>NC_081411.1:775973956-776316745 GCF_030272615.1 Cryptomeria japonica | reverse complement strand
AGAGGGGAGAGAGGGAGAGAGGGGGATATTGGGGAAAAGGGAGATTGGGGGAAGGAGAGGGTAGGGAGAGAGAGAGAGAGAGAGAGGGAGATTGAGAGGGTTAAAGGGATATGGAGAGATGGAGAGAAGGAGAGGTGGAGGGAGAAAGGGAGGGAGAGAGGGAGAGGGAGATAGATAGATTGGGAAAAGGAGAGGGGGAGGGAGAGGGAGAGAGAGAGAGTTTGGGGAAAAGGAGAGATTGGGGAAAGGAGAGGGGAGAGGGAGAGAAAATGAGATTTGGGAAAAGGAGAGGGATAGATGAAGAGAGGGAGGTAGAGGGAGGGAGAGAAGGAGAGGAGGAGAGGAGAGATGGAGAGAGGGAGATTGGGAAAAGGAGAGGAGAGAGGGAGAGAAGGAGAGGGGGACAGAGAGAGGGAGATTGGATAAAGGAGAGGGGGAGAGGAGAGAGAGGAGATTGGGAAAGGAGAGGGAGACGGGAGAGGGAGAGAGGGAGATTGGAGAAGAGGAGGGGAGAGGGAGAGATAGGGAGATTGAGAAAAGGAGAGGGGGAGATGATAGAGTGAGGTGATGGAGGGAAGAGAAGGAGAGGGGGAGGGAGAGAGGAGGGGAGAGGGAGAGGGAGAGAGGGGAGAGAAGGGAGTGGGGGAGGGAGAGGGGAGAGTGGGAAGAGGAATGGGGAGAGGGAGAGAGAAAGAGATTGGGAAAGGAAGAGGGGAGGGGAGAGGGATAGAGGTGAGAGGGAGAGGGAGAGAGGGGAGGGAGAGAGGGTGTGATTGGAGGGGGGGGAGAGGGGAAGAGGGAGAGAGGGAGATGAGGGGGAGAGAGGAGGAGAGAGGGAGATGGAGAGATGAGATGGGAGAGGGAGAGGGGAGGGAGAGGGATGAGAGAGAGAATGGAAAAGGAGAGAGGGAGATTGAGAGGGAGAGAGGAGAGATTGCAGAGGGGATGAGGGAGGGAGGAGTTGAGAGAGAAGGAGAGAGGGGAGATGGAGAGTAGGGAGAGAGGGAGAGGAGAGGGGGATGAGGGGGAAGAGGAGAAGGGAGGAGGGATGGGAGGAGGAGAGGGTTGAGTTGGGAAGGAGGAAGGGAGTGTGAGAGGGGGGAGAGGAAGTGGAGAGGGGAGTGGAGGGAGATGTGGGGATGGAGAGGGGTGAGGAGAGTGGGAGATTGGGAGGAGAGGGAGTGGGGAGAGGTGTGAGAGGGAGGGAGATGGATGGGGAGAGGAGAGGGAGTGAGAGGGGATAGGGGAGATGAGAGTGGGAGAAGGTGAGGGGAGATGGTGGAGAAGGAGAGGATGGGGGAGGGAGAGAGGGAGATTGGGAAAGGAAGGGGGAGTGGGAGGAGAGGGAGAGGAAGGGAGAGGGAGAGGGAGAGAGGAGAGGGGGAGGAGAGAGGGAGATTGGAAAGGAGAGGGGAGTGGGAGAGAGAGGGAGATTGGGAAAGGGAGGGAGAGATTGAGAGGAGATAAATACATTGGGAAAAGGATAGGGGGGAGGGAGAGGGAGAGAGAGAGAGAGATTGGAAAAGGAGAGATTGGGGAAAGGAGAGGGGGAGAGGGAGAGAAAGTGAGATTGGGAAAAGGAGAGGGGGGAGATGAAGAGAGGGAGGGAGAGGGAGGGGAGATGAGAGAGGGGGAGGGAGAGAGGAAGGGAGAGGGAGAGGGGAGAGAGGGAGATTGGAAAAAGGAGAGGAGGAGAGGGAGAGAAGGAGAGGGAGATAGATAGATTGGGAAAAGGAGAAGATTGGGGAAAGGAAAGGGGGAGAGGGAGAGAAAGAGAGATTGGGATAAGGAGAGGGGAGATTGAGGAGAGAGGGAGAGGGAGGGAGAGGGAGATTGTGAAAAGGAGAGGGGGAGAGGGAGAGTGAGAGGGATTGAGAGGGGAGAGGGGGAGAGGGAGAGTGAGATGAGGATAGGAGAGGGGAGAGGGAGATGAGAGGGAGATTGGGAAAGGGAGAGATTGGGGAAAGGAGAGGGGGAGAGGGAGAGAAGTGGATTTGGAAAGGAGAGGGGGATGAAGAGAGGGAGAGAGGGGAGAGAGTGAAGAGAGGGGGAGGGAGAGAGGAAGGAAGGAGAGGGGAGAGAGGGAGATGGGAAAGGAGAGGGGGAGAGGGGGAGAGAGGATGGAGAGTAGATAGATTGGGAAAAGAAGAGATTGGGGAAAGGAAAGGGGGAGAGGGGAGAGAAAAAGAGATTGGGATAAGGAGAGGGGGAGATGAAGAGAGAGAGGGAGGAGGGAGGGGGAGAGGGAGATTTTGAAAGGAGAGGGGGAGAGGGAGAGAGAGGGAGATTGTGAAAAGGATAGGGGGGTGAGGGGTGAGAGAGAGAGTGGAGATTAGGGAAAGGAGAGGGGGAGAGGGAGATAGAGGGGGATTGTGAAAAGGAGAGGGGGATAGGGAGAGAGAGGGAGAGAGGGTAGAGAAGGAGAGAGAGCGAGGGAGGGAGGGAGATTGGGGGAAAGGAGAGGGGGGAGAGGGAGAGAGAGGGATATTGGGGAAAAGGGAGATTGGGGGAAAGGAGACGGAGGAAGAGGGAGAGAGAGGGAGATTGAGAGGGGGGAGAGGGAGAGGGAGAGAGGGAGAGAAGAAGAGGGGGAGGGAGAGAGGGAGAGGGAAATATATAGATTGGGAAAAGGAGAGGGGGGGGAGAGGGAGAGAGAGAGATTGGGAAAAGGAGATATTAGGGAAAGGAGAGGGGGAGAGGGAGAGAAAGCAAGATTGGAAAAAGGAGAGGGGGAGATGAAGATAGGGAGGGAGAGGGAGGGAGAGAAGGAGAGGGGGAGGGAGAGAGGAAGGGAGAGGGAGAGGGAGAGAGGGAGATTGGGAAAATGAGAGGGAGAGAGGGAGAGAAGGAGAGGGGGAGGAAGAGAGGGAGATTGGGGAAAGGAGATAGGGAGAGGGAGAGAAAGGGGGATTGGGAAAAGGAGAGGGAGAGAGGGAGAGAGGGAGAGAGAGAGGGAGATTGTGGAAATGAGAGGGGGAGAGGGAGAGAGAGGGTGATTGGTGAAAATGAGAGGGGGAGAGGGAGAGAGGGAGAGAGGGAGAGAAGGAGAGGGGGAGAGGGGGTGGAAGAGAGGGAGATTGGGGAAAAGAGAGTGGGAGAGGGAGAGAGAGGGAGATTGGGAAAAGGAGAGGGGGAGAGGGAGAGAGGTAGAGAGGGAGAGAAGGAGAGGGGGAGAGGGGGAGGGAGAGAGGGAGATTGGGGAAAGGAGAGTGGGAGAGGGAGAGATAGGGAGATTGGGAAAAGGAGAGGGGGAGAGGGATAGAGGGATAGAGGGAGAGAGGGAGAGAAGGAGAGGGGGAGGGAGAGAGGGAGAGAGAGATTGGGAAAAGGAGAGGGGGAGGGAGATAGATAGATTGGGAAAAGGAGAGGGGGAGGGAGAGGGAGAGAGAGGGAGATTGGGGAAAGGAGAGGTGGAGAGGGAGAGATAGGGAGATTGGGAAAAGGAGAGGGGGAGAGGGAGAGAGGAATGGTGAGGGAGGGCAGAGATGGGGAGAATAGGATAAAGAGAGGGAGAGGGAGAGAGAGGGAGAGAAAGAGAGATTTAAGATAACAAAAGGGGGAGAGTGAGAGGGAGGGGGAGAGAAAGAGAGAGAAGGGGTAGAGGGTGAGAATAGGATATGATAATGTTGTGTGTGTGTGTGTGTGTGAGAGAGAGAGAGAGAGAGAGAGAGAGAGAGAGAGGGTGAGAAACATGAGGTAGAGAGAGAACAAGAAGGAGAAAAGGGTGAGAGAATAAAAAAATAGAGGAGTGTGAGGGGGAGAGAGATGAGATAGAACTCAAGGAAGATAATTAGGGCTCAGAATAGACAAAGACAATGATGGGGGAAGTAACACGAGAGAGAGAGAGAGGAAAAGAAGACATACATGCATGTATAAAAATATATATACATATATCTATATAAATATATGTATATATAACTATAATTATGTAAATATACATACATAAACACATATTATCTAGGTATGTCTAAAACATGTGTAGTAAATGCTAAGTTTACAAGCATACATTATTATGCCTTCATAACCTGTACGGGTTTTGTGAAACCAAAAAAATGTTTCAAGTTCTTCATAACCCGTACGGGTTATGAAGAATTGCGAATAGTACTTTTGGTTTTTCATAACCCATACGGGTTATGAAGAACTACAAATAGTAATTTTGGTTCTTCATAACTCATGTGGGTTTTGCCTTGGTAAGAGGGTTGGAAAATAACCCTAAGGCTTGCAAGCCCATTTTCCCCCCTTTTTTGTTCCTTTACACATTTTTTCATCCTCTACCATGATTTCTTGACTTCATCATCATCAGGTTTACAAATAATGAAGTGGATATCTCTAAAATTACCACCATAATCTAACACATCTTCTTAGTTTTTTGACCATATAAATTTTTTAATTCTTGGACAACATTAGCATAGTAAACTTTAATTTTCTTTATCAATGCCTTGACAGTCCTCACAGACATATGTCTACCATTTTTTTAATAACTTTTGATATAATTGACCAAATTCAAAAAAAATTATATATTATTGTTCTACACTAGATTCTATACACTTTAAAAAAAAAAATTGCATTTTTTATTATTTTGATGCAAGTTATGCCCAATGCATGAACAGGTACCAAATTTTTCAGGATGTGGTCACTTCCAAAAATCATAAAAAATAAAATACTAGATGAAAAATTACAAAAAAGTACACAACTTCTATATCTCACTCTTGCATATCATCCTACCAAAGGGTTTTTCAAAATATTAAATCTAACTATATATTTTGTGCAGCGCACAAAAACAACTATGTTATATTTTTCTGAAAATATCAGGAACAATTTTTCGTACGTGAAAGGTTTGACCCTCTTAATATTATCCAATTTTTTAAAAAATTAGTAGTTTAGAAACTAGATTTAGAGTACTACAATTCTTATTCTTTTTTCAACTCCTAGTTTTTGAGTGCATGACCTTCAAATAGCTCTTTGAAGTTCAGGTTTACCTGTTTTCAAAAAAAAAGTGGCCACTTATACCCCCCTTTTTTTTCAACATCTTGGTGCACTTACCCCATGGTACTATTCTGACGAGGAAGGTGTAACTGATGATTCTAATGATGAACCGACAAAAGATTCAACTAATGGATCTGGCAATGGAAGGGAATGGGTATTCTTAGCTATCAAGGAAGATACTCCAGAACCTATCATTCAAAATGAAGAGAAGGCCATTGTTGCTAAATTTGAAGACAAGGATGAATGGGTAATAGATAGTGGATGTTCACATCATATGATTGGAGATAAAAGGAAGTTTGTATCTTTGCAAGAATTTGAGGGTGGTCTGGTCAGATTTGGAGATGATAAAGAATGCATGATCGGAGGAAGAGGGACTATATCATTTGATTGTAAGCATAACACTGATAATGTTTATTATGTTGAAGGTTTAAGGCATAATCTTTTGAGTGTAGGATAGTTGGTGTGTAGCGCCCCTCCCTGATTTATCTTGTACATCAAAGGAATATATTAATTTAGCTTAGTCTAATTTATGATGATTTGATGGTATCATTTTATGTACTAACCCTATTTAATGATTGTATTGGATATGTTGATGGATCTATATTTGATCATTATTCATGATGGATCATGTTGCTTATGAGATTTTGATGATATTACGATTATGCTAGCCCTACTCTATAATTATGATGACTATGTTTATGCTATGATGTTTGTGATTGTCTTCTAGTGTCTTCATGATTACAGATGATTTCATACCACTCATTGTGAGTAGGATATGACGTTGAGATTATCTATCACTCACTTGCTCATTTATGATGTATATATGTTGTATTGTGTTTAGTGGTGGATGCAGGATTGTAGGTACCAGACATCGACTCCATCTGGTCTCATAGGTCTGAACGTGTCTTTATCGCAATGACAAGTTGTTGGAGATGACATGTGTTTCCCTCTAATACTCTAAGTTTAAGCTGATACCCTTGTCAATTAGTGTCTTGGCTTGAATCATTGGTTTGCATCATGTGGTATGTTGTTCAACCTTCTATCAAGTTGCCTTGTGAGTTTGTGATTATTTATTAATTAATAATTAATTGGTTTATATAGTTTATAAATATTAAATTAAATCAATGAATGACATTAATATTTAATATTAATGTGTGATTATTATTATTGGAAAATTATTACTCATTAATGTTTATTTTATGGATTTATATTTTATTGGCTATTTGGAATTGTGGAAATTAATTCATCAATTATTACGTATAGCCATTGGTGTAAATCATTAAACAATGGTTAGTACGGATACAAAATAACTAATTGGTGGAATTATATTAGTTGAGTATTTATGCTTATCAGTACATCCATTTATTTATTTATTATTTATTTGATTATTTTATATGTATGTGGGAGATATTTATAGTATTGAGTTTAACTTATATTGGCTAGAGAATTTATATGTATCCATACCTTTAATTATTTGTTTATTGTTTATTTATTTTTGGCTCATCTATTTTTTAGTTATTTATTATTTATTTATATTGGTTTTGATTTATTATTTGAGATTTTTATTTATTGGGTTATTTATTTATTGTTTATCTAATTATTTATTTATTTATTTGCTATTATACAGGTACCTACCCCTTGTTATGATTGGCCCTCTTGGGAGTTGTGATTGTGAGGATAATACTATTTAGTTGTTTGTTTAGTTATTTATGCTAATTGTGGTTCTATATTTAATTGGAGCATTTATTTATATTGTCTTTGATTTATTTTATTGGGGCTTTAATATATTATTATTTTTTATTATATTATTGTTATTATTACATTCTCTTGTTACTAATTGAGTAATTTAATATTATGTTTATACCTGCCCTATTATTTTATTTGTTGAGATTTTACGGTAAGTAAATGATATTATTTTATATTCTTACCTCATTTTTTGGTGGGGGTGTTGGTATAGAATATATTTTATTGGAATATTTTGATTGGAAGATATTCTTCTATAGTTTTCAATGAGATTCTATTTTTTGGCTTTGTGAGCATTTTTGTGTGTGCTTCGAGATATCTTTCTGTGACTTTTGGATTTTAGAATTTTGCTTGGTTGGGTTGAATTTTGGAAAGCTTGTTGGTTTTGATTTTGGCTCTTCTACGAATGCATTACCATCACTCTACTTCGAGGTTGAAGATCTTTATCTATTCTTGCATTTTAATTTTAAATTTTTTTTTTTCTTCATGACTGCTAAAAGATTGTTTGGGAAGATTTTGGAATGAATGATTATTCTATTATTAGTAATTGGGAGAAATATTTTGGGAAAAAGGTTTATATATAATTTTATGAATATGTAAGTGTTGTATTGCCGAAAAAAGGCATTTGTGTATGTTTTTTATGTTGATTATATTTTGCATGTGAATGCATTGTGGCAATGATTGGTTTTGTGAGGTTTATTTTTTGTTGTATATCTTGTCTTGTGTCCATTTCGTTTGATTAGATCTAGAGTGTCTATGTCTATAGTCCTTTATGTGCAATTTATTGTTAGTATAAGTTGGAATTATTGGATACGTTGTATTGTTGGCCTTAAAAAGTCTTTTGTTTTGGTTTCTTATTGGCATTTAGTGACTTATTGGTCGTATTGATGCCATTATAAGGCCTATGCCCGAATCTAGGCAAATTTGAATATCTATGTATTCTATTTTCTATGAGTTGGTCCCTTGTTACAATAGCACTACTATGGGCTTCAGTAGCACCAAAGTAGTATCAACAAATTTCTAGTTTGGTTTTTAAGTCCCTCAGTTGATTTCTCTGCTTGGTCTTTATTCTAAAGGCTTGTTTTGTTATGTTTGATGGTTTTGGGGCACTTTGCCATTTATTTGTGATGTGTGAATCCTTTTGGGCTCTAACAAGTTGTTTTGTTCTTGTTTGTTGAGGTTTTGATATGCTACTCTAGCAAGTTGAGTGATTCCTTATTATTGAGGATGGTTAATTGTAGCTCCAACAAGAGGTTATGTTGTGCTTCGTTGTGCAGGATCATTCTATGTTATTGGATTCATGTATTGCCCCTATTTATGTGTATTTGACATTCTTGAGCCTCTCTTTATTATTTCATTTTGGCATTATGAGCTAATGGCTTGGTCCTTACTAAGTGGCTCTTGGTTGTACGTTGATGGCTATCTTGGTGATTTAGTTGTATCAGTTTTGTAATGACTTTTGGATGCTTTCCATGTTGAGCTTCATTTTTTTTATTATGTTGTGTCTTGTTATGTTTTTTTTAACCTATGGTCTTGGTCCGTGTTTGGGAGAGTGGGCTCTTGCATGTGTTGGACCTAGGTTATGAGTACTAGATCTCTAGGACGGGGGTCTAGACCTATGGATCCACATGAAGAGTTTATGGTTTAATTTGCAAGTGATAATATTATTAATAATTAATTAGTGGTTTTGGTATTTAGAAATTCACCTAATTAAGATTAAGAACATGATGTTGTATGCCCCAATTGGATAGACCTAGGGAGATGGTTTGGGGATCCTAGATTGGGAAGACTATTGAAGCGGTATACCTGACCTCCCTTGAGTGACTCCAAGGTGGAGATAGATGACACATGAGGTTAGCATGTGATGAAAATATATCTCACATGAGTCCATTATCCATAAGCCCTGATTTGTTGAATTATGCCCTAGAGGTTGATTCCTTTGATTTAGCCATGTGATGTACTTTGATGTTATATTCTTATGTTGGAGTCTTGTAGTGCCATGTTCTATCTTATGGTTGTTAGGTGTCATATTAGGTCTTTAGTGGGAGTTCTAACCTGATGTCATCTCCTAGCAAGGGGGTGGTTCTCATTTGGTTCCACATACATTAGGTGGTTTGATTCCTTCTACCATTGGGATATTCTTCTAGGATGTTAGTGTGCATGGATTTGGATCTATAGTATCTCATCATGAGATTGGATTCTTGGAGCATATTTATGTAATTAGAATTGATATCATGTGTTATGAAAGATAGAAATCTAAAGAAGACTATGTAATCAGCGTATTGAGATCATGTATCATAAAACATGTAGTAAGATGATTTATGAATGAAATGTATTGAATAGGATTGATGTAATTGGATATTCTAATTGTAAATGTTGTTCTTGATTAGAAAGGAATTAAATGATTTAGAGATATGTGTATGCTATTTCTTGAGTTAATTTTATAGATAGTGGTGATTCTATTAATTATTATATATGCCTAGATTTGAAATATGTTAATCTCCAATGTTAGATATCTTTATATATGGAAGTTAAGGGAGTAGTTGTGGTTCATATGGAAATATGGCTCTTTATTATATGGTTATTCTTTGGTGCTGATTTCTATGTATTAGAGATGTTACCATTTTACTATGTGTTATAAATGAGCAATATGAATATGTATCTATGTAAATTGTATTATTAATATGCGATGTAGAAAAGAGACTATGAGCTTGCTTCATGTGATCTTATGTAAATGAACATGATATAGAAGAAATATGTTATTGTTATTGTTATAAGATTATGTATTGGTATGTGGTTCACATTATAGATATGTTTATCATGTTGAGAATGAAATCCTATGTTTAAATTAGGGGATTGAAATATTATATTGTATTTATTATTGTATAATCATATGACTCTTGAACCTATTTAGTAGATTGGAATCCTATTTGGATGTAGATAAGTACTTGCTGCTATGATCTTGCATATGGATATGGATAGTATTTTTGATGAGTTTTGCTTAAGGAAATAATCGAATATCATTAGTAAAATAAGGATAAATGCATTTAGTTTCATGATGTGTTGTGTGTTGAAATGAGTAAAGATGGGTATTAGAAATATTTGATTGGTACTTAAAAATTACCTTCAGAAAAAGTATGAAAGGGAATAGAGTTATACATATGTGTTAATGTTTTATCATGTTTGCATGGGAAGTAAATGTTTAGTTGGATGATAGTATATGGTGTTCCAGATGGAGATGTGATGTGTTAGTTTAATGTCAAGTAGTGACGTTGAGATGCCCTAGGGAATGGAGATGCATTATATGGTTTTATTATATAGTTATGTTAATGATTAAATAGATCTTTCGCTTGCATAATATGATTCTATGGTTATGTTCTTGTTGATTTATGTACTCATGTATATAGTTAACAATGCATTGATGAATAATGGTAGTAGCATTGCATTAATAAATACTAGTAATAGAGTAGTTGTAATGGTCATCTTAAAAGAAAAAAAAAATCTCTTTTTGTTAGTAGATTTTGGTTTTTTTCTCTAGGGTATTTTGGTGGGCATTACATCTGGTATCATAGCCCATGTTGCAAACAATACAATCTCTGGTTAAGGTTGTTGCTATTGGCCTTGCATGGTGTACTATAATCTACTCCTGACTTGAGTTGTTATTTAAAGTTTGTGAAGTAAAATGTCATTGGAACTTAGGAGATCTTATATGTTTATGCTTTGCATTTCTCCCTAATATCTTCTAGAAATCATACTTGTGTGCAATATATGTATTCATTTCTTATACATGTCTCCTGGATGTGAGTGATGTATATATGATTCTAAGAGCTCTTGCTTGCTTTGTAATTTCTAGTGCTTACTTGGGTATTAGAGGTTTTTTTCCATATATAAATGATTATTATATAGAATGATAGAAAATTATATGTGTTGTCTTAACTAATTAGTTTATTACATTGATTTTCTTGATAATAATAACATGAAGTATTTGTATTATGCATATAAGAATAATTTATTGTAGATCATGATGAGAAAATAGAAGAATTTGCATGAGTTGCATCAATAGATATAAAATAGTAGCTTAATAATGTCCTTCTCTTTCCCTTACCCTTCTTTGTAAAATGTAAAGAGTTAATTGGTGTTGTGTGGGTATCAAATAGAACTATCAGGTGCTTATATGTGTGTGTGAAACTGGATTCAAGAAAGATGGTTTGAGTAAATCATATCTTTCAATAAGGACTAAGATTTCTAGCTGTAATTATAATGTTAGGAGACCTCATGAGAGGTTGAATTCTCATATCTTAGAAAATGGTGTAAATAGCTACATGGTACAATAAATATGTCATGTCTAGGAAAAGTCAAAATGTCCACGTATAATTTTGGTGTGCATATATTGATTGTTTGACAATTCTTTTCTCCCTCTTCTCTCTATTTGGATAAAAGATTTATAGAACCCAACAACTTCTTAACACTAAGTGGAAGCATTGAATAATTGATGACAAATATGATTTTGAATACATTAAAAGAGAAGTTGGATGAAATAAATTTGCATCAAAGATCAAAATTTATGCATTGCATTCAAGATTCTTGTTTGAAGAAGAATTAGTTAGATAGAATATCTTTTCCTAAATAATGTATAAAGTTTTTTACAAACTAATAGGTTAAAAGATCATGTTTATGCATTGCATTCAAGATTCTTGTTTGAAGAAGAACTAGTTAGATAGAATATCTTTTCCTAAATAATGTATAAAGTTTTTTTATGAACTAATAGGTTAAAAGATCATGTTATAATATGTGCGTTGAATGAAGTAAGGATTGGTTCATTTCATGTATAAGAAAATGAAATCATACCATTGTGTCTTTATTTGGTTTGGAAAGATAAAAAACAACTTTGAGTAGGAATTGTGCAATTTTGATGAAATATTTTGCTTGATCAAGAAAAGATGCTATATCCTTACCTTATTTGAATTTTGAGAAAGTGTTTACTTAATGAATTCTAATAGGATGGATTTATAATAAATTGTATGAAGTTGTAATGTGACTCTAGATGATAATTTTCCTTGAATTTGTGTGAGATGAAATGAAAATGGAGATAAATTAAGTGGTATGTAAGGATATGATATCTAGTTTTATGTTTACAATAGACAATTGATTAGCTAAGGCCATGTTGGTAAATAATCATAGGTTGTTGGAATGGGAGTAATTGAAATCTGATATTAAAATTTTCTTAAAATAATGAGATTTATTTGTTATAAGTAATTTACTTTTGTGAAAACCCTAAAGGAAAAAACATCACAATCTATGCAACTAAGGGTGAAATAAATTTTTTTTAAAGAACAAGTGCACTAAATATAACCATTGCACATCTAATAACACAATGGAAGTCTAACTCTTGAATTTCCTAAGGGTCACCAATGAAGATTATTTCGTAAATTATATTAACACCACAGAAAAACCTACTGTTCAGCATTATAGGAAAATTAAATGTTTAAGATAAAAATTTCACAATGAAAGAATTCAAAGTACTCCAAAGCAATAATTTAATATATACAAAATAATTAAGTAACTGAAATAACATGCATTCCAATGTTTCTCTATTTTATAATATTCAAAAATACATGTTTACAAAAATACACCATGAATTAAAATGTTACAAAATGAAGGTTACATAAAAGTTCAGATACAAGACCTCAAGGTTTCAACTGAACAATGGTCATGAACATGAGCAGGTACATGAACCACGAACCAAGAAATCCAATGAAGCCCTTCCTCGCCTGAAGATACATTCCGGAACATTCGATGGGAAGTGGCACTACCACCCGACCATGTGATCCCGAAATGGAACCACCTCGCTGTGCTAGGAGATAGTAGAAAATCCTCAAGAAAGTAAGGTAAGAAAAGTACAAAAGAAATACATGACTCCGCAAACATTCATGTGACTCAACTCACAAACACTAGTGACTCTAAGGATAGAGTTTCATCACATAGCTTAAGATGGATACCATGGTACAACCTCCTAGGTCCCAGCTCTCTATCCTGGTAACCTCTCCCAGCTTCTGGCTCCAATTAAGTCTCATGCAGACCCTACCAATCCTTTCATGAAGACAAGGTGGTAAGTTCACCATTCCAGGCCTTCTCATAGCATTATGAGCCCTGTACAAGCACTACACCTATGCACGAGGCACATTATCTTAATTAATGTTTATTCTAACCACCCCCTAATCAATTATTAGGTTATCACTTTATAACTAACTTCCGACGGGTTATCCTATCGTCCACTTTGAGCATGGCCTTATCTTGAAAGACATTCTCTCTCAAAGGACACTACAGGAAAAGTCTCTCTCTACAAGAACTCTATGACAAAATAGACAACCATACCTAATCCTAACAAACCACAGGTGAAAGAAACATAACTTACTAACCAAAGATTGACCATTTGGACAAAATACACAATGGCTCACATCAATAAGGTTATACATCTACACCTGACCAAGAAACATAGTAACATAGGACACAATGACAACTTAACCCAAAATGCGACAAAATTTAGACTTGACTGCAAATACGATTTTAACAAGATCCTAATACAAGTAATCTTTTCATAAAGCATCCAAATGCATAAATAACTTGCAGCAAGAATTTACAACTATATTAATACGAATAATTAACGTTGTCATTTTTTTGAGAAAAGAGGTAATTTAATACACGACACATAGAAATATGCAAAACTTAGACAGTATAAACTCAAAATTTAAATCCTTAAGAAATGTCGTTATTTCTTAGCGAAAAAAAACATATTGTGTTTCGTATCTTCTATCAAGATACCTAACAACAAGCCTTATAATATGATTAAGAGATCAAATACTTTTATTAACTACCTTAGGGAAAGAATATTATATTATGGCAACCTTGGTAATTTTGAAATCCTCATTATTCAAGATTATACCATAGATTAGGGTCTAAATAAATATATTTATAACATCATAGGAAACTTACAAGAAAACGTAATATTTAACTCAACTTATAATAGAAAGGATGATATTTTTATTTCTTGACATTAGAAGTGACTAACAAGTCCTAAAACCTAGGTTTAGATATACAAGCATGAATTTTCATTTAGCTATTCTAAATGATTATTTATAGCTTTCAATAACAATAATATAAACAAGATCATATTAATAATCATAAGTAATAACAAATACTTCCATAAACAATAACCCAAAACTAAAAGAAATTCCTAACCTCTTGTGAGCTAGACTAGTTTGAAAGACCTCGATGCTCTTCCATCAAATAGTAACGCTCCTTGCTTGTGAACCTATCTCCAATTTACTCCTAACTCTATTTCAAATTTATCTCTATCTCTCTTTGATACTTTAAAAGTATCCTCTCTATTTCTCTCTCCTATTCTATTCTTCTCCTCTATTCTATTCTTCCCTCTATTCTATTCTTTTCCTCCCAAGTCTATCATCCTTCCTTGGTTGCCAATGAATGTTTCCTCTCTTCCTTTCTCCGACCTTTATTTATCCTAAAATTTCCTATGATTTCTCCCCATTCATAGGATTGATGACTGTGATAGATGAGGAGTCTTCTATGAAATACGTTTAGCTTTGAACTTGACTTTATCTCAAGACTTAATTATTCTAGTTTTTTATCCTATCCTTTAGTTTACACGTCTAACAAGTTATTGCAGTTCAGAGTGCATGAGTCGACTATGGATCTCTCCCTATCATTGGTTTTCCTAAATCCATGGCACATGTGCCTTCTAACTCATCTCCCTCTACAGTTATAAGTATCAGATCATAGATTATATGGCAGTCGACGCATTTGTTGTGGAATGAGGAGTTGTCATGGCTGAGATTATTGCACACGCTACCAAATCTATCCTTGCTCTCCACATTACTTTCCAAGTTAGCCTACCACCATATAGCTTGCTGGACATGGTTGCATTTAACTTACATCTCGGTGTCCCTTCCTACATAGACGGTGTATGTTGCAATGTGAAGAAGTTTTAATTTAAATGGGAGGAGGGGCATGTATAATAAAAAGGGAAGAGGGTGGTCAGTGGTAATACCGACCCCTCCCTTTATTAAGGGGGGTGGTCAATATTACTATCAGCCACCCTAGTTATTAGTTTTAAAAACTTTATTAAACCCGCCACCTTCCATTATTTAGTTTTTAATTTATTTTAATTTCCATTTTTTAATAATATTTTTAATATATAGTTAATGACTAATATATATTTACTCTCAAATGATTACGTAGATATAAACAAAATTCATGAAGTAATCATATTTCACGATAATTGTTTATATATATATATATATATATATATACATGATCGATTTCACAGTTATTTAACTACCAAATATATATAACTTGCATCAATATAACAAAACGATTAATTAAAAACCAATCATTCTATACATATATGGTACGTTATATTGTAAACTCTAATTTATTCAACTTCCAAATAATCCTATTAAAATAGTCAACATAATTGAACGTGACTCCCAATTACCTACACGTATATATATATATATATATATATATATATATATATATATATATATATATATATATATATATATATATATATATATATATATATATATATATATATATATATATATATATATATATATATATATATGTATGTATGTATGTATATGTCTGAGTCTAAATCTACATATAAAATACGTATAACTATAGTACAATTTGAAAACCAAACAACGAGCATAGTTTCGATAATTCACCTACTTCTACACAAACGACGTTAAATCCTAATGTCACTATTTATTTCACATTATTAACAATTTTTCACCCTTCATAGACAAATAAAACATAACATGCAGTAATTAAAACCATTAACACACAAACTGAGCAAACCTCAAGCAAATACTCATAAAAGATCAAACAACAAAATACGAAGGTTGAACAAACTGATCGGACGACCAACTGACGACACTCACATGGGTGTAACTAAATAAAATAGGGTCAACTAATATCTCCTCCACTTCCATCAGAAAATATATAAGGCATGCTCAGACCTGTGAAGCCAGGTGGAGACAATACCTCGTACCTACCCGATACTTGTACCTGCAATATCCTGCATCACCGAACCACACATACATATATAATATAAAAAAACATGACATACACACTGATGAAGGAGAATCACAACGTCCCCTGTCTCACCAAAATGAGTGAAGGAAAATCATCCCCTTGCATCCAATACACCCGTAGACACACAACATTTAATTCCACATTGCATAGATTAAGTAAGGTGTCAGTACATAACAATAATCCATAAAATGCCATAAATCACAAGTACTGAAATACTGTAAATAAATTATGCATCTCATATCCATAGAAAGCATGAAATAATGTCATATAAGTCTGAATAACAATACATGGTAATGTATCCACTAAAAACAACAAGAATAAAATATGTGTCCAAACGAGTAGGGGTACTACATTCTCCCCCCCAAAACTAGGCTTACTCCTGGAAGCCTAAAATAAGTAAGAATACAACTCTCTTATCTTCGCTGCATCCTGATTGCACAATTGATGATATCCAGATTTCAAGTTGTATGGTGGAAAAGTGGGCTTATAAAACTTAATATGTGAAAATAATGTTGAATACTAATCCACACACATACACAAGACTTCTTGGTGCAAGCTATGGAGCAACGATGTGTTACTTAGCTTCCCAAGGTGGGTCCCATGGTTCTCTATCTCACAATGTCCCTCAAACCAATGTTTTTGCTCTCAGATCACTGAGCAAAATGGTTTAGGGATGGTAAATGCGAGAATGAGGGATGCTTTGATTGATTTTAGAATGAGATGTATTCTAAGCTATGCCTGATTCTAGAAATGCAATAAACTAGATGATAAGATGACAAGGTTAGTATGAATACTATCCTAACATAATATATTTAGTCTATGATTGAGGTAAATGATAAAGAAAGTATTCTAAATATGCATATTTAGACTAAATTCTATTGCAAAGAGAGGCTAAATTATGAGCATAAAAATGATATAAGAAAGCTTAAATGTATTTGAGCATAAGTGTGATACTACAAATTTGAAGGATGATCCATGAAAATGGAGGAATGAGAGCTCTATTTATAGTAAGAATAGGGCAATGGATGGTCAGGATTGAAAGATTCAATCAAGGGTTGAGTTTGAAAGTTGGGGATTCATGTTTGTAATTGGCACCAATGAAATGGTGACAAGTGTCAACATAGGGTTGGGTTGAGAGAAGGGGTTGGAGGCATTAAATGCCTGAGAAGACCTTAGGGTTATCTAGAGATAAGGGTTAAGCTTAAGATAGGTTTACCCAATGAATTAAGATTTAATCCAAGGATAAACTTTTGTGCAAATGATTAAGAGATAATCATGGTCAAAGCATTAAAGGCCTGATGAGACCCTTGGGTTGGATGAAAGTTGAGTCAAAACAAATGTTTTAACCATGTAGGAGGGATTGAGTTAACCATTAATGGTTATTGGAGACTTTGGGGATTAAGTGGTTGAAAGTTGGAAGCCTTCAATGGTTATCAAAGACTTTGAGGTTTTAAGTGGTTGAAGGTTGAAAGCCTTTAATGGTTATCAAAGACTTTGAGGTTTTGAGAAGTGACTTCCCTTTGCTTAGGGATGTGACAAAGTTTAGAGGAGGGGTTAGGTTAATTAGAAGTGATTAGAAGATTCTAGAAGGGATTAGAAAGGGGTTTGGGATTTTGCAAGTGGATGGAGGGATAATAGGATTTAATTGAAATAAAGTAATTTAATTCAATTTGGTTGCAATTTGGGGAAATTAAATAAATTGGATTTATTCAATTTAGGATAACTATTTTATTAAATTTGAATTTAATTAAAAGTGGCTAGGGGGGATTTAATTGAATAAAATGATTTATTCATTAAATGGGTATAGTGAATTTTATTTAAATAAATTGAGTAATTTACTTAATAAAATAGAAGAATGTGGATAATTTAAATAAATTGGATTTAATTAAATAGAGAAATGAACATAAAATATTCATTTAGGAATATGGTCATTTTTATACGTCTACACCTTGATCACCGATCATGCACACAGGGATCAAGGTTGTATTATTGATTCAAGAGCTTTAGTTCACATCTCTAGTTTGACTAATTCCATGATTCCATGAACTCAGTGCACCACTTTAGGATAGATTATTGACTACAAAAAAATAGTTTGTTCATGTTACTGATGTAGGTGATAATGTTAAATGGGTACATTTTTAGTCCTTAATGTTCATTGGTTTACTGACATCACACATAATAATAGTATATCATATCACACAACAAGGTAACATAGTTGATTTCATTCTAAATTTAGTGTTCATTCATTGACCCACAAGAGAGATTTTTGTAGTTGGTAGGGTTGATCATTAGTGCAAGGTTTCTACCTTTGATAAATTCATTGATGATGATGATCTATACATTCCTTTGAATCCTCTACCTACTATGAGGATTAATTAAATTCCTCTCAATGGGTTTGTGGATCCACTCATGATTCCCCCATCACCTGCTATATCAGAGGTTAGAGTTGACATGGATACCAAGAATTTAACAGAGCAAGAGCTATTTAGTTTGTTAGATTTAGGGTTCAAGATGGTTTTATTGCAGGTTTATCTAACTTGGCTTATCATTATTATACTACACATTTGAAGAGAATTATTTTTGAGACTTGGTATCACTTCTCTTTGTATATTTCACTTTGGAGGACATTATTGAGCCTCCTTCATCCATTATTTCTTTTGGCTTCCAACATACTTCAGTGGTTTTGAGGATAGTTAATTATGGGGAGGCAATTTTACCTCTGTCTTTCCATCTTATGGGGGATACCATTTGTATCTTCATGATGAATGTAGTTCTTTGGGGGTATTGATGTGAGACCTCCATACATCACTTAATGTTTCACTTGTATATACTTTGCATTATCTCTTTTTTGGAGAGGAGTTTGGTACCATGAAACTTTCTCATTTTCTACATTTGTAAGAGATTAGTTGCATTATTAGTTGTAGATGAGTACCTAACATGACCTTGTTTTCAAGACTCATATATTGCATTTTCATATTAGTCTTGTATCATATGAATAGTAATTACTCTCCCTAAGTTACAGTTAAAGGGGGTGTTGAAGTAAATAGTTTATTCTATTTAGGATTACTAAAGTTTAACTTAGGTAAAAGTTATATTTTATTAGTTGTATTACATATTTCATAAATGCATTATTATTTTCATCAAGGTATTTATCAATAGGTGTATCTTACCAACTCTACCTAATCCTTCATATGATTGGGACATGTATCATTTTGTATGCTCTCCATTGTCTAGGATCTTGATTATATAAGAGGGCTATTGTACACTTTGTTTAATATCAATCAAGAAACCATTTCTTCATGCATCTCATTCCTATCATTATCTAGTGGTTGGTTGTATCTTGGTGTGATCCTCTTGAAAGTTACAACTTCATGGTGGTTTCCTTTTTTCTCCTACATATTTGGGGTAAACAATTTTTTAAATAAATTTATAGCTACATCAATAATCTTGTCACTTCCTATAATCTCTATTGCTGAGCCACCCTCGATTTTTTTTATCCTATTGATAATTCTCTTATCTTCTACTAAGTTGAAAAAATAATTTGTGTTGATATATCCAATTTCTAATCAACTCTCCCTTGATCTATCTTTCCAATATTTCTCCTCCCTAGCCAACAATTTCAAGTATAAAACTACCAACTCCTTCTCTTTGACATAATCCTCCTAAAATATTCTAAGATGACTAATATTTTCATTCAAAGATTTTGAATCCCACTGAACCCACTCCTTTTCAAGAAGATACTTTTAAAGAATGTGAAATTCCACTCTTTTAGTTTGTTCTTGATGAGCTAGCATCCTGTAGAATATGAAGCTATTAGTGTCATTTGATTTCAAATTTCATTCTACCATTTCTCAATAAGATCCACTAGATATTTCCTCATCATCCATATCCTTTTAAACTTAAAGTAGGTCTTTTCATATCTCATATCTTCACAAATTTCCATCATTACCCAAAAATTATCTTAAAGTAAAATTTGACAATACCGACCTCCAATCCCGCTTGATGGTCTCGCTATTCTATGAAAACAAGAAAATGATCGAAGCATTTTTTAATGTTAGTGAAGCATGCCCTTGTATTTATCCAAGTACACAATCTATTCTTTGGTTGTGGATAATATAAATTGTATAAGTGCATCAAGATGGTGAACAAAAAGAGGGGTATAAGTGGCCACTTTTTTTAATATCAGTTAAACCTAAACTTGGAGGAGCAATTTGAGACTCTCCCACTCAAAATGTGAAGCTAAAAAAAAAAAGAATTGTAGTACTCTGAATCTAGTTTTCAAACTAATAAAGTTTTTAAAAAATGGATAATATTAAGATAGTCAAACCCTTTGCATACACAAAATTGTTCTTGTTCTTTTCAGTAAAACATAACATAGTGTCTAGTTTGTGTGTCAAAAAGGTTATAGTTACGTATAGTATTTTGAAAAATCCTTTGGTAGAAAGATATTTAAGAGTGAATACTATAAGTTATGTATTTTTATTTTATTTTTTGAAGTGGAAACATCTTGAGAATTAGGTACTTGTTCATGTGCATCACATAACTTGCACCAAAATAATTATTTTTTATTTTTTTTTAAAGTGTAAAAAATGAAGTGTAGAACAATAATATAAATTTTAAAAAAATTTGGACAAGTAGTTAAAAAGAATAAAAAAATGGTACACATATGTCTCTAAGAACTCTAGAGACACTGATAAAGGAAATTAAAAATTAATATATTAATGTTGTTTAAATATAAAAAAATTATATGATTAGAAATCTTAGAAGATGTTTGAAATTATGGGTGATTTTACAAATACCCACTTAAAAACTTGTATTTCTAATGATGGGGAAGTTGAGAAACTAGATTTGAAGAAAAAAACACATAAAAAGGAGGAAAATAAGGCTCCCAAGCCTCAACCTTGTCATCCAAGCCTTAGCGCATGCGTGTAAAAACATATTCATGGTTTTAATTTAAAAAACCTGATCATGCTTTTATTTATTAAAAACCCTATCAGGGTTTTATTTTAAAAAAATCGATCAGATTTTTATGTGTAAGGAACTCGTACACGTTAACTTGACTTAATGTCATACATGTATATATGTATATTTATATGTGATGCATATTTGTTTGATATATATATATATATATATATATTAGAATTTCTCTCTCTAGGGTCAAAATTGGGTTTATAGTTCTAGAGTGGATTGATAAGACAAATGTTGAAGATCTTAAAATAATATATGGTAGAGAATACAAAGAAGAGATTCCCAATACTATTATAATTCTCCCTTTATGCCCCAAGAATGTGGAGTGGGCGAAGGAACAAATTGCTTACATTCACCCATAAGTGATTTTTTTTATATCCAAAATTAAAAGACTCTTCATTCGTGAAGATATCCGAAATAAAAATCCACAATTGAATGAATTATTTGTGTCCTAAGAAATAGAATTTAAAGAGAACATGAAGAATGAGGGAAGAAAGTCATTTAGTCCCCATCTATTAGTCTGATTGAGGGATGTAATCTATGGGACAACAAACAGAATAAAGGGATACTTGACTATTTCAAGTGACAACTATTTGCATAAGCTTGAACGAACAGAGGGCCTATTCAAGAAAGGTCTATACTTAATATATATATACTATAACCAAGATTATTACACAATAAATGAAGTCTTGGATAGGAGAGAAATTATCTTCTTAAGGATAAATTTGAAACAAAAGGTTAACTTTTAACTAAAGAATGGTTTTTTAGTTAAGTAAATTTTGTATCAGTCTCTAGTTGTTTCAATAGCATCAACAACACCTTCATCACAAATGTTATCTACATGTCATAACTTTTAAGCAATAAAGGTTAATGGTAAGTGGGTCTTCTCAATCCCAACAATCTCTCTCTTTCTCTCTCTCTCAACATTTTTGTATGACCAATTTTAGTGGAAGGATGGGAAAATAGATTGCAAATTTTTAGACAATCAATTGAAAATATTAAAGATTGCAGACATTTTTCTTTTCCCTTCTTAGCAAGGTTTGATGGCCTCTCCATAGCCATGCAACCACAACCCTATATAGGTACTCACTCTCATAGCCTGCTTCTCACTTTTGTCCCACCTTAGCTTTCTAAAGAATATCATCAAAATTTGAGAATGTGGGGTCCCATTAGAGCCCTCCGCCTGCAACAAAAATACAAGGTCATTGTCATTATGGATTACTTCAACCTTAGACATGTAAAACAAGCCCTGGCTAAAATACATCAATAAAGGGAATTTATTGGTCATGGTTAGTGAATGGAAGGAGGCAAATCAGTATGGGATGATTATGCCAGATCCACAACCTAGAACTAAGGCATGCTTGTAATTTTTAATTTGGATACAACTATGTCACCACATAGTATAAGATCCTACTTCCAACAATATGGTATGCTTGAAAAATTCTTCATTAACCCCTCTCACAATTAGGGTTCACATTCTTTCATTTTACCCAGACAATTTTTTTTTATCTTAAAGAGGTTTTTGTTGAGGATTGTAAGAAAAATAATTGTAGGTATCAGTATAAACCATGACAATAAGTTTAAATCCATGGGAAAAAGAGTTTGTCCCTCCACAATACCTATATTCATAGCCTCTCCCTCCACTTCTTCCATCTCAACCTTCGTTTTTTCCCCAACCAATAGTGAATGCATCCACACCCATATAATACAATATATTCTCTCCTCTGTAGCTGTAGATGAATTAAATTTCACCAAGATTGCCCCATTTATTTTCCTCTTGTGAATACTCACTTTCCTAGTTTAAGAATAATAGACCCTTTGCTGAACATTCTGCCCCATTATTGGTCATGGTTAGGGAATGAAATGATGCAAATCAATATGGGTTGAGTATGCCAAACCCATAACCTTGAACTAGGGCATGCTTGTAATTTTCAATTGGATACCACCATGTCACCACACAATATAAGATCCCTCTCTCTCCCCTTCCTCCCCCTCCTCCCCCTTCCCCCCTCTCTCTCTATTTCTCCCAAAGATTTCACAATTAAGGTTTTTGTAGTTTCTTGTTCCATTGGAGAAGATCAAGTTGTAGTTTCCACAATAGTAACATGAATGAATTCAAGAGTTATTTAGAAAACCTTCCATAATGTAGGTCAAATGTACTTGGCATTGTAACCCATGGATCGTATGATACCATTATACTTTTAACTCTCAATGTATGATTCTATTGGAGCTCAAAAACTATCAGAAGCAATAAAGAAAAGGGAGGTATTAGTTTCAAGTTGTCTTTATCACACAAGTAGTGGACATATCCAATTATGCATGCCTAATGAAACCTTTATTCCTAATGGCCTTTCATTGAAAGAGATATTTAGAAAAGGTTCTACAAAGGTCAAATTTGCTTGGTATCCTAACTCTTTGGATCCTAAGATACCATTGGACTTGTTCACAATTTATACATCTCTTGGAGCTAAAAAACTATCAAAATTAGTAAAGAAAAAGGAGGTGTTTGTTTCAAGTAACAACTATTTTCACATGCATTAATTAGTAGAGGGTCTATTTAGGAAAGTTCTATATGCAATTATGATAGATCTTTTGGGGTTTCTATCTTATGAATTCTCTAAACCCTTTATAGTTATGTAGACAATCAAAAGGAAAATATGTGCCTAAAATTTGATGAGTTATTTTCAAGAGGTCTATTATTAGAACATCTAGATCTTGTTGTAGTCTATTGTGAGATGTTAAAGCTTGGAAGCATCATATGATTTGATATTGATGTAATAAACCATATGCTTTAGCATAAAAACATTAGGTAATTTTTGAAGAATATGAGAGTTTCATTTGAGGTTTTTTCTAATTGATATTGGGAAATAAAGTTTTAGAATTGGGGAAATGATTTGATAGAGGTGAAAGTACTAAGAAACCCCCTCCTTCTACTGAGAAAACTTTCTCTTTCTTTGTTACATAAGTATTGGACAAATCCAATTATGTGTTCCTAATGAAACCTTAGTCCTAACAACCTTTCATTGAAAGAGCTATTCTGGAAAGCTTCTACAAAGGTCAAATTTGTTTGGAATCCTAAGGCTTAAGATCCCCTAGTCTCTCTCTCTCAATCTATATATTTATCCCCCTACTATCCCTTCTCTCTCTCTCTCTCTCTCTCTCTCTCTCTCTCTCTCTCTCTCTCTCTCTCTCTCTCTCTCTCTCTCTCTCTCTCTCTCTCTCTCTCTATTTGTCTATTTGTTTATTTGTATGTCTGTATATTTGTTTATCTGTTTGTCTCCCTCTTTCCCTCTCTCTACCTCTCTCCCCCTCCTATCCCTTCCCCCACCTCACTTTATTTTTCAACCCCTCTCTCTACATCTCTCCTCCTCTCTCTCTCTCTAACTTCTCTCCCCTCTTCTTCCTTTCCCTTCCACTATGTCCATCTCTCCCCCATCTCCCACTCCCACTAACCTTTCTCTTTCCCTCTCTCTCTCTCCATTTCTCTCTCCACATTTCTCCCCTACCCTTTCTCTCTCATATCCCTTCCTCCACCTATCTTTCTTTCTCAACCTCTCTCTACCTCCCTCCCCACCTCTCTCTCTTTCTTTGTCAACCTCTCTCTCTCTCCCTCTCCCTCCAACCTCTCTCCCCCTCCTCTCTCTATCTCTTCTCCCACCTCTCTCCAGCCTCTCTCCCCCTCCTCTCCCTCTTCCTTCCTCCACATCTCTTCCTCTATCACTCTCTTTCTCTTAAAATATCTCTACATCCCCCCTCTCTCTCTCTATCTCTCTCTCTTAACTTATTCGCATTATTGCCCCTAAAAATGTATGAGTGCCTTGTTTGGTTCTATAGTGTCAAAAACTTGTACACAAGTTTTATCATTAAAAACCCATATGGATTTTTAACACTAGAGATGTTATAAAGCCAATTGGATACCCAAAAATTTTAGAAGAAACAAATGTGAATGGGTTAAGAAAAAGTAACTTGTATGCATTATCTTGAATTAAAGTGGATTCACAATGACCAAAAAAGCCCAATTTTTTTTGTTGAAGGTCCCACTATAACTATTTTTGTCTACCCGTGAAATTCTTGGATAGTGTAAGAGTTTGTTTTGTTTTATATAAATTCAAATGATTGAAATATATAACTAATATAATATTTCAATATTATTTTGTTTGTTTAATAATTTTTATTATCAAATTCAATGATTTTTATAGTTTTTATGACATAATTCATTTGTTTAATTTGTATAATTTTCACTAACACATATGATGTTATTTAGGACAACTGATATTAAGGATGGGAAATAAGAAGCAAGGAACAATTGAATCACAGGAGGTAGAAAAGGAAAGGCAAAGAGAGCACATGAGAAGACTTCATGAAGCGAGAAAAGCAAGAGGAGAAGGTGCACCATATACACCAATTCAATTATATGCAATGAATGATGTTAATAAAAACCAAGAACAAGTGCCAATCAATGATCAAGAAAATGTACTTAATGTAAAACAATAAGACACACCAATATTCACACCTCCTAGAATTATTTATAGAAAACCAAAGTATCTAATTTATGTTGATAAAAATATTTTGAAGCCAATGCTCGATAAGTTTTTTGAATGTACTTGTAGAAGAATGTCTAAGAGAATATGGAAAAAGTATTTGGAGAGTTTAAATCAAATTGGAAGATGCCAAATAATTGTTGAAATGATAAAAATTTTGAATTTTAGAGACATAACGAAATTATTATTCTGAGATTAGTTGAAAATAATAGTGAAAAAAATCTAGTAGTAAATCTATTTGATCCTTATCAAGCAATTGGTTTCACGTCATTCTCTAAATATGCCAACATTACTTGCTGTATTCTTACATCAACCATAATGAGAAAGTAAACTAAAAAAATATTGTTTAATAAGCAAAACAAGTCATTAAAGATAAGTAGAACAACACTACACCATACCTTAGAGAGGCATGAGAAAATTGAGGATCCTAACAATAATCCTCTTTAGGCATTCTTGGGTGGATTTCCACAAAAAGACAAGGTTGTTGTTGATGCATTAAGAGTATTAATTAAAAAAAATTGGCATGACAACACAAGATTTTTTCCCAATCAAAAAGATGTTAGAAGGTGAATTGGATCTAAAAATCATGAGACACATCCGAAACATTTTTTGGATTTGACTCAAACACAATTTTATGAGAAGTTTATTCAAATATATCCTAAAATAAGAATTATTCAAAGGTTTTTCAAAATGGGAAAACCATTTTATGTTAAGATAAATCATACATGTACCACAAGTTGTAGAATTCATATTGAATTTTCCATTCATTATGATCTTTATCACCATTTATGTTGTACTTTTCACACTAGTTTTGTTTTTGCAGGAATGTGGTCTAGATGATGACTGCACTTTTTATAAGATGATGTTTTTGAAGGGGTCATGTGCTACATGTGGTGGTTTGGAACACTTGTAAAGATGTGTACATTTAGAGAGCACACATGAAATTGGGAAGAAACTAGTGTCTTTTGGAAAAATAAAAGTTTGGCACATATGGGGTTAAACATAGAAAAGAGTTGAAAATATGTGTGTTAGTAAGTAAATATATACTTGTAGCTAAGTTTATGAGTAGTTTTCAATAGAAAATAGTTTATGACTATTTAATGTATACACATAGAGCTCGGTGGTTGGATGAGCAATTAAATTTATGCAATGATATATTTCCTTTCAGCTCCATTGTCTTTATTGTAGAGTTTGATAAGAATTATACACTACAACCTCAAAATGAAATGCAATCTCAGTATTTCCATTCTAAATAAGTAACTATATTTTTACACATAGCATTCATGCATGCATATGATAGCACATAGGAGGATATTAAGTTACTAAGAGACTACCATTTATACATAAACCATGATCATAGTCATTCGTCAGTGTTTGTGCAAGGATGATTTAAACTTTACTATGAGATTTTAAGAGAGATGAATACCACACAACCAACACATCATATGGTAAGATAATTGCACATCATAGTTCAAGAATGCAAGACTGTTCTATTGGTTGAGTAGGATGCATGTGATGAGTGGTGTACAACATTTTTGGAATTTCACTGAGTTTAGATATGGAAAGGGAGAGCATGATAGTGCAGGAACATGTGTAAAAAGGGCCCTTGCAAGAGAAACAATTGAAGTATGAAGGTGGCACTAAGATGACAGATGCAACAACAATTCTGGAATGGTGTAGCTC
This sequence comes from Cryptomeria japonica, assembly GCF_030272615.1. NCBI lineage: Eukaryota > Viridiplantae > Streptophyta > Pinopsida > Cupressales > Cupressaceae > Cryptomeria > Cryptomeria japonica. The sequence continues at coordinate 776,289,704 of NC_081411.1, read as the reverse complement.
AATGATGGGACTAGGTACTAATGGTAAGTCTACTATTTCTATATTTTTTTGGTTAATAAGTGAATTTGATGTTGCAAACTATGTTGATTCTTGTACCATTACAGGATCGAGTGACTTGCATTCATTTAGAAGTTCAAATGCAAGCTCACCAATCATTTATATGAGAGATATTGTATGCTTTTGCTCGTCATGTATGGATTTTTTGTCAAAAGAGTGTGAATCAAAAGAGAAAGTTGATGAATGGTATATTGATGATATGTTGGATTTGGTTTATTGTTGTCATTGATGTCAACATTGTATCCGAGTTGGAGACTATCCCTATTAGTCTTGGTGATCATCTTGGTTTTGGCTATGTTTTTTATCCAATATGATCAGATCTTTGGAATTGGTTTTGGATGCTTATTCTGGATAGTTATATGATTGGCATATTCTGTTGGTTCATGATTTGGTGCTCTGGTTCCTATCGCTTTTGTTCTTGGTACTGATTAGCTTTACCGGTAAGCAATATTTGGTGATTTGGTCATTCGATTTTGGTCTGGCTTATGGAATCAGTTTCTATCATGCTAAAGGTGTTTTGTGATTATGTCCTGAGTATTTGGTGGCTTTGCATTGGATGGAATGTTGCTATGATGGTCCTATTTGGATTTGGTTAAAATTTTTGTTATTTCACTGAGGGTTTCTATCAGTTGGTGAAGCGTGTTGGATTTTAATCTTAAAGGAATGTCCAATGAATTTAATTGTTTGGATATTTGGTTTAGGTCCATGCTATGTAATGTAAATCATAATATTGTTCCGGTGGTACCGTGTGATGTAACTTTTGTAATTATGGGTTTATGGGTTTATGGTTTAGCTGACCTTGTCAATAAGATTGATGATATGTATTTATAGGTGACTTATTCATGAAATTAACATTGTGGATGGTCAAGGGTTATGTCTGCAGTATCAGAGAGTGGTTTATTTGTGAACAAGGTTATATCATTCAACAAAGGTTTGAGAAGGTTTTTTTTGTAGGGCAGACATCTATGCTTAACCAAAACTGTATCAAGCATTAGTAGATGCTACTTTCACAGTTTATTTCTTTCCTGATTGTAGTATGATTTTTACGTAAATTAGTGAGACTTCTTTTTGTGATGAGTAGTGAGCTCTAGGAAGTTGGCATGATTACAAGTGCAATCCCTATTGTAATTATTTTACATACTACTGCAGAAGTATTATCTGATTGTGGGTATGGTTTCCCACCATGGTTTTTCCCTTTACTAGGTTTTCCACATCAAAATATCGGTGTTGTGTGTACTGTGCTTTCATGTTCTATCTTTCATTGTGTTGGTTTCTTTCTGCTTTAGTTTAAAGGTTATGATATGCTATAGTTTCTAATTTCTGATAGTAAATTGATTCACCATCCTCTTAGTTTACTCTTGGTATCAGAGAAAGGTCCTCTCTGCAGAAGCTTAACCTCTTGAGGAGATCTAATGACATCAACATCTAGTTCTACATTCAATCCCTATTAAAAGGAGAGTCCCAAATTTGATGGTACAAATTACAAAATATGGAAGGAATGAATGAAGATTCATCTTAGATGTCTTGAAGTTGAATTTTGGGAGATAGTGGAGAAAGGGTATTTACCTCATGTTCGTAATTCTAGAACATCAACACCTACTGATGAATAAAAAAGAGCTAAAAATGATGTTAGAGAAAAAGAAGCTTTGTTGAGAGCCCTATCTGATGAAAACATATTAAATATCATAGAATTGGAGAATGCTAAGTAGATCTGGTTGAAGCTTGAAACTCTTTATGAAGGTGACCAGGTAGTAAAGATTGCAAAACTTGAAGGTTTTGGGGTAAGATATGAAAATTTGAAGATGGAAGAAGATGAGCAGATTAGTTCTTTCATGAATAGAGTGAATGAGATTGTCATGGGTATCAAATGTTGTCGTGGATTAGTCAGTGTGGATGAGATAGTGTCAAAGGTTCTGAGAGTTCTACCTCTAGTTTACAAGGTGAATGATACTATAATCAATGAACTCTGGACTATGTCAAATACCCCTGTTACCAGAGTTACATTGCTTGGGAAATTGACTGCTTTTGACCTTGAAGAACTTCGAGATTAGAGTACGACTAAAGATGAGACTACATTCAAAGCATCTACCTCTGATAAGAAGAAATAGATTGGAAGGAAATGTATGCCAAAGATATGGAGGAAATCGAGAGAGAATAAGATAACTTTAAGAGCTGGAAGCCCTGATTGCTATAAGAACACCTAAAGGACTAGCTAGAAGTAAGTATGAAGGAAAAAACCCTTTTAAATATTTTTCATGCAATAAGATTGGTCATTTTGGTTCTAGATGCCCTAAAAGAGATACTAAGAATCATGAAATATTTGTAAAGAGTTATAAGCCTAATTTAGAATATCATAGCAGACCTAGATTCGGAAGGAATAAGGATAAATCATGTTATTATGCTGGTTATGATGATTTTGGTATTACTGATGATGAACCTGTGAATGGATCTGGTAATGGAGCTTCCTCCGGTAAAGATTGTTTCTTTATTGCTATCAAGGATTATTCTCTGGAATCTATCATTGAAGCAACTCATACTGAGGAAAAGGCTTTGGCTGCTAAAATTGAAGAAAATGATGAATAGGTTATAGACAATGGATGCTCACATCACATGATTGGCGACAAGAGGAAATTTTTAATACTACAAGAATTTGATGGTAAACTAGTTAGATTTGGAGACAATAAGGCATGTAGGATAAAAGGTAAAGGAAAAATATCATTGGATGGTAAGACTAATACTAACAATGTTTATTATGTTGAAGTCTTAAAGAATAATATTTGAAGTGTAGGTCAGATGGTGGATAGAGGATTTCATTTGCAATTCAAGGATGGAAAATGTAAGACCATCAATAGATCTGGTTTGGAAATTGCTTCCAGAACTTAGACCAAAGGAAACATCTTTCATTTGAACTCCGGTAAGAAAACTTGCTTGATTGCTAAGATTGATGAAAGTTGGTTATGACATAAGAGGATGTGTCATGTAAATTTTGATTGCATAGTGAAGATCAGTTCAATATAGGTTGTTGGATATTTTCCCAAGATTTTTAAACCTCATAATCTGGTATGTAGAGAATGTCAAATGGGTAAGCAAGTTATAACTTCTTTCAGAAGTATACATGATAAATCTAATAAAATTCTTTATCTTATTCATACTAATCTGTGTGGACTGGCAAGGACTAAATTTTTTTAAGGTGATAGATAGTTTATGTTACTTATTGATGACAATTCTAGAATGATATTACTTATTGATGACTATTCTTGAGAAATTTAAAAAATTTAAATCTATGGTTGAGACTAAGACAGGACTGAAGATAAAATGTTTGAGATCAGATCATTGTGTTGAGTTTACATCTGATGAGTTCAACAACTTTTGTGAGAGGAATGGAATTAGAAGATAACTTTCTGCACCTAGAAACCCATAATAAAATGGATTGGTGGAAAGGAAGAATAAAACCATATTGGATGCAACTAGGACAATGATGACATAAGCTAGATTGTCTGATATCTACTGGATAGAAGTTGTCAATATGGTTGTATACACTCTCAATAGAGTACACATTAAAGGTGATATCGGTAAGACTCGTTATGAATTATAGTTTGGTCATACTCATATTGTCGGATATTTTAGAATATTTGGAAGTAAATGTTAAATTAGAAGAGATAATGCACTACAGAAATATTTTTGGGTTATTCAACTAAGAGAAAAACATATAGATGTTTTAACAAAAGATTGGATAGGATAATGGAAAGCATAAATGTGAAGGTGGATGAGCATGATAGTAATCAAATCAGATCATATGACTATGGACTGGAAGATGAATTTATTAGACCTAAACCAGTAATGCAAGAATCAATTCAAAACACCAAACCAGTCACTCTGGTAACATCAAAAAATTCAATAGTGACATATGAATAGAAAAGAGAGTCAGAAAATCAAGAAAACTCAAAGAATCCCAAGTATGTGAAATTAAATCATTCTGAAGATCAGATCATTGGAGATAAAATGAAAGGTGTGATGATTAGGAGAAGATTAGTTGTTGAAGAGGTATGTTTAATTTCTAAAATTGAACTAGAATCATTTATTGAAGCAAGTAAGGATGAAAATTGGATAAAAGAAATTGAAGAGGAATTATATCAAATAGAAAAGAATAAGACATGGGAACTAGTTCCTAGACCTAAAGACAAGAACATTATTGGAACTAAATGGGTTTTCAGGAATTCATTAAATGAGGAATGTCGGGTTGTAAGGAATAAGGCTTGATTGGTTTGCAAGGGTTATTCATAAGAAGGAGTTGATTATGGAGAGACTTATGCCCCGGTTGCTAGAATTGAAGTGGTGAGACTTTTTCTTGCTTATGTTGCACACAAGAATTATAAAGTATATCAGATGGATGTCAAATGTGAATTTTTGAATGGAGATATTGAAGAGGAAGTCTAAATTGAGAAACCTAATGGATTTTCTCTATCAAAAGACAAGGACATGGTTTGCAGATTGAATAAAGCTTTATATGGACTAAAACAGGCCCCTGGAGCATGGTATGCTAGATTGGAGAAATATCTTTGAAAGCTTGGTCTTAGCAAAGGTAATGGTGACAATAACTTATGAGCATGATGACATATTGATTATTGAAGTCTTTGTGGATGACATCATTTTTAGAGGTGAAGAAGGTCTATTAATTAAATTTATTGATGGTACGAAAAATGAATTTGAAATGTCTATGATTGGTGAGATGAATTTTTTCTTAGGTTTGTAGATTACTTAGACTGATAAAGGTCTTTTTATTTTTCAAACTAATTATATGAAAGAATTACTTAAGAAACTTGGACTTGAGAATTTTAAACCTATTGGTACTCCTATGATAATCGGTTACAAATTTTCAAAAGATGGTGAATTGCCTAAAGTGAATTCAAGTAGATACAAATCAATGATTGGTGGTTTGTTATACTTGACTCAAACAAGACCTAATATAATGAATGTTGTTTGTATTGCCTCTAATTTCAATCAGATCGTAGAGAAAATCATGATATTGTTGTCAAGAGGATATTTAGATATTTGGCAGGTACAATAGACTTTGGGTTATGGTATCCAAAGAATGATGACTTTACATTATGTGAATATATAGATTCTGATTGGGCAGGAGATGTGGATGACAGGAAGAGCACTATAGGCAGTCTTATTTGGATCTGGTTAAACTTTTTGTTATTTAACAGAGGGTTTCTACCAGTTGGTGAAGCATGTTGGATTTTGATGCAGGGCCATCCCCGGTTCTTGGCAATCTTGCATCAACCAAAAATATTTCTTTATGCTTTCTTTCTATTTTGTAGTTTCAACATTTATTTCTGTGTTTCCCAGATTTGGCTCACTAGAACTTGACAAGTTGGATTTTTCTTGAAGATTTGATCATCTTCCTTATTCCAAAACCATGGAGCATTTGGATAATTTTCTGGCAAGTTATCGCTACTAATTTTTGTGATAGTTTTTCGTTACCGGTTGCCTGGACCTATTTGCATTGGTGATCTACCAGATCCTTTTTGTAGCTTATGGAGCCCTGGGCATTGATTCCAATGTTCCTTGGCATATGGCTGACCTTCCCTTTGATTCTCACTTCGTCCTTTAGATTTTTCGGAGGAATTTATTTGGTGGAGGCCGACCTTGTTGGTTTTACATGTTAGGTTTTGTTCTTCAGGTTTTGATCCTTTATGGGCCAACTTGATTCCCTTGGATCATATAAATCATTATAATTAGGGATTAGAATGTATCTAAGGTGGTAGATAGAAGATAGAAGATAGATCTTTAGTGTTGGTTGTAATTAGTTTTCATGATATAACTCAATCTATTCTGCATTGCCTCAATCATATCCTTGTGTTTTCATTGTGTTTACTCTTGTTGACTAGTCCAAACTGATCTCTTTGAGGTCCCTCCTAACCGATGAATGCACCAAGTGGTATCAGAGAGAGATTTCATGCTAGAGATTGCATTATCCTGAGAATTTTTTTTGTGGGGTGGTGGATTGTGGATCTGACCTATAGTTGCAGAGGACTAGCATGAAGATGGTGCAAAGAGGAAATAAGAATGATGGAGTGCGTGGGAATGAGGTCATTGCTATGATGGAAATGTTATGAGGACTTGTGGCCCGATTGGAAGACATTGAGATAGCACAAATAAGAGGCCAACATATTGAAGATGTGAGTGAAGATGAAGGAGAAGAAGCCCTAGAAAAACAAGTAAATCCATCGGTGATCGATCCAGATGAAGAGACGTTTTGAGGGTTTTGAATAGGGAGAATACTAAACCACATTTTACCCCACTAGAATATGATGGGAAGTTGGACTCGGATGAATTGGTGGACTAGATCTCAAAGATGGAGAAATATTTTGATTCTGAGAACACAATAGAGGAAAGGAAGGTGAAGTATGCTTGTACCCAGTTGAAAGGTCATGCATCTCTTTGGTAGGAACATTTTCAAGCTGAAAGACAAAGAAGAGGTAAAGAGAAGATCAAAACATGAGATCAGATGGTTGCAAAGTTAGAATCAAAGTTTATGCCAACTGATTATCAAGTGAATATGTTCTGGAAGTTGTAAAATTTGAAGTACCAGGAATCTAGTGTGAAGGAGTATACCAAATCATTCTATAAGTTGAATATTAGATTAGGACATGTTGATGATGAAGTTGAATAAGTTTCCAGATATTTGAATGGATTGCAGATGTCTATACAAGATGAATTTAATTTGATCAAGTTACAGAGTGTTGAAGAAGCTTACCAGTGTGCCTTAAAAGTGGAAGAGAAGCTGAACAAAAGACATGAGTAGAGACAAAGATGTAGAGGTGGAAGGTTTACCAGAGGAATATTTCAAGGAGGAAGAGGATATATTAGAGGAAAAGGTACTTGTATAGATTAGAACAAAGAGAAGGAAGTAAGTAAAGATGATAGTTTATACTAGAACGATGACAAAAAATTTTACCAGAGGAGAGAACCAGATGGCTACTTGAATGAGAATTTTGGCAGAAGAAAAGATAAGAGAGTGTTTAGAGGCACTTTGTTTAAGTGTGGAGGAGAATGAAATAATGCATTCAAATGTAAGAAGATAGAGAATATTGGAAGAGCAGTAGTAGTGGAATAAATCCCCACTAAATTAGCTAACAAAATAGAAGATGGAGAATAGTTAATGATGCAGAGAGTTTTGTATCATACTAAAGAAGATGAGGAGCCCTTGCACATGAGGAATTTGTGCAAGACCAGATGTAAGGTATCTAGTAAGTGTTTTAAAGTTGTTATTGATAGTGGTAGTTCAGATAACCTTGTTTTTGAGGAGATGGTGAATAAGTTAAACTTGGAAAGATTGAAACACCCTAAGCCTTATTAGATAGCATGGATTCAGGATGAACATAAGTTGTTAGTAAGTGAGAAATGTTTGGTAAAATTGAAAATTAGGAATTATCATGATGACGTCTTGTGTGATATTATGCCAATGGATATTTGTCACTTTTTATTAGGTAGACCTTGGCAGTTTGATAGATAGGAAATACATGAAGGGAGGAAGAACATATACACTATTGTGGCAAATGGGATGAAGCAAATCTTGTTACCCTTAGAGGAGCCTTTGAAGAGTGAGGTCTATATAAATGCTAGGATCTATTTGGTGGATGGAAGGAAATTCCTAGATGGAATGAGACATGAGAATGTATGTTTTGCCTTAGTTCCTAAGAAGACTAAGAACCCATAACCTAAAGAAGAACAATCGAAAGAGATAAAGGAGTTTCTTGTAGAATATGAAGACATCATTTCAAATAATGTGCTTGATGGATTACCACCGGTAAGAAGCATCAGTCATTGTATGGACTTGATTTTTGGAGCTATTTTTTCTAACAAAGTTGCACACTAGTTGACACTGATAGAGAATGAAGATTTGAATAGAAAAGTGCAAGAGTTTCTGAAGAAAGGTTTGATTAGAGAAATTTTGAGCCCCTATGTAGTACCAATAGTGTTAGCACTTAAGAAGAATGGAGAATGGAGGATGTGTACTGAGTCGAGGGCAATAAACAAGATCACAGTGAAATACCGGTTTCCTTTTCCTAGGATGGATGATATAATAGATTGTTTGAGTAGAGCCAAATACTTTACAAAGATATATTTAAAGAGTGGATATCATCAGATTAGTAGTAGAGAAGGAGATGAGTGGAAGAAAACATTCAAGACAAATGAAGGACTGTATGAATGGTTGGTGATGCCTTTTGGGTTAACTAATGCATCGAGTACTTTCATGAGGTTAATGAATGAGGTATTGAAGAAATTATTGGGTAAATTTGTTATCATTTATTTGGATGATAGTATGATTTTTCAGTAAGACAAAAGAAGAGCATTTGTTGCATTTGAGACAAGTTCTGCAGAGGTTGAGAGAAGAGAAATTGCTAATGAACCTAAAGAAGTGCACTTTCATGAAGGAAGAGTTAGTCTATTTGGGATTTGTGATATCTATTGATGGACTGAAGATGGAACCTGAGAAGGTGAAAGAAATTGTTGAATGACCTGCATCAGATTGCATTGGAGAGGTAAGATCATTTCATGGATTGGCTAGTTTCTACCAAAAGTTTATTAGAAATTTCAATTCTATTTGTATCCCTATGACTAAGACAATGAGAGGGGATAAGAAGGAATTCAAGTGGACCACCAAAGTAAATAAATTTTTTGAGCAATTGAAGCAAAAAGTGATTAAGAAACCCATGTTAGCTTTACCATATTTCAACAAAGTATTTCAAGTTGATTGTTATGCAAGTGGAACAACAATTGGACCAGTCTTGAGTCAAGAAGGGAGAGCAGTAGCTTATTTTAGCGAGAAGTTGAATGATGCTTGGAGAAGATATTCAGTGTATGATCAGGAATTCTATGCCATAGGTCAAGCCTTGAAGAAGTGAAGACATTACTTGTTGCCTAAGGAGTTTGTGTTGTATACAAATCATCAAGCCTTATAGTATTTAAATAGTTAGAGTAAGTTAAATCAAAGACATATGAGATGGGTAGAATTTTTATAGAGTTACACCTTTATGTTGAAGCATAGAAGTGGGAAATATAATAAAGTTGTTGATGCATTACATAGAAGAAGGAATTTTCTGACAGAGATGAGAGTAACAATATTAGGATTTGAGGAGTTAAAGACCTTGTATGATGATGACCTGGATTTTGCAGGACCTTGGAAAGCATGTAGAGATCGAGTTGTGGTAGATAGGAGTAAATGGTTTGATTATTTCATTCAGGATGGGATGCTATTTAGAGGAGTTCAGTTGTGTATACCTAGGAGATCTATAAGGGAAAATTTGATAAAGGAGAAACATAGTGGAGGATTAACTGGACACTTTGGTGTTGACAAAACAATAGCATTGGTGAGTGAGCATTACTTCTGGCCCCAAATTCATAATAACATTAGCAAATTTGTGCACGATTGTAGAGTTTGTCAGGTTGCAAAAGTGAGTAGTCAGAATGTGGGATTGTATAAACCTTTGAAAATATCGGTAAGACCTTGGGAAGATATAAGCATGGATTTCATACTTGGGTTGCCTAAAACAAAGAGAGGAAATGATTCTATATTTGTGGTGGTGGATAGATTCTCGAAGATGGCTCATTTCATACGATGTAGGAAGACACCAGATGCACTGCATGTAACAAACCTATTTTCCAAGGAAGTAGTAAGATTGCATGGATTACCTAGAAGCATAGTTTCAGACAAAGATACTAAGTTTGTTGGTTATTTTTGGAGAACACTTTGAAGAAGATGAAGACGGATTTGGAATTCAGTTATACTTTTCACCCACAGACTAATGGATAGAAAAAGGTAGTAAACTGAATCTTGGGAAATTTATTGAGATGTTTAGTTGGAGACAAAACCGAAAGTTGGGATTTGATTTTAGCACAAGCAGATTTTGCCTACAATAATTCAGTGAACATGGGTACTGGAAGGACACCTTTTGAGATACCTACCAGAGCACACCCTTGAAGTATATATGAATTGAGAGATATCAATAGTGAAGAGTGGAGAATTTAAGAAGAAAAAGACTTTGGAGATCACATGTCAGCCTTGCATATTCAGGTTAAGTAGCATTTGAAGGACATAAACAACAAGTATAAGGAGAAAGAAGATGAGAAGAGAAGACATAAGGAATTTGAAGTTGGTGATAAAGTGATGGTGTATATGAGAAAAAAAAGATTCCCCATTGGAACCTATAACAAGTTACAGATGAGAAAGTTTTGTTCTTGTAAAATCTTGAGGAAATTTTGTTCTGGAAATACATATGAAGTGGAGTTACTGGATGATTTAAGTATTTCACCTATATTCAATATTGTATACCTACATAAATATCATGAACAAGATTTTAGTGAAGACAGTATAGCAGATTTGGAGAACTAGTTGCCTCAGAAGGAATTGGATAAGATTGAAGACATTTTGGATAGTAGGATTGGGTGTAGTACTCAGAACAGTCAATATAATAAGTATCTTGTGAAGTGGAGAGGTAGACTAGTTGACGATTCATCTTGGATTCCTTAGGTAGAGGTATATTGCCTTGGTTTTCCTCTAACCCCAGTAAAGTGAGAGAATCACTTTTTTTCAACAACCCTTGATGTGTGATGCAGGAGCATCCTCGATTCTTGGCAGTTTTTCATCAACCATAAATATTTCTTTTTGTTTGTTTTCTATTTGCTTTCTATTTTGCAATTTCAACATTTCTTTCTGTGTTTCCTAGATTTGGCTCACTGAAACTTGAGGAATTTGATTTTTTTTGAAGACTTGATCATCTTCCTTATTCCCAAACTATGGAGCATTTGGATAATTTTCTGGCAAGTTATCGGTACCAGTTTTCGTGCCAGTTTTTTTGTTACTGGTTGCCTGGACCTATTTGCATTGGTGATCTACCAGATCCTTTCCCTATCTTATGGATCCTTTAGCATTGATTTCTATGCTCCTTAGCATATTACTGGCCTTCCCTTTGATTCTCACTTCGTCGTTTGGATTTTCTAGAGGAATTTATTTAGCAGAGGCCGACTTTGTTGGTTTTATATGTTAGGTCTTATTCTTCGGGTTTTGATCCTTTTGGGGCCAATGAAACTCCCTTGGATCATATAAATCATTGTAATTCAGAATTAGAATGTATCTAAGGTGGTAGATAGAAGATATAAGATAGATCTTTAGTTTTGAGGTCCCGATTGCGACCTGTTCTATATTTTGAGCATGTTTTAGCAGGTCTATGAGGCAATTTATGTAACCCGATTGTTACCAGTTGGTTGTAATTAGTTTTTATGATATAATTTAATCTATTTTTCATTGCCTCCATAATATCCTTGTGTTTTTTTATATTTACTCTTGCTGACCGGTCGAGATTGATCTCTTTGATGTCCCTCCTAACCAGTAGCTGCAATAGATTTTGATCTTAGCAGAATTTCCAGTGGATTTAATTGTTTTGATATTTGATTTAGGTCCATGCTATGTAATGTAAATCATAATATTGGTCTAGTGTTATCATGTGATGTAATTAATGTAATTATGGGTTTAGGTTTTAGTCGACCTTGTCAATAAGGTTGATGATCTATATTTATAGGTGACTTATTCGTGTAATTATCATCGTGGATGGTCAAGGGTTATGTTTTTCATTATCAGAGAGTGGTTTATGTGTGAACACAGTTATATCATTCAGTGGAGGTTTGATAAGGTTTTGATTTGTAGGGAAGACATATGTGCTTAATCAGAACCACATCAAGCATTAGTAGATGCTACTTTCACAGTTCATTTCTTTTTGGATTGTAGTCTAATGGTTATGTTAGTTAGTGAAATTCCTTTATGATGAGAAATGAGTTTTAGATGGTTGGTGTGATTGCAAGTGCAATCCCCATTGTAATTATTTTACATACTACTGCAGAAGTATTATTTTATTGTGGGTAGGGTTTCCTAGCATGGTTTTTCCCTTTATCGGGCTTTCCACGTCAAAATATTGGTGTTGTGTGTACTGTGATTTTATGTTCTATCTTTTATTATGTTGGTTTCTTTCTACTTTAGTTTAAAGGTTATGATATGCTATAGTTGTGATTTCTAATAGTAAAATGATTCAACCCCTCTCCCCCCTCTCAGTTTAATCCCAGTATCAAACCTATCTAACAACTGGTATTAGAGCATTCCAACATGGTCTTGTAGATCTTTAGTTCCCATTGACACATACCAACTTCCCAAAGTGCTATAGTTGAACTAGATCAAATTTTTGGTAGACTTTGACCATTTATTCGAGTTAGTGCAACCAAGCATTGTGATTTGTACCTATTTAGAGGGTATGAGATGATTTGTACCTATATAGAGGACATGAGTTGATTTGATTATAAACAAGCATGAGCTGATTTGTACCTATATATAGGAAAATTTTGTATATAAATAAGCATGAGCTGATTTGTACCTATTTAGAGGCCAAATTTTGTATATAAACCACCAATTGATTACAAATGCCTAAATGAAATTTTGTGATAAATTTTTTATTTATTATGCTATTTAAAAATTTGTATGATTGTGTAATTCATTTGTGAATGTGTTATTCTTTTGTCAATGTGTAAATTATGATGATGAAGATGAAAATATGTTTAGACTAAATTTATTTATGCGTATCACCTACCTATGTATGTAAATTATTATGGTGAAGATGAAAAGATGCATATACTAATGAAATTTACCCTACCTTGCAACTTTTCATGTATGCAATTGACGATATTTGCAGCAACCGAAAAATTGCTTCCCTAAGAAAATAGTTTTGACACTTTAAACTTTGAGATAGGGTATTTTAAAGGGGCCTCACAGGACCCTACAGGTTCAAACAAATCATTTGTATATACCTCATATTTTAAGAAACAATCTGTAAAAGTTTGACAATTTTTGTAACTTAGGACAATCAAGAGATGGCGTCGCTATAGTGTGGCCCTCAATGTTCAAGAAAATTGGGAAGAAAACTAGGACAATGGCTAGAATAAACCTACCTACCATTACATGCTAGTGTTAATGGTTTGTGGCCATGACGAACAAAATAAAATTTACCCTCTTAGACCTTTTCATTCCATGCAAATGATGATATTTACATCAACCAAAAACCAAAAAATTGTTACCCTGAGAAAATGGTTTTGATTCTTTAAAATATTAGATAGGCTATTATAGAGGGCCTCATGTGACCCTGTGGGTTCAAATGAATCATTCGTGTGTTTCTTAGATTTTGGTAAATAGCTCATCAAAGTTTGACAATTTTTTGAACTTAGGCCACTCAAGAGATGGTGTCGCTACGATATGGCCCTGAACATTTGAGAAACTTGGAAAGAAAAATAGGAGCATTCCTAGCATAAACCTACCTACCTAGACATTCTTGCACTGCCAATTCATGGCCACGATGAATAGAATAAAAATTTTCATATCTTGCAAACTTTCATTGCATGTAACTGATGATATTTTCATCAATTAAAAATTACTGCCCTAACAAAATGGATTAAAGTCTTTGAAATATGAGAGGTTATTATAGAGGGGCCTCACGTGACCTTGTGGATTCAAGTAGATCATTTGTATGTGTAACAAATTTTGAGAAATAGTTTGTCAAAATTTGCCAAGTTTTTGAACTTAGGACACTCAAGAGATGTCACCACGATGGTATGGCCTTGAATATTTGAGTGACTTGAGATGGAAAAAATGACCATGCCTAGGATAAACCTACCTACCTAGATATGCTCGCATTGTTGACTCATGGATATGACAAACATAACAAAATTTATCCTATCTTGCAACTTTTTATTGTGTGCAACTAATGATATTTACATCAATTGAGTAGAGGTGAATCATGTGACCCTATGGGTTCAAAAGAATAATTTGTATGTGGCTTTGATTATGAGAAATAGCCCATCAAAGTTTGGCATTTTTTTTTAATTGAGAGTACTCAAGAGATGGCATTACAACAATACGAACATGAACGTTCAAGTGACTTGGGAAGAAAAATAGGACCATGCCTAGCATAAAATTTCCTACCTAGACATGTTCGTGGTGACGGTTTGTGTCCATGACAAACAGAACAAAATTTACCCTATCTTGCAACTTTGGAAAAATAAATTAACTTTAGCAAATTTTGCAACTTTTTGATAGATCTTACAACTTTGACAACTTTGGAAACTTATTTATAACCTTTTGCAACTTTTTGTGACTATTGCAACTTTTTGAGAGTTGCAACTTTTGCAACTTTTTTGGCACTTTTGACAAATCTACTAAACGTAACAGATTCATAATAAATCTAGGACATTTCCAGTGAACTAATGTCATTCGTTATGAACCTAAGTCATTTGTAATGAATCTAAGTCATTCCTAATTAGTCTAAATGGTAAATGAATCAAAATGAAAATGAGGATGAAAAGAGAGATGAGGATTAACAAGTCTATATTAATCCTTCATGTAATCATTGTTGTGCTCTCTCTCCCTCTCTTTCTTAGGTGTCTTATTTCTTCTACAAATTTGACAATGATTATAGACTTAGTAAGTAATTTGTATAGTCATAATTAAGTATACATATTACATCGACATAAAGTTGATTACTTGTAGAATGTGTAATTAATTTTAATGTTGATTAATCTTCATTTGTCATTTCTAAGCATCCATATTATGATTACTAACAATACAAAAATGATCATAAAATTTGGTAAAGTTTCTCAAGGAAACCAAATTTAACACATACAGTTTAGATGGATACCAATTGTAATTCATAAGTTATATTGATTTGAAATATCATTAGTCCATAACATGATATATTGTTCATAACTTAACCTTTCATAACTGAATATAAATTCAAATTTTAAGTTTCAAAGTAGGAAGATATGCACACAATGAACAAATTTGATCGAATATCACCTTTTATATATACTGAAATGTAGATAAAAGTTTTCCAACAATACTGCATATGTGCCAACTCAATAAAATGTATAGAAATAGATATGTACCAACATAATGTTAGCCATTTGGACGAATTGATTATGTGTTGCATTGATGTTTTGTCATTGATGCCAACACTAGCTATTTGGATGCTTTACTAGCACCCTTCTGGTCTCGATAGGTTGAGCAGTTTCTGGTTGGTTTGCATCTGACATTGATCTGGTAGGCTCTAGTATGATTTGGTTATGGAATTTTCTTATTCATGATACTCATGATCATATTCAGTCAGTTGGTTTTGGCCTGGTGATCGGATGCTATCCTATTTGCTTGGAAGCTTGGCTTCTAGTTTCGATGAGGGTTTGACTGACAGAGCTTCTGATGAAGATCTTTGGTGAATTGCATAAGTAGTGTTGGTGCAACTTCTGGTGGAGTTTCAAGATTTTGTTGGTGTTCATGCCTAAAACTTGGCGGATGAAGATCATTATTGTAATGTGTGGACCTATATTGGGTCCCAGTCAATCTAGGTTATGGACTGGTTGATGTAACATGTGGATCAGACCTCTTGATGTGTTTCTGAGATGTCTTATGTGTTGGATATTTTTGGTTTGGTCTAAGGCCAAAATGTTTTATAATTATGTAATTTTTTTATTATCTAGTGGCTAACCTAATTGTTCATGGTTAAGGGTTTGTATATATATGATGTAAGATCTAATTATAGATCACATGTGTTAGGTATAAGGTCATGGATATGGATATGGATATGTAATGCACAAATAATGTAATATCATTTAGGTAGAGGATTTGGTCGACATTGGAGATCAAATTGGGTTTATGTAAGAAGATTTAGTCCTCTGGTATAGAGCTTACCCAGAACTGTACTCAAGCATAGGAGATGCTATCTTTGCAGTTCAAACACTTCTCCCGATTATGATGAGTAGTGTTCTCTAGGTTGTTGGCCTTCCTGCAAGTGCAGGCCCCTCTATTGTAATTCACATACTTCAAAAGTATTATCTACTATGGGTAGGCTTCCCATCGTGGTTTTTCCCTTTACCAATTTTTCTATGTATAAATCTTGTTGTCATGTGGATGGTATTTATTCTGTGATTATTTCTTATGCTTAATTGGTTTAACTCCTATTCTGGTATTTGGTTTAAATATTCCGATATTAATGTTTTAGGTTTTGATATTAAAGTTTTAATTGATAAATATTTTGGTAATCTGTGACAACTGATTCACCCCCCTCTCAACTATCTTCTGGTTATTAAACTGTCTAACACATAATACAAGCTTTACAAAAATCTATAACATAAGGATTGATATACAATAAAAATGTTGAATATATACATGTATCAATCATTCAATGACCACAACTAAGACCAAATCCTATAGTTGTGGTAGATCAAAATCAAGCCTCTTTGAAGTACTATGTGGCTTTATAGATGACTGCACAACAACAATTGAAACAACAAATTTGATTACTTATGTCAATAATAGTTTACAATTGTCAAATTAACATCAAAATAACTATTTTGATCTATAATTTCTCTACAATTGAATTGTTTATTACCTCATGTCATTTTTTTTGGCTGAAAGGAATTCTAAAAAATGATGGTCCCCTTTGATGATCAAGAGTCCTACCAAATCGATGAGGTAGAGGATCTATGTTATGGCCAAATTGCGAAGGGGGCTATACAAGGTAAAATTCAATGATACAAGTTTGTTTATATATATATATATATATCAAAGAAACATAAACTAAAAATATATCTACTTTTATCAAAATATATATTTACAATATAAAATAAATGTGTATCCAAGGCTCTAATGGTTCTCCTATTGTCCTAGGAGCGATTGTCGTTGATGAAATAGATACGGATGTTTCCTATATGAAAAATGATAAGAATGTAATACAATGAATGTACACATGTTCATATAATCAGGAAATTACAAAAATTAAAAAAACATATACATCTTGCCTCTCCTCTTTGAAAATATCATTAGGTGCATTCATCAATGCTATAAATGATCCTAGTTGTCTTTGTATATAGAAGATAAAAAATGTAAGACTAGATCAATCTATATGTATGTACATAATCAAAATACATTTGAAAAAGATGAATCTAAATCATACTAAAATAACTCATATCAACTCTTGAAACTATTATATCTTGATTAAAATTATGTTCAATTACCTTTTATCAATTAGGTGTCATTGAGAATGACCTTGACAAAGGAGGCAAATCAGCCACACTTGAAATAGTGTAAAATAGTAACATAATAGATATCAACATATAACTCAATTAATCACAATTCAAATCATATGCATATCTAATATAAATTTTGAACAAGATGTCTACAAAAAAAGTACCATATAGCTTTCTAGGCCAAAATAAATGACCGTAAGGGTGGCATCATCAACCAATGAAATCTGGTCCACTATCAACACTTGTCAAACCCCACATAAATATACATTACTAAGTTAATATATCTATTAATTATTTAAATTAATTCAAGGTCTTATTCTATTTTGACATGCTATAAAATGTTTACCTCTGATGAAGATGTAGGTACACCAGTTGTGGCAGGAATGGTCTGTGGCATACCAAAATTTACTGCTACATCATGAAGTGCATAATGTTTGCATCAATTTAATTTGACCTATAATTAAAAATATATTTACATTTCTATATGTAAAATATTTAATAAATAAAATGTTATAATTTCAATTCAACATACCTACATTTGAGTGGCGAAGACCTCATATATCTAGTCATCTATGAGCACCACATCATTCGGTGTGCCAACCTGACACCTAGCCTAGTAATGTGTACATTGATGGGAGGTTGTACCATCACCATGTGTAATGGTATCTACCCCAAATAATACATGGTAATAAGTGGTGCCCCAGTGAGAGCTTGGCACACTAGACAAAGATAGTCTAGCTACTACACCATCTCCTATTGTTGTACCATAGTTTGGGCCAAGAGGCTAGGATAACTAACTCCCATGTTGGATTATGGCTTCAGTTAGTGTGATAGCTATCTAAAGAGTTTCCATATCCATAGAATCATTTAGGGCTATAGGGATTGTGACATGAACAATAGGTTTTACAACTAGTGGTATATGATTAGGATGGTTTCCTACTTGTTGAGCCTCTGGTCTATCCTAGGTAAAGCGTCTACCTTTACCTTGGAACTCCCACATGTCAAAATAATTGGGCATTAGATTAAGGATGAACTCACAATATATTTTTATTAAAAATTATAAAGGTACCTCAAAATTAATGAAAGGAGGTTTGTCTAAGACCATCCACCATCTATCCCAAAAATAGGAAACCTCTTTTAATTAAGAGGTAGAGTCTCAAGGATTAGTGAAAAGATAACATATTTGTGCTTTTATTATTTCTTTATTTTTTACTTCATCATATGTTAGACAATTTTCATAATAGTTATGACATGAATCCCGATATGTTTTCCAATCGGTTATAAAGTTGGAAAATTAATCTTCGCCCACCATCATTGTTTCTAAGGCTATGGCAAGGGATGCATGGTGATGGTTTTTTGAGGCCTTCAACCTGGACACTAATTGAGATATGGTCACCCTATTTTGTACTAGATGACCTAATAATTCCTCCTATGTGTTTTGAGAAGGATATATTGGAGGATTAGGAGGGTTTCCCATTTTTGGGATATCATCCTTGTTTTCTTCAAGGTTATTCGGAGGCAAATTTAGTTCAGGGGGATTTTTTGGAGTATTTGATAAAAAATTTAAACAATGAAACAAAATTAATAAAAAATGATGAAATTCAATGAAGTTTTAAATAAACAACTAAAAATGTGAAAAGGATGTTGGCCTATTGTCATTGTTGTCATTGATATCATGGATGTCTTTTTTGGTCCAACATGTATGTATGTGATTTAGTCTGGAAGTTTACTTCAAGTAAGTAGTATTTCTTTATTATGCATGTACAGCTTCAAGGTCTGGTATTTACTCTTAGTGGAAGTTGGTTTGGGTCCAGGCCCATCTTAATATGATAAGAGAATATTCTTCAAGACATTTTAAGTCTAGTCCTATTTGGATATGATGGAAGCATGTTCTACAAGTCATTTAAGGATTCAAGGTGGGCCGACACCAAAAGGATATATTTTGGTTGTTCTACATAGCATGTGGATAAGTTTGGTCTCATCCTTTTTGATTCACCTGACTTGTTAGTCAAAATGATGTGGATATATATTTCCATCGGTGTTGCATGTTAGAAGTATGGTTGTTGAAAAATAAATATTTGTGTACTATGTGTATATACAAAAATATTGTTGGTCCAGGAGCACCTAGGACTTAGACTCATAGTCTTTTCACAATTTTGGCTTGTACTGACCTTAGCCAAGTCAGGTTCCTAATAAGGACTCCAGAAGGGTCCAAGGAGTAAGTGTGATGTTAGTTTTAAGTCAAGTGTAGGCCTAGTTGAGTTGGTTTTCTTCCTAGGTTGCATTTTGTTCATAGGTAGTAGTTTGAGTAGGAAATTGACCTTCTTGCTGGTCAAAAGTGGCATAAATTGGTTTAAGAATTAGAGAGGTTTAGAATGGTCTTAGGAATGCTTAAAAATTCATGAGAAATTACTTGAGATAGGTTTCATAGGTTGACAAAGCAAAAAGTCAAAAGTTGTAAAAGTTGTCATGACAACTTTTGAAAGTTGTCATAACAACTTTTGTCCTAAAAATACTTAGTGGTAGAGTTAGGATAGAAAAATTATAAAGAATGCCTAAAAACATGGGGAATACTATAAAAACCTCCTCTTTCATGGTTACCAAGGTTGGAATTTTGTTTTTGTATGATCAACAATCTGAAACTACTCATTTTCGGACTGTTATCACTGTTTTTGGCTCATTTTACTTACAATGTGAATACAAATGGATTGAATGCATTGGTCCTGTTATGGATTGAGTTTATTTGGTGTATTTAAAAGTCATTTGTTTCATTTCAATATTTTTAGTTAGTGTGTGTTGGTGTTTTCATAGTTTTGTTTTCAATCAGCTAGTTTTGGCTTGTAAATAGCAATTTCTTGAAAAATGGTTGCCCCGTAGAATCTCTCCGTGCTACCATCATGGCGTGTTGGGAAATGGAAGGAAACCACTTGTAAAATGTTTATATGCAAGGAAAATTTCTATAAGTTAATATTTATATGATTAACAATTTGTTCTAGGCGAGTCCAGGAGCAACCCGACTAGAGAAGATAGGGTGAAATTTGAGTGCATAGTCCAGGGGTGAGCACAAAACCACAACCAAATTATTTGGAGAGGTCCATTAAGTCAATATAGAGTTTCCATTGCAAGGAGAAGCTTTGAAAAGGCCTTTTGATCCTGATTTCACAAACTTGACCAGTCACTGCCGGTCAAGAGGCCTAAAAACCCTAGCAAACCCTCATTTTTGAGTTAGGGAATTATACGGTAAGTTGGAAAACCAAAACCACCAAAATAAATTGGGGATAGGAGAATGATTGAAGAAAATAAAACCTTGTTGCATGTTTTTTTTAACTATTTTCTTCTAAACCCTTGAAAACCGGATTTTGGAGGCCTAATAGGGGCTCATTCCTTGTAGCCCTTATCCTAGGGAAAATGCTAAAATCGGTAGGAAAAATAATGGATACAAACCACAAATGGACCCAAATGGAATTAATGTCATGTTAAAATCCCCCTCCACACCTCTACAACAACTCATAATAGCATGAGGTGAAATTGACAAGTTGAAGACAAGACAACAAGAATGAGCATAAGGAAAACACTTTGAAATGGTAGGGTTCCTAGTTAAACACTTGTTGCAAAAACCTTGAAATTGGCAAGAGAAATCCCTAGAAGAGATTGAGAAGGACTTGGAGGTCTTGTAGCATAGCTAGACCTAGAGAGTTTGGTGGAATTGAGCAACTCCAACTAGGTGAAGTGTGAGCAAGCTAGGTAAACCCCATCAAATTGGTAACAAAGACTATAAGATTTGGGCTAGGTGAGTAGATGTCCTAAGTAAAATCTATAGGAGATGAAACCATGGTGACCATTGCAAAGTTGGCAAAGAAAGTGGATGATCAGGAGGAAGAAAATAGACTCCTAAAGGAGAAATTGATTGAATTGGAAAGTAATCTTGGTGAGGTTGAAACCAAGGTAGATGAAGTGTTGGTAAAGGTTGAAGGAGCAGAAGGGAAGGGTAAAGAGGTGTCAGAGATAGACAAAGTACCTGAACCTAATCCTATCTTAGAACAAGAACCTTTCCTAAAGGCATTAAAATCCTTAAGTGGGAAATAACTAGAAGGATTTTCATTGTTTATTGGTAAGATGGAAGCAGAAGTGGTTCTAGAATGGATAGAAGGCATGGAGAACTATTTTGAATGTGAAGGTATAACTGAAGCCTAAAGAGTCAAAGTGGACAAGTCTAGGATGAGAGGAGATTCTCTCACATGGTGTAAATTTGTACAAGATGAGAGAAATAAAATGGGCAAAGCACCCATCTCTTCTTGGAAAGGGATGTTAGTCAAAATCAAAGAATTATATCTCCCTGATGACTATGAAGTAAAGATTCATAGGAAGAGACAAAACCTAAGACAAAAAGACCTTGATGTAAGTGGTTATATGGAGGATTTCCATAGACTTAGCCTTAGATCTCATGCGATGGAAGAAGAAAGTCTCAAAGTTTCTAGGTACCTAAATGGACTATGGTGGAACATCCAAGAGGAACTCAGTCTAATGATCCCAAAGACTATTCATCAAAGCTATCAACTTGCCCTTAAAGTGGAAGAAAAACTAAAAATAAAACATGATTCAAGTAGTAATAGGGGTAGATGTAGAGGAAAAGAAAACAAAGGCCATAGGAGAGGCTTTGGAGGAATAAGTTCAACACAAAGAACAAAAGGTGAGTCTAAACTCATTGAGCAACAAGAAAGTGGCACTGGTAAAGGAGGTTTCAATAGAGGAAGGCGGTCAAACAATGGTTTTAGAGGAAGATCTAGTGGAAAAGGTAGAGGTTCCTCATATTTTGCATCAATGAAGTGTTACCATTGCAACCAACTTGGTCATTTAGCATATAGGTGTCGAGAGAAGGGATCTTCATCACAAAATAGTGAAAGGAGAGTGAACTATCTTCAAGAAGAGACTTCAAGTAGAAAGACTTCAGAGGTTTGCTTAGAATCAGAAGTAGGTGACAACTTGATAATAAGAATAACTTTGATAAAAGAACCGGTCAGAGAAGAGCCTAGCCAAAGGAGGTCATTATTTAGGATCAAATGTAGGATTATGGACAAGGTTTACAAAGTGATCATTGATTCAGGGTCAATAGACAACATTGTGTCAAAAGAGGCAGTGAGTAAGCTTAAATTACAAAGGATACCTCACAACGACCCAAATAGGGTCACTTGGTTGAACAAAGGCCAACATGTCCTAGTTAATGAGAAATCATGGGTGGATTTTATCATTGAAAGGTATAAGGACAAAGTGTTATGTGATGTCCTACCCATGGATGCATGCCATCTCCTATTAGGAAGACCATGGAAATTTGATAGACAAGCTATTCATGATGGAGCCAATAATGCATACTCATTCAAGAAAGATGGAGTCACATTCAAGATCCAATCTATCCTTGAGGAAGGTGAAAAGAGGGCCGCAGGTCCTAATGTTCTTTTGGTGAGTGAAAAATAGTTCTTGAAGACACTTGAGGAAGGTAAAGGTATAGGGTTTCCATTATTAATGAAGCCTAAAGAGGAAGACAAGAAAGAGCAGATAGATTTGCCAATAGAGGTTCAAGACCTATTGAAGATGTTCAAAGGACTATTGAGTGATGGACAACCATCCACCTTACCTCCTAAAAGAACCATAAGCCATCAAATAGACTTTATTCCCGGAGCATCCTTACTTAACAAGGTAGCTTAAAAAATGACTCTGCAACAAAAAGTATTGCCAAACAAATCCAAGAGCTTTTAGACCAAGGCCTAATTAGGAAAAGCATTAGCCCTTGTGTTGTACCTACCATTTTAGCCCCAAAGAAAGGTGGTACTTGTAGATTGTTCACTGACTCTAGAGCTATAAATAGGATCACCATCAGATATAGGTTTCCAATTCCTATAATAGAAGACCTAATGGATTGTTTAGGGGAAGCCAAATACTTTACCAAGATTGACCTTAAAAGTGGATACCACCAAATTAGGATTAAGGAGGGTGATGAATTGAAAACTGCATTCAAGACAACAGAGGGTCTTTATGAATGACTTGTAATGCTATTTGTCTTATCCAATGCTCAAAGCACCTTCATGAGACTCATGAATGAGGTGATGAAGAAATTAATAGGTAAATTTGTGGTGGTATATCTAGATGATATTCTCATTTTTCAGTAAGGATAGGGCAGATAATATTAATCATTTACAAAATGGGTTACAAAGATTGTATGAAGAGAAGCTAACCATGAACTTGGACAAGTGTGAATTTATTAAGAAGGAGTTAGTTTACCTTGGGTTTGTGTTGTCTCAAGGAAACCTCAAGATGGATCCTAGCAAGGTTGAAGCCATAGTAAATTGGCCTAATCCTAAGTCAGAAATAGAGGTGAGAAGCTTCTATGGACTAGCTCAGTATTACCAGAAGTTCATTACGCAATTTGGTGCTATATGTACACCAATGTTGGACACCATTAGAGGTGGAATGAAGGAAAAGTTTCAATGGAATGAACAAGAAAATAGAGGTTTTGAAACCTTGAAGGAGAAGATAGCTACTCAACCGGTGTTAGTGTTGCAAAGTTTTGAGAAGCTCTTCACAGTGGAATGTGATGCAAGCAATGTTGCAGTAGGTTCTGTCCTAAGCCAAGAAGAAAGATCAGTAGCTTTCCATAGTGAGAAGCTAAGTGATGAAAAGAGGAAATACTCCTCTTATTACTTGGAATTATATGCTTTAGTCTAGGCTTTGAGGAAGTGGAGACACTATCTCCTTCGTAAGGAGTTTGTAGTCTATATGGACAATCAAGCTCTAAGATTTCTAAACTCACAAGACAAACTCATTCATAAACACATGAAGTGGGTGGAGTACATGTAAGCCTACATGTTCACAATCAAGCACAAAAAAGGACAGTTAAACTAGGTTGTTGATGCATTGAGCATAATACTCTTAACTGTCCAAGAAATTCAGTTAAGGATCATAGGTTTTGGCATTTCTAGAGACCTATACCCAAAAGATGAAGACTTCTTAAATTCCTACAATGTGTGCAAAGACTACCAAAATAATTTTCATAGTAAGTATTCAGATTTTACTTTGCAAGATGGACTATTGTTTAGAGGTGGACAACTTTGTGTGCCTAGAGGGTCAATGCAAGAAAATATTGTACAAGAGAAGCATAATGGCAGCCTTAGTGGTCATTTTGGAGTCAACAAGACTCAAGAGTTGGTTCAGAGGTATTATTATTGGCCTAGGATGAATCAAGATTTTAAAAAGTATGTGTAGACTTGTATTGTTTGCCAAAAGGCCAAGGGCACTTCCTCAAATGCCAGCCTATACCAACCTCTTCCCATACCAAATAGACCTTGGCAGTGCATTAGTATGGACTTTGTAGTAGGTTTACCAAGGAAAAAGTAGAGATTTGACAACATTTATGTCATTGTGGATAGATTTAGTAAGATGGTCCACTTTGTACCTTGCAATACTACTCATGTTGCATGCCAAATAGCTCATTTGTTCTTCAAGGAAGTGATAAGGATACATGGTTTACCCATGAGCATTATTTCAAATAGAGACTCAAAGTTCATGAGTCATTTTTGGAAAACACTTTGGCAAAATCCTGGCACCAATCTATCTATTGGATCAGCCTACCATCCACAAACAGATGGGCCACCCAAAGTGGTTAATAGGAGCATGGGGAACTTATTGAGATGCCTTACCAAAGAGTATGGATGGACATGGGATCAAGTGCTTTCACAAGATGAATATGCTTACAATGACACAACAAATAGAACCACCAGCAAGAGCCCTTTTGAAGTGGTCTATAGTGTTCACCCAAGGGGTATATTGGAGCCAAGAGACTTAGGTAATGCAGAAATAAGAAGTGGTTATGCAGAAGACTTTGCTTAGTTAATGAAGGAGGTACATGAATCAGTCAAGCAAGCATTGATAGAGAACACAAGTAAAATCAAGCAAAAGGTTGATGATAGAAGGAAGAACCTACAATTCTAAGTAGGAGATCTTGTCATGCTGCACCTAAACAAAGCAAGGCTACAACAAGGAGTACCTAACAAGTTGCAAATGAGAATATTGGGTCCATGTGCCATTCTAAAAAAGTATGGAGAAAATGATTACAAGGTGGACCTACCTAGTGACATAGGATTGTCACCAGTTTTCAACATAGCAGACTTTGTTGCCTAAAAAGGACCAATTCAAGGTTCAGATTGGAGTCACTCAGAGTTATTAGATGATGTAAATAACCTTCAGTTACTAGCAAGACCAAATCCAAATGCTGGAAAGGTATTGAGTTCAAGGATCGCTAAGAAGACAAGGCATCAAGTCTATTGGGAGCACCTATTCAAGTGGTAGGGTATGGAAAATACTGAATCTACATGGGTGCTTGAGATAGAGTTTAATACGTTAGGCATTCATTAGAATCTGATTCCCAAAGAGGTGACTTAGTTTTCTTTTATTTGGGAGAATGGTGCAGGAGCACCTAGAACTTAGGCTCATAGTCCTTTCATAATTTTGGCTTGTAATGACCTTAGCCAAGTAAGGTTCCTAATAAGGACTCTATAAGGATCCAAGGAGTGAGTGTGATTTTTTTTTTAAGTCAAGTGTAGGCCTAGTTGAGTTGGTTTTCTTCTTAGGTTGCATTTTGTGCATAGGTAGTAGTTTGAGTAGGAAATTGACCTTCTTGATGGTCAAAAGTGGCATAACTTGGTATAAGAATTAGAGAGGTTTAGAATGGTCTTAGGAATTCTTAAAAAGTCATGAGAAATGATGAAATAGGTTTCATAGGTTGACAAAGAAAAAAGTGAAAAGTTGGAAAAGTTGTCATGACAACTTTTGAAACTTGTCATCACAACTTTTGTCCTAAAAATGCTTAGCGGTGGAGTTAGGGATAGCACAAAGCCATAGAATGCATCCACACATGGGGAATACTTTAAAAATCTCCTCTTTCATGGTTACCAAGGTTAGAAGTTTGTTTTTGTATGATCAACACTATGAAACTACTCATTTTTGGACTATTATCACTGTTTTTGGCTCATTTTGCTTACAATGTGAATACAAATGGATTGAATCCATTGGTCCAGTTATGGATTGAATTTATTTGGTGCATTTAAGAGTCATTTGTTTCATTTCAAGCTTTGTAGTTAGTGTGCATTGGTGTTTCATAGTTTTGTTTTCAATCAGCCAGTTTTGGCTTGTAAATAGTAATTTCGTGAAAAATGGTTACCCCATAGAATCCCTCTGTGCTACCATCACGGTCTATTGGGAAATGGAAGGAAACCACTTGTATAATGTGTGTATGCAGGGAGAAGTTTTGGAAGTGAATATTGGTATGATTAACACCTTGTTCTAGGCGAGTCCAGGAGTAACCCAACTAGAGAAGATAGGGTGAAATTTGAGTGCATAGTCTAGGGGTGAGCAGAAAACTATAGATAAATCATTTGGAGAGGTCCATGAAGTCCATATAGAGTTTCCATTTCAAGTAGAAGCCTTGATAAGACCTTTTGATGCTCATTTCAAAAAATTTGACCAGTCACTACTGGTTAAGAGGCTTAAAAACCCTAGGAAACCCTCATTTTTGGGTTAGGGCATTGTACAGTGAGTTGGGAAACCAAAACCACCAAAATCACTTCGGGATAGGTGAGTGATTGAAAAAAAACAAACCTTGTTGCAAGGTCTTTTGGACCATTTTCTTCTAAACCGTTTGTCATTGATGTCAACACCTATTGAAAACAAGCACTTTGGAGATCCAGCAACATTCACCGGCAAGCAAGTAACTATTGCACAGTTACTGGTATATGGTTCACCAATAGGATATAATGTTCACCGGTACCTGGAATGATATGAAAGACACTTGGTAATGTCGAAGACATTGTGTGGACACTTTGATCACTTTGATTTGAAGAATTGATCATTGGTATATTCATATTTGCATATTTGCTTTTATCGGCAAATAGGTCCAGGGTTATCCAGGGTTACACTGGTAGGTTTATCTTTTCCAGATCAGCATGGCACGCTATGGAGATGATTTATTATTGATGTAAATGCATTAAGACGACATGTTTAATCAGTTAATTGCATCAGATATTATATTGTATGTAAAATGTTTATTATAATATCTTGTAGAGCCGGCCTACTAAAATTGGTCTTAGGTTATGGTATAAATGTAAGATCTTATTTGTAAGATCAAGTGTGGAATGTGAAAAATAATTGAGTGAAGGTATATGAGAGATTAAGCAGAGGTATACATGAAGACATCATTTGAAGGTGAAGCTAGGTTTTTGTATAAGCATATCAGCATTACACCGGTACTGAATCTAGCATATGAAGATGCTATTTTGTGCAGTACATTCTTATTGGATTTAACCATCCAACTGTAGTCAGTGTGACTCCCATTCTATGATTGAGCAGTGAGATCTAGGTTGTTGGCCTTTCTGCATGTGCAGACCCCATTTATGTACACTTACTATCTGCAGTAGTATCATCTGATTGTGGGTAAGGTTTCCCACCATGGTTTTTCCCCTTACAAGGTTTCCACATACAATTATTGGTGTTATGTGTTGTGGATGACTTTATGTTTATGTTTCATGCATTAATCTTTACCAGTATAGCAATTTACTGTTAACACTGTCTACCGACATACTTAACTGGTTTACCAGTATTAAGCATCAAGTTGATTAATTGGTTTTTGGTTTGAATTTATTTGACAACTGATTCACCCCCCCCTCAGTTGTCTCCAGGACCTAACAGTTGCAAGGTCTTTTGGACCATTTTCTTCTAAACCCTTGAAAACCGGATTTTGGAGGCCTAATAGGGGCTCATTCCTTGTAGCCCTTTTCCTAGGCAAAATGGTGAAATCGATAGGAAGAATAATGTTTGCAAACCAAAAATGGACCCAAATGGAATTCATTTCATGTTAAAATCCACCTCCACACCTCTTCAAAAACTCACAATAGTAGGAGGTCAAATTGACAAGTTGAAGACAAGACAACAAGAATGAGCATATGGGAAACACTTTGAAATGGTAGGGTTCCTAGTTAAACACTTGTTGCAAACACCTTGAAATTGGCAAGAGAAATCCCTAGAAGAGACTGAGAAGGACTTGGAGGTCTTGAAGCATATATAGACCTAGAGGAGATGGTGGAATTGAGCAACTCCAACTAGGTGAAGTGTGAGAAAACTAGGTAAACCCCATCAATTGTGGATGTAAAATATTGTTGTGCGAACTAAGAACAATGAATGTATGATAAATCTTAACTTATGCATATGTCAGATGCAACTCTAATAGTTCATATTTTATTCTCTATTATTCGATAGTAAGCCTTTTTGTATTCGAGCAATGAGCGCAAATTGATAGTGAGCCAAACCGGAAGTGAGCCAAACCCTTGTAATATTTAACCGGTTACATATTGCATCATTCCTAAGAGAACTCTCTCTTCATGGTTTTTCCCATATTAGGTTTTCCATGTATAAAATCTAGTGTTATATGTTCTGTGTTAATTTCATTTATTGCATTTAAATTATGTTATATGATTAGTTAATTAGAGGTTTTAATAAGTTGTAGGATATATTGATTGACCCCTCCTCTTTGTTGGCAATTGACACTCATCTGGTTTAGTTGTGTTGTAATTGATGGTAACAATCATCATTTCTAGGTAGGATACATAACCGGTACTCACTGGTATTCATGGTTCAGACACCAGCATTCAAATCATCGGGCAACCGACAAGGAAGGAAAACTGGCAAACTAGGAACCAGTATATGAAGCCAGCATGGGAGATTGATCTGGTGGGCTTACACAGAAATGATCGAAGGCATTGATCTTGAAGTTTAATGAATTTATTATTGTTTAGGCCGACATATAAATAACTTGCAATATCATTGTAAGCCAACATAAGCATTTATGTTTATGTTTGGGAAGGGTATTTAAGTAAGTCCGGTTAGGTCCTTTTATAGACATATAGTGATATGGACATGCAATTTTGTATGAGAGATGTTGATCAAATATACACTAATATAAAATTCTATAGTCAGTCTTGAATTTTGGTTTAAAGGTTTGGGAAGCAAAGGAAGATATCGGTAAGGAAGGAAACTATGGAAACTAGTACAGTCAGTGCTTTAACCGGAACTCATCCAGCATAGAACATGTACTTCCTAAGTTTAGAATTTTATGTGTAACTTCATATTTGGTGTTTGTAGTCAGTGAGGCTCCTTTTGTGATGAGAAGTGCACTCTAGGCTATTGGCCTCCCTGCATGTGCAAGCCCCAATGGTAATATTTATTTATTTGGCCAGTGGATAGATATTGTGGGTCTTTGAGGTTTTTCATGTATAAATATCTATGTTATGGTAACACTGATTCACCCCCCCTCTAAATGTTCTTAGATTTGAACACTCTCAATATTCTGGATATTGAAGAAAGGCATGATGAAATAGTTGGTAGTAGGAAAAACATGCACGTATTTATGTCACTATTTTTGGAAGGGTTTCATGGGAAAAAATTATGGCCATGGGTTAAAATGACTGAGTCAAATTTATAAAAAAAATTGTAACCAGAAAAACACGATTGGTTTCCTTTTATTTTAAAACCATGATCACTATTTTATTTTAAGTTTAATGTGTACGTGGTTTTGATTTTAAAACCTCTTATGCATTAAGGGTCAGATTTTATGGACCATAATGCATTCAAGTTATTTAAAAAATCAAACAACCCGAACATGTTACCTATTTTTTGGGTTTTTTTTTTTAGTGACCACTTTTTTGTTCACTATCTTGATGCACATACCCAATTATTATCTACAAAGCTCCCAAAGTCAATTGTAGCCACACTTTATCTATAAATACCTTCACTTTTCTCTTCCAATCTTAGGATCACATTGATATCTTCCCCCAATGTCACCTTACTACCTTGATAAACTCCATTTTCATGGATAACTATTCCAATATCCCCCTCTAATATTTATTTTAATGCATGCCCATAAAAACTGAACAAAAATAAACAAATGTTACTGTAGATGTCTAAAAATGGTCAATGCTTGTGGAGTCATACTTTAACATTCACGCATTGCCTTATTTTAGGGTTTTTGCATCGCATTAACATTTATTCTATATTGGGCACTTGGTCTTTATCATTTGTGAGCATCAAGTTCTTCTTCTGCATTCCTCATTTTTATCACTTTTGAATTAGGGTTTTTTTCCTCTTGTCAATCTTGTCATCTTGCGATCGATTCGTCATCGATCCTTGTCCTTGTCAATCTCATCATTTTGCAATTGATTCATCATCGATCCTTGTCCTTTTCAATCTCATCATTTTGCGATCGATTCGTCATCAATCCTTGTCCTTATCAAATCACATCATTGTTGCGATCGATTCATCATTGATCCTTGTCCTTGTCAATCATGTCAATTTCGATCAATTAGTCATTGTTCCTCGTCAATTGGCACCTATCATTTTGATCTCTTTGTCAATCTTGGTCAATTTGTCAACCAATTTTAATCATTTATCAACACTGGTCCTTTGTCAATCAGAATCATGATCAGATTGACCCTACATCAATTATCTTTTGTCAAGACCTAATTGTCGTCCTCGCATTTCTAATTCATCTTCTAGGGTTTTATGATTTATTTATTTAATCTTGTTTGTCATTTTCCCTCTAGGTTAAATAATTTATTTATTTATCCTAAGTCTTCTTGTCACAATTAAATATTTATTTAATTGGCTAATTAATTCCCCCTCTTTTTGTGAATTAATTAATGAATGAAAAAATATTAATTAATTTACCTAATTTTCATCAATTTCTAATTTCCTAATTTCCAATTCATCTAATTTTCTATTTTCTCCTATTTTTCTAATATTTCCCCTAATTTCATGGGAATGACATAGCAATTTGTCATAATTTGTCAATCAATCAATCTTGCATGTCATAATTTGTCATAATTTGTCAATCAATCAATTTTGCATAGAAAGTGTCAATTTTGTCATAATTTGTCATATTTGTCATTCTTGATTTGAAATTTCCTTTCAAATCTCTTCATGCTAATCTTGTCATCTCTCCAATTCGTCTATAAATTGGATTAATTTCTTCAATCAAGGATCCCAATTAATTACATTTTCAAATCGATCTAATCACATTTTCAAAGAATCAATCACGCTTCTAGTATCCTTACACTGCCATTTCATCTTGCTTTCATACTATGCCTTTGCATTTGTAGGTGAGATCCACAAACAAAGCAATTTGAAGGAGAAAGAAGGACAATGGAGAATCATGAAGGAGATATTCGCGTTTGTAATGGTTTGCATTTGGTTTGATTATCTTGTTTTCATATCTCTATTGATTGTTTTTAGGATTTCTTATCATTGCAATCTAGTTTTTGTGATTGAGCTAGTCTAATATTTATTTTCTTTGATGAATTCGAAATTCCTATCTACATTTTTTTTTGAACCCGACGTGAACTAACCCCCCCTAACCATGTTTTTGAGTGCTTTTGAGCTGATTTATAGGTGAAAAATCAAGAAACAGGGCGACCCAGAGCTTTCTGGACACTCCTGCACCTGTGTCAAGGCATTCTACACCTGTGTTGATGAGATTTGCGCCTGTGTAAAAAAATAAAATAAAAAATAAATAAATAAATAATTTTTTTTTTCATTTTGTTTTCTACATTTTGGTTTTTCGTTGGTACTAATTCTCTGTGCAGCACCTTGGTGTTCTGGGTGACGAAGACTAAAAATGCAACTACTAACGAATCTTATGCAGGACACGGTCAAAGACTCTCATTAAAACATCTTGCTTGCGATTTTTAAAGTAGTTGCACATTTCATTTTTTAAAGGTTAATGAACACCATGCATGCTTTGTCTATTTTTAATTTGATTGCATTTTTTAACCCTTAGAACTGGGCCTGCCTCCCAATTTGCCTGGCACTTTGTACAGGCATTGGTGAGAGGGAACGACCCTAAGTGGTGACGGGCTAAATCCAAGCTCTTCCAAACCACTCTAAATAACTTTGGATGCAATGAAAGTTGTAGACAACGGGTGCTGGAATGGTATTGTGATGATTTATTCGCCGGATCAATACTCACCCGAACGGATGCCCTTACTAGAATCTTTTGTTTTTAGAGGCCAAAATCCTTCTATCTGTTGGCTCAGGTGTTGTGATACGTGCATGCCGAAGACACCTCTCATGTACTCCTTAGTTAGAGATAGCAAGTTCTTGGGATGTGATGCCCCTTGAACTCGAAGCTTGGTATGCCCGAGAAGTGAGTGCACTATAAGGGGGAGCCAGTGCTACCAAGCATCTAGCTATCCGACTAAGTGTTGTATTTTATGGTTAGAGGATTCAACAGATATTGTCCTTGCCAGCCATAAGATTTGCTGTGAATGTGCTTGATTGTCTTGAGTCAAATTCAAACAAACATTTTGTCTTTCGTGATTGTAAAAAGTTAAATAAAAAACAAACTTTCAAAAGAGCTCATAATCAACTTGGGTTTTTCAAAATCAACAACCTTCAATTCAAAACAAAAATCCAAACAAAAGTCCAAATTTGTCCAAGTATTCATCCAACATTTGAACATGGCTTGTCAAAACATTGAATATCCTTGTTCCAAAATTCATGTCACTTTAGGCTAGGTTTTGCATAGTCCAACTTAGGTCCTAAGGCATATTGTCATCTCCCTTCATTTTAGTCCTTTTCATTGCAAGCGTCTTCATTTTGCACTTAGGTTCAAAATCATTTCCCTAAGTTTGCATTTCATTGTCATATCCAAGCTAGATTTCCATTTAGGTGACATTCGTGCATTATCCTTGTCATGCTAAAATTAGGTCTTGCCTAGGTTGCATTTTGCATATTCCAAGTCATTGGTCTTCGCATATCCTCATCATTGTATTGTCATCTTGTCTTGGCTTCATCTTGTCATATCATATCCTTAGATCATTTTCATGTCATATCCTAAGTCATTGTCATAATCATTGCCTTCTTGCATTTAGTCTCAAAAATTTGGTTTGTCAAACTTGAAAAATCAAAACTTTGGATGATACCCTAAGTTGTTGTTAGGGAGTCTTGACCTTGTCTAAAACTTGTCCTTTTATTAATATCATTTTTGTCAAACCTAGCTTAGTATCTAAGCATATAGGTGAGACATTGTCAATTTGTCCTATTGTCATTTGGTCCTTTGTCCTTTAAGGTCTTGACTTCATTTCAACTTCCCAAGGGTGAGTCTTTAGGTTTGCATTTCAAAGAGTTTGTCAAAATCTTGAAAAACAACAAAAACATAGGTTGCATTCTTGCCATAGATTGCATTTTCATCTATTTAGGTTGCATTTAGTTGCATATCATACATCATCCTTTTAAAATCAATCCCAAAAACATTGCATAGTGACATGTCTATTGAAACAAGGTTCCAAGCACCAATGATGCAACAAAGTTTGACATATCAACCGACAATGCAATCACAATTATATCCAACCCAACAACAAAGCAACATTGATCAAACTTTTTATGATGAAACAAGTCTCCAAATACAAAAACTAGAGGAGAAACTAGCTCAAGAAAAGGAGTTATTGGAACAAAGAGTGAAAAACATTGAGAAGAATAGATCACAAATGTCCAAAATGTTTCAAAAATTTCTAGGTCAAAATCCAAATATTGAGCCAATTGATGTAAGATCTCTTATCGAACGATCAGACATACCATCTCTCCTCTCACAAACAGAGATGATGAAACAATTTCAAGAAAATAGACAACAACATTATGTGCCTTCACAACAAGAACAAGGTGTTTACTATCAATCAGATTTTCAACCATCACAACCAATTGTTCAACATATCCAACAGACACAACCAATGGTCCAACATATACAACCAACACAACCAATGGTCCAATTTCAACAATATGTCCAACTGACTGTCAAGTATCAACAACAAACTCAATGGACAACTCAGTGTCAACAACTACAATCACAAATTCACAAACAAAACTTGCAACATGCACCAAGCCAAATTTTGAACATGTCAAACCAATTTGATCAACATCTAGTTCGAAATCAAAACATGACATCAAACCAAGACCAAATTCTTGCCAAACAAGTTCAAATTCCAGATACAACCATGTCAAAACCTCGAAAGAAAGGTGGCTTTATTGCAAGGCTCTTAAGGAACCTACCAAGTGAGTTCTTTGAGGAAGATCAAAATAATACACTTATGTCTAGCAATGCCTCATCTCCCCACAAACAAATTGACTCTCCAATGGCAGCTATCCCTACACCTTTAGAAGTTTCACAAGAACCTTCCATATTGTCCTCATCAAACAATACACCCAAGGATGAAATTATCCAAGGGCTATCCATAATTGATTGCCAAGATAATCCAATTCATGATGCACATCCTTGTCAGAAATACAAGACCCAATGCCACCATGCACTTTATTGCCATTACCTGTTTTAGAGGACCCCATTCGAAGTCCCTCTTCCTCATGTTCAAGCATTGATTCCTTGCCAGAATCCATCACAAATGTTCAAAGTGCATTTCCTTCATGCCAAAACATTGATCCCTTGTCAGAATCCCCCATGCATATCCAAAGTCCAACCCCATGTCAAGAGGATAATTTAGAGCATGAAGAAACGTGTCTTGAAATAGATGAAGATCAAGATCTTGAAACCTTATCATCCCATCCAATTGTTGACCAAGATCCCATTTCCCCAGACACTCATGATGATTCACTTATTCCTGTCAATTCTATCCAAGAACACAATGTCCGTTCAAATCCCATTGACATTCCACTTCCTATGAAAGATCAAGATATCCCTTCCATCCTTTCCGATGATCCCATTAAAAGTCAAGAGCAAAGCACCTTTAAAGAGGATTCCAATGATCTTCCTCCTTGTCAAGATCAAATTATTCCTTTAAATCCTCCACAAGATCCTTTTGTTCCTCCATCTCCTTGTCTTAACGCTCCTTATACACTCCAAGATTGTGTTTGTTTTGATGATCCCATTATTTCTCCCATTCCATCTCTTGAAGAGCCTATCATTGAACCATGTCCACTACAAAATCCTAGTCCTCCTCATGATCCTAATTTCCTTCATGATTCTAACGTGTTAGTGCAAGATGTTCATGAACCCTCAACATGCATAATGGGTTCTTCCACTTTGGTCCAATCTAATCCACTTCAAGATCTCATTATTTCTCTCATATCATATCCACCTCATAATGGACTCGCATCTTCTTCCCAAAGAAAAGAGTATCCTACAAGTCAAGATATTCATCAAGGCAAAGCAGTAGACCTCCATAAGAAAGAACCCCTCCATATCAAAGAAGATCTTAAGGGTCATGTCTACACAACTCACTCTCAAGATGTTGGTATCCCTCCATCAAAATCAAAACATACACCTTCCCCATCATACTTTCCATCCATCTTAGGTCCTTATATCCCTTCATCCTCTATGCAAGGTCAGAAAAGGCACAAATCCTTGAGTAAATTTCATCAATCCAAAAGAAGTCCATTTCATTCATATCCATCCATGCATTCCTTTCCCCCCCCAAGCAATTTGGATGCCAAGTATAAATGTCATAAGGCTAGAAATCCACATGTATTCAAGGATCAACATGTCCAATATAATCAACATGTCAAAGCAAAGAAAAATATGATCTATAAAGAAAAGGAAAAATCCAAAAGGTCAGAAAGGCCCATTGCTCAAAAACAGAAGTTAAAATCTATATGGGTTCCTAAATCCCTTGTGTTAGCAATCCACTCCAAGGAACCACAAAAGCATGAAAAATCAAAAACCATGTGGATCCCTAAGCGGCTCCATGAAGCACAAAAGCCTAAAGAAACATCCAAAGTTTCTATTCCTCCATCCAAACCTCTCAAATTTGTTCCTCCATCACCTCCTTCTTCCATTTTGGGTCCTTATGTCCACAAATCCCTAGCTATTCCTTCATCAAAATCTCCATATCCAAAACCCACTCTTCGTCCATCAGTCCACCACCCCTCAAGGTATGTGCCAATGTTGATCTTGCCTTCATTTCCATCCGCTCAAGCACAATTCTTCCAATACCCTATCCATTATCCAATGCATATTTTCCATCCTTCGATCCGTTTGATCCAATCCTTTACATAAATCCTTGCCTTAGTTTCATCTTATTTTCCATGTCCTTATCCTACCAACGTCTTTGAGCATACTTTTAAAGGTCATGGTCCATTTTTTTCAAAGCTACTATCCAAACAAAAAAGATGTTTGAGTCCTTCTTCCATCCCCTATCATGTGTCCATATTCTATTGAAAAAGTCAAAATACAAAAAAAAAAAAAAAAAGTGAAAAAGAAAAAAAAAAAGACAAAAGAAAAAAGAAAATCATTCGCCCTCTAGTGAAAACCTGGCAAACATGCGCTTTGGGCAAGTACCTTGGTAAAAACCTAGCAAACAAGCACCATGTGTAAAAGATTATTGCTCCGTCATCTATCATGACCCTGTAGCTTTATCACATTTATCCTTGTCTCGACCCAATGTTCTGTTCCAAGCCTGTGATTGGTCAACATCATTGTCTTGCATACTTAGGTTTCCAGTCCTTGTATATATGTTTTGGTCCTGGTCACTATATATGTCTTTAAAAATTTCATTGGGTGTGCACCCCTTGTCATGGTCAATTATTGGAGCTTTCAAAATCTCATAATGTCCTGAAATAATCCAAAAAAAATCGCATAATGTCCTAAAATAATAAAAAAACTTGAAAAATGTCCTGAAAAAAATCATAAAAATCAAATAATGTCCTGAAATAATTTAAAAAATTGAAAAATATCCTGAAAAAAATCATAAAAATCATATAATGTCTTGAAATAATTAAAAAAAATCAAATAATGTCCTGAAAAAATTCAAAAAAATCAAATAATGTCTTGAAAAAATCCCTAAAAAGTCAAATAAAGTTCTGAAAAACGAACAATTTTTTTTTTCAAAACGTCAAAATCCAAAAACAATTCCTTTGGCATTTTGCATTTTGTCAATAAATGGTACCCTTTGTGCATAGCCAGATCGCTGAGCATACATCCAACGACAATTGATCAAACATTTGTGTAGACAACAAACAGATAACATGTTACAACACTGCGCTTTACTGAAATCATGCATTAACAAATGAACTTTTCCATCAAACCAGACATTCAAACTGATCAAAGTTGTCATATCAAACAATCAACATCAATATCATTTGTCCTTGTTACTATTATCATGGGTCTTATACAGGGTGTGGTATACTTGAAACCAGACTGTGTCCTATCTTAGATGGGGTACCGCATTCCCTGAAACCAGACAGCATGATCATTCTTGTTTTTCACTTTTGACAATGACAATCAGATTGTTTGTTTGACTTGGTTGAATTTGTGAGTCTTATCTTTTTACTAATTTATCTTTGGCTTCGATCATGTTCCTATGTTGCTCAATGATGTCACTAAGTGATTTAGAGTGACTGGGATGGTTCATGGTCCCTTTCCTTTTTTTGTTGTGTTTGCTGTTTGTGGAATGTTTGTCACAAACTAGGGCAACTATATCATTGGGTGTTTGTGATAAGTACGTTCACTTTGTGAACTCCGCACATACCTCAACCCTTGATGTATGCACCCTAGGATGATTCACTCATTCCTTGAGTGCGATGTGTCTATCTTTTGCAAAAGGGGTTGCATTTTAGCTCTAGCCTTCAATGCCATGATGCTCTGCATCCTCTTTGCTACATTAAATAAAGGTTCTCACCTACTTATGTGCATTTGTAAAAGCAAGTTTTCCTTCATCTCTAACTATCCTTTGTCTAATTTCTTCTTACTAACATTTCTTCCATCAGTCTTGGTGATCTGTTCGAACCTATCATCTTCTGTCATTCTTATCAATCAATTGGCCTCTTTTCTGGATTTTTCCGCCGAAGGGCATGCATATGTCATTATTATTGTCTGGGGCATTTTCATTATTGTTCTTTGAAACAATGCTTAAAGTTGCATTGTCTCAAAGAGGGGCAAAATGTAGACATCTAAAAATGGTCAACGCTTGCGAAGTCATACTTTAACATTCGCGCATTGCCTTATTTTAGGGTTTTTGCATCGCATTAACATTTCTTCTATGTTGCGCACTTGGTCTTTATCATTTGCAAGCATTGAGTCCTTCTTCTGCATTCCTCATTTTTATCGCTTTTGAATTAGGGTTTTTTTCCTCTTGTCAATCTTGTCATCTTGCGATTGATTCGTCATCGATCCTTGTCCTTGTCAATCTCATCATTTTGCAATCGATTCGTCATCGATCCTTGTCCTTGTCAATCTCATCATTTTGTGATCGATTCGTCATCGATCCTTGTCCTTGTCAAATCACGTCATTGTTGTGATCGATTCATCATTGATCCTTGTCCTTGTCAATCATGTCAATTTCGATCAATTAGTCATTGTTCCTCATCAATTGGCACCTATCAATTTGATCTCTTTGTCAATCTTGGTCAATTTGTCAACCAATTTTAATCATTTATCAACACTAGTCCTTTGTCAGTTAGAATCATGATCAAATCGACCCTGCATCAATTATCTTTTGTCAAGACCTAATTGTCGTCCTTGCATTTCTAATTCATCTTCTAGGGTTTTACGATTTATTCATTTAATCTTGTTTGTCATTTTCCCTCTAGGTTAAATAATTTATTTATTTATCCTAAGTCTTCTTGTCACAATTAAATATTTATTTAATTGGCTAATTAATCCCCCCTCTTTTTGTGAATTAATTAATGAATGAAAAATTATTAATTAATTTACCTAATTTTCATCAATTTCTAATTTCCTAATTTCCAATTCATCTAATTTTCTATTTTCTCCTATTTTTCTAATATTTCCCCTAATTTCATGGGAATGACATAGCAATTTGTCATAATTTGTTATAATTTGTCATAATTTGTCAATCAATCAATCTTGCATGTCATAATTTGTCAATCAATCAATTTTGCATAGAAAGTGTCAATTTTGTCATAATTTGTCATATTTGTCATTCTTGATTTGAAATTTCCTTTCAAATCTCTTCATGCTAATCTTGTCATCTCTCCAATTTGTCTATAAATTGTATGAATTTCTTCAATCAAGGATCCTAATTAATTACATTTTCAAATCGATCTAATCACATTTTCAGAGAATCAATCACACTTCTAGTATCCTTACGCTACCATTTCATCTTGCTTTCATACTATGCCTTTGCATTTGTAGGTGAGATCCACAAACAAAGCAATTTGAAGGAGAAAGAAGGACAATGGAGAATCATGAAGGAGATATTCACATTTGTAATGGTTTGCATTTGGTTTGATTATCTTGTTTTCATATCTCTATTGATTGTTTTTAGGATTTCTTATCATTGCAATCTAGTTTTTGTGATTGAGCTAGTCTAATATTTATTTTCTTTGATGAATTCCAAATTCCTAACTACAGTTACAAGAGTATACACTAACCTTGTCGAATAGCCAATTTTGGTGTGCCTTGATTACTTTTATTCTCTCTCTCATAGGATTCCATAAAATTCCCAAACCTCCAACAAGCCCAATTAATTCACAAAAAGTGCCATCCTATGAATTATAATGCTTTAGGAATTTTGATAATTCTAATGACATTAATTTATTTTCTTGTAGTAAAATAACACCAAACAATATTTTATCTATATGGTGCTTGGTTTTGAGCAATTTGTTAGGGGCATTGTAGCCCCTATGATTCCAAGTGGGGATCTTCATTTCTTGCCAAGGGAGGTGCTTCCTCCCCTAGATCTTATCACACAACCCTTAAAGTTGGGTAACCCCTTCTCTAAATGTAAATCTTGCCTCTTTTGTAACTTGTTAGTTTTTCTTTCCTTCTTCTTCCCAACCATGGTCCTCTTATTTAGAACCTTGGTAGTAAGATTACTAATGCATATTTGTCATATCATTCCATTTTCATCTTGATTTCATGCCTCCTCCTTAGACCAACCCTTTAATCCATCCTTTGATGGAAAAAAATCCTACAGAGGGGGAATATCTTGAGGATCATTGTTTTCTTTTTACTTTCCCATATTGGAATCATCACTAAACACCTCCTTATAATCTACCACCTTGTAGTTTAATCCTTCTTGTGTCTCCACATTCAGATTAAGCAACTAAACCTAGAAACAACTGCCATCTCTAAAAAGACTTTTGTTTTTGTTTTCCATTCTATTTTTTGTACTTGTGGCCTCTTCTTCATGGGGTAGTTTCATAAAAATTATTTTTGTCTTTGCACTTTATATGTAGTATAAGTTTTCCTCTTCAATGGTGGTAGGTTGGACCCATTTCTTGAAGGGTTTTCCAATGTATATTTCCATGAGAATCATCTTAATATGCACTACCCCAATTCTTCAAAATAGATATAATTTGGAAGATTTACAACTTTTGGTAATATACATTGTGACCCTCATACTATTGTCTAGGCTTCACAACCATTTTTCATTCCAAAATTTGAGGTGTGGTATGTATAACTTCATCGAAATAGGTTTTGATTTCAGACTAAAAGCCAATTGATTGAAATTAGGTTCGCACTTCTATGCATACTTGGTCAAATTTTCAATGATCCATGGTCAATTCTCCAATACTCCATTCCTTACATTCTTGCTTTCGAACTTCACATAGAATAATCCTTTTGGGAGAAATTAAGGAGCCTAGCCATTCAACCAATGATCCTTTACACAACTTACAATCTAATACATTTTGAAATTTTTGCCAAATATACCAAATCTACCAATGATCCCCTTCTCTCTCATCTCTACTAACGTTTGACCAAATATTTTTTATATTATGTACAAGCCTAAAATTGTCCTAACCTAATTAAATAAATATTTTTTATTTATTTAATTATCCCATTTTCTTCTATTATTTAAATGGATTTTTATTTGTTTAATTAATTTACTTATCCTCTTCTGAGCCATTTTCTATCTCGATTTGAATAAATAATTTTATCTATTTAGATTCTCTTTTCCCCAAATTAAATAAATATTTTATTTATTTAATTTATGTGGCCCCTCTCTATTAATTAAATAAGTTCTTTAATATATTTAAATATCTTTTCCCCCTCATTTATCTTAACCACTCCCTTTATTTTATTATTTTCTCTACCTACCTTCGATCTTAGCCAACCATCTTTTATCCCACCTCTTAATCCCATCCCTCCTTTTTTAGGATGTTCTCTATAAAAAGAGGCTTCCTCTCCTCATTTTGGGATCCAAGTGTTCAAGTATAGATACACTCTACTAAAATCATATCCTACATCTTTGCAATCAAGCTACATCATCACATTCACCATCCATTCTTCAATTGAGCAGTTGTAAAAACATAAAATATAAAATAAATATATCACAAGAAGGATCAATAGAGATAGGATAACAATGAAGATCAAACCCATTGAATGTGTGAAGGGTATCATTTGAGTTAATATCATGATTTTTCATATCTTATGGTTCCTCATTGATGAACATTGTGTTGGATTTCATTGTAGATCTAACATTTCTGTGGTTGAATCATTTTAGGATTTACAATATTGGGAAGTTCAAGCTTAGCATAAACATATTATATTATTATTTATGTTATGGTATATTCCTATATTATTTATATTATTATTTTTTTTATTGATAAAATATGTTTGTTTTTATTAAGAAGGAAATTGAAGTACATAGTAAACCATCATACAACCAAACCACCCAAGCAAAACCATTCTGAACTTAAGAAGAGACATAAAAAAACCCTACCCCACCCCATTGTCAAAAAAGGTTTCAATACATCGTGCCTCAATGGCATAAATAGTTTATTAGAGAAAAACATTAAACCGAAACTACAACAAAACAAAAAATGTACCAGGAGGTACCATTGATCATCAAATTGTTCTACCATCTACAAAAACTCAAGAGGTCAAAGCATCTACCACCCCACCAGAACCACCAACCGCACCACCCTATTCAACCTATCTTGCTAGCTTTGATGAGAGCCATCTAGTGATCAACCTCCTACTTCTTTCCTTGTCTACTAGCCTAGCCTCCATACCCACCTATTGGATAAGTTCTTCAATCTCCATGGTCTAGACATAAACCACCAGGATTTCCCAACCTCGCCTTTCATTATTCTTGATCCGAGCTTTGACCTCCTCTCGGTGATGAAGAAATGGAATTTGGGAGTGCCTCACCCACAACTCAACATTATCCTCTAGAATACCTTTAGAAAAGTTTAATCCCCAACCCAGAATGGCTCTCTCCAACAAAGACTCCAAATTTAATAGTTAAGCATACAAAACAATCATCCTCAACACCTTCCTAAATTCCTCACACGCATATCCCTAGTCTAGTACCCAAGCCATGATTAGGGAATAAATATCAGCTCTAAATCAATACCTATGGCCGATAACCACCACTTCCTCACCCAAAACCAACTGAACCACTTTCAAGAACAATGGGTCAATTGATAGAAACATTTTCTCAAGCTTCTTCACTAAGATAGGACCGATGGGTAGTAGGGGCCTCGCACCCACCAACAAC
This sequence comes from Cryptomeria japonica, assembly GCF_030272615.1. Lineage (NCBI taxonomy): Eukaryota > Viridiplantae > Streptophyta > Pinopsida > Cupressales > Cupressaceae > Cryptomeria > Cryptomeria japonica. Next base: position 776,247,018 of record NC_081411.1, on the reverse strand, counting down.
AACAACTATACCCCTCCCATGAACTGGTTCATGGGGGGAATGTTACATATAGAATCAACTATCTTCCCAATTTTCCCCCTACTATTTGAAAGGGAAAGATTAGTTTTTGAAAAATAAACAGCTAATTCTAGGAAGGAGACCAACAACGTCTTATCTACGTGAAAATGAGGCAACAACTTAATTTTTCAAAGGTATAAGCCGAAGGTATAAACCTCCAAAAGACCAGCATCAAATTTCAAGACCTTAGGATAAAATTTGCTTCCATTCAAGGTCTCCACAGGAAACAAACTTTGTAAAAAAACTATCGAATTCTGCCAAAAGCATGTAGCCTTCATCATCAACTCACACACAAGCCTCATTGAATGTGCAAAAATACCAAAATTAGAAATTAAGTAGGAACGCTCCACATTTGCTACCATTTAAGAGATAATTCCTCATTAAATGCTCATTAGCTCAAATCAGACTTATAGCTTTGGATTAAAATATGACCGAAAGACGCACATCAAATTTGCAGGAGTATAATCTTGGTAGGGTGTCTTAACTCCATCACATGATGCAATCATGACAATCTTGCCACCTCACCTCCCCTTTGGAAACCTCACATGCCACATTTGAAAGACCATCAACAATGACATTCCCACCTCTTTTCACATAGGAAATACAAAAATATTGGAATGATTTTAACTTTTCACAAATTATATGTATAAATTTATTTAGCTTCCAACATGGTGTAGCACCTTTGATCAAGACATTGATCACAACCTAGGAATCCCCTTCCAAGTGTACCTTTGATGCCTTCATGTTCATTATCAAGTCAACCACTAACAAGGCCACTTGAGCCTCCACCTCATTATTGGTTCCATCTTGTAATCTTCTTGCTTCTGTGAAAAGGATGTTCCCCTCATCATCATATGCCACACACCCTACACCTAAAGTACTTGGATTCCCTTTTGAGGCCCCATCAAAATTAATTTTCACCCAATCCCTCTCTGGGTTTGACCATGTCACAACATCCACTTAAAAAGGGCTGCTCATAGGATTAGCCCTGGGGAACCCATGAACGAGTTTGAGCTTGATGAGGGGCCACCTCACAAGGATCCCACTATCAACCAAACTATATGGGTGTTTCACAAAATTATGGTTAACTATCACTGAGGAGACCACTTTAGAGATGGCACATTCCACCCTACCACACATTCTGTCAAGTCTTTCCTTTTTGTCTTGAAAAATTCTCATGTTCCTTTCTTTCCATAATTTCTAGATAACAATGGAAGGTGAGATCATCCATACACTCGACAAGACTGATTTTCTCTTCTCTGAAAACCAACTTTTAAGAAGATGAGAAATATTATTTGGGAGAGTAATTGACCACCCTAACTTACCAAGTACAAACCTCTAAACAACCTGAGCCAAATCACACTTTAACAATAAATGATCTAGTGATTCCTCTTGTTCTTTACACATAACACATTCGAAAGGACCATAGCATCCCAAACACAACATTCTATCTCCTGACAGGATCCTCCTCTTCAGAACCAACTAGGAAAAAAATATCACCTTGGGAAGACACTTAGAGCTCTAGCATTATTTAGAAGGCCAATCTAGTTGGATATCTACATTATCAATAATATTATATCCAATTTTGACTGAATAAGCAACTGATTTTGAGCCACACCATTTATAAAATCATCTTTTAGACCAAGAACTGGGGAACACTCATCTAAAATATTTTTGAAACACCTTTTTGCTGGGAAGATAATAACAACACATCAACATCTTTCCATTGCCAAACATCAACTTTGTTACATCGCTCTAAATATAAGTAGTTCTTGACTTGGGTGCCCCAAGTGGCCTCAGATACCTATTTAATAAGATCTATATCCTCCCTCAAGGATAAGGTAGGTTTGTCATCCTAGGAATCTATCCAGAATTTGGCTTTCTCCCCATTCCCCAATTGTCAGTTAATGTGCTCTATGATCACTTTCCTGCATGAAAATATAATATTCCACATTGTGGATCCTCTAGGAGGTTCACGAATAGTGAAATGCCTCTCATAATCTAATGAGTCTAGATATTTGTATTTCAAGATTTCAACCCATTTAGGCTTAGGTTTTATGTACATCCGCCAAATCAGCTTAGCCCCCATAGCTTCATTCAAAAAGCACCACTTTCTCAACCTAGCACTTCTCGCCAGACAAGGCTGACAAACATTATCCCAAGCTACCAATGGAATTTTATCTTGATCACTCTTGCCACTCCAAAAGAATTTCCACGTGAACTAGTTAATAGTTCTAGTTATCTTGTTTGGAACTTTAAAACACATCATAGAATAAATCGACATCCCTGATAAGACTGATTTCACCAGTAACAACCTACCATCAGAGGTAAGCCATTTGCATTTCCATCCTTCTAAGTTGTTAACACAACTATCAAATAATCTCTACCACAAATGTGTCTTGTTAAGCCTCTAAAAAAAAAGGTGTACCCAAAAATCATCCTAGGAGAGAGCCAACTTTGACATCCAGGATCTTAACAATTTCTCTTTGCTTTCTAAGATCAATATTGAAGAAAAAAATCTCTAATTTCTTCTAGTTCACTTGTTGCCTGAACACATCACAAAAGGTATTGAGGGTTCTTTTTAATAAGATGAGACTCCTTTAAAGAGGCATCCCCAGAAAGGATAGTGTCATCCACAAACTGTCGGTGAGTGACTGCATCAACACCATCAACAACTAGAACACCTTTATATTTTCCCTCACCTCTCAAAAGCTAAATATATCTTCCCAAGACCTCTTCCAAAATGATGAAGAGAAAAGGGGAGAGAGGATCCTCATTCCTCAGACATGATTATGATTATCTAAAATTACCTTTGGAATATTATTCAAAATAGCATCTTGATGTAGATAGTCCAAGCTTTGGTTCTTAGAAAGTAGCTCTAAGAAAAAATCCATAACTTCTTTGTTAATATCCTCTAACTTATCGAGAACCACATTAGCCCTATTCTTGATGGTTGTCACCTTATTCCAAGATCACTTGACCTTAAAAAAATTATGAAAAAACTTTGCATCCCTATCACCTTCCTTAAGCCATCCTTCTCTGGATTTTTTTTCTAATATTTTTCTTCCCTTGCTAGGATTTCATTAAGTCTAGATTTTAGAGCCTTCTCTTTGTTCAAGGCATCCAATGTCATACCTTGGTCCAAAATAGTCGACTCCAGGTCCTTGAGCTCAACTTCAACCATACTTTTGTTCACAAAAATATTCTCAAACTTGACCATGTTCCATTCCTTTAGTTTAACTCTGAGGTACTACAATTTTATTTTTTTTAAACTTAAAATCCCATGATCCAATTCTCAAGGGGGCCTCTCGACACGTAGAGGAAACCAACTCCTTCAATGTGGGGTCATGAAGCCACATATTTTCAAATTTGAAAGTAAATCTAATCAGAGCATCATCCAAATATATCAGAAGCTCAATGGGAAAATGGTCAAAAACTGCCATCGGTAAGACCCCAACTTCAAACAAAAGAGGTTTAGAAACCCAATTTGTTAGACAATTCAAATAATCAGGAGACAACTGAGAGGGGGGGTGAATCAGTTGTCACAGATTACTGGAACCATTAGAAATTTAAACTTTAATACTAGAACCCAAAACATTAATATTGGAATAGTAGTTAAAACAATTAAGCATTAACAATAATCACAAAGTAAATACCATCCACATGACACCAAGATTTGTATGTGGAAAACTTGGTAAAGGAAAAAACCATGGTGGGAAGCCTACCGACTATTAGATTATACTTCTGCAGTAAGTATGTGAATTATAATTAAGGGGCAAACACTTGCAGGAAGGCCAACAACCTAGAGCACACTACTCATCAAAAAAGGAGCCTCACTGACTACATATAAATATAGACTACAATCCGAAGAAGTGTTAAACTGCAAAAGATAGATTCTCCTATGCCTGAGTATAGTTCTAGTTAAGCTCAATACCAGAGGACTAAATCCTCTTACATAAATCTAATTTGATCTCCAATGATAGATCAACTCCTCAGCCTGAATGATATTACATTATTCACACATTACATTTCTTGACCATGGCCTCTAACCATAACCATGATGATCTACAATGAGATCTTACATCTATATATACAAACCCTTGACCATAAAAAATTAGGTCGGCCACTAGATAATAAACCAATTACATAATTACAAACAATGTTGGATTTAGACCAAACAAATAATATATAAGGCATCCCAAAAATATATCAAGTGGTTCAATCTACATGTTACATTAAAGCCCGTCCATAACCTAGATCAATAGAGACCTAATATAGGTCCACAAGAAACAACAATGATCTCCATCTACCAAGTCTCAAACATGATGACCAACAACATCCTAGAAATCCACCAGAAGTTGTACCAACACCACTTATGCAATTCATCAAAGATCATCAAAAGCTCTGCTAGTGAAACCCTCACCGGAACTAGAAACCAAGATTCTAAGCAAGCAGGATATCATCTGATCACCAAACCAAAACTAACTGACCAAATATGAGCATCAATATCATGAAGAAGCTAATTCCATCACCAAACTATACCAGAGCCTACCGGATCATGCCGGATCCAAATCAACCAGAAACCACTCAACCTACCGGGACCAGAAGGTTGCTAGTAAATCATCCAAATAGCTAGTGTTGGCATCAATGACAAAATATCCATGTAACACATAATCAATTCCACCAAATGGCTAATAAACTCCCTCTTTGGCATTGATGACAACACTAGATGTGAAAAAACATCTAAGTACCAAGAAATGCCAAATAGGTCTCCCCCAATGGAATACAACCAACAATCTCCCACATATAGCTCTGAATGTCAATATCTCTCCTCTTTACTTTTCTTATTCATATCTCTCCCCCTATGACTTTTTTATTTTTCTTTTTTTATCTTTTTCACATCAATATCTCTCCCCCTTTGACATCAATGCCATAAATCTGACAAAAATATCAAAGTGAAAACATAAACTAATGAATCAAAAAGATAACTACTCCCCTTGACTAGTACCATCTCACATTAGTGTCAGAATTAATAGTATCTTTGATAATGCATGTCAGACTGATGCCAAACTGCATCAATCAAATCTCTACCAAAGGGGCAAAAACTTCCAAGCTATCTCTCAGGCTATACTTAAATGATTCCTTGGGTAAAGTTTTAGTGAAAATATATGCAATCTACTCTTTAGTGTTCACATAAACCAGTCTAACTTCATTTGCTTCCATCTTTTCCTTCAAAAAGTTATACTTGATAGATTCATGCTTTGTTTTAGAATGAAATACCAGATTATTTGATATATCAATAGCAATAGAGTTATCACAATGAATAACTATCAGTGCATCACAATCCACATTTATATCCTTCAACATTTTCTTCATCCATAAAACTTGTGTACAGTTAGTAGCATCAACAACATACTCAACTTCAATACTAGATAAAGAAGTACGTGACTATTTCTTTCTGATCCATGAAACTAACTTCTTTCCAAGAAAGAGAGCTCCACCGAAAGTACTTTTTGGGTCATCAACATATCCAACCCAATCAACATCTATATATGCACATAAAGTAAATTTATCATCCTTAAGGTACCACAAACCATATTCTGATGTACCTTGCAAGTATCTAAAAATCCTTTTCACCGCCATCTCATGATTTTCTCTAGGATCACTCTAAAATATTGAAACAATACAAACAAAATTCATATTGTCAGGCCTAGTCTGAGTCAAATAAAGCAGACCTCCAATCCTATATTTGTATCTTGTAGGATTTACCGGTGCAGAAACATCTTTTCTTGTCAATTTCTCACTTCTAACCATAGGAGTACTTACCAGTTTAGAATCTCCCATACCAAATTTTTTCAACAATTTCTTAGCATATTTAGTTTGATAGATGAAAATACCTTTGTCAGTCTGAGTAATTTGTAGACCTAAGAAAAATTTAATCTCACCAATCATAGACATCTCAAATTATTTCTCCATACTTTTAGAAAATTCTATGCATAACTTATCTTCACCTCCAAAAATAATGTGATCAACAAATAATTCAATAATCAGTATATCATCATCAGTGATCTTGTAATATAAATTATTGTCAGCACTGCCCTTAGTAAAACCAAGCTTCAAAAGATATTTATCCAACCTTGCAGACCAGGCTCTAGGTGCTTGTTTCAATGTATATAAACCTTTCCTTAACTTGCAAACCATGTTTGTATCATATGATAGTGAAAAACCATCAGGTTTCTCAATATAAACTTCCTCATCAAGATCCCAATTCAAAAATGCACATTTAACATCCATCTAATAAACCTTGTAGTTTTTATAAGCAACATAGCCAAGAAATAATCTTAGAGCTTGAATCCTAGCTACAGGTGCAAAAGTCTCTCCTTAATCAATTCCTTCCTTCTGAGAATATCCTTTACAAACCAATCTAGCCTTATTCCTTATAACTTGACCATCTTCATTCAATATTTTCCTAAAAACCCATTTACTTCCAAAAACATTTTTATTTTTAGGCTGGGGAACCAAGGTCCATGTGTTATTTTTCTCAATCTGATCTAATTATTATTCCATAGCTTTCAACTAATATTCATCTTTACATGTCTCAATTACTAATATTGGTTCAACTTGTAAATTTAAACATATCTCATTAGTTGCCAGTCTTCTTTTTGTCATCGCTCCATTTCTCTTATCCCCAATGATTTGATCTTCTGAATGATTCAATCTCACATACCTAGCAGTCTTCTAAGTTTTTGTTCCTCTTCCCTGTTCTCCAATTATTGTAAAACTCTCTGATAGTGCTAGAGTAACTGGTTCTTTTTTGGTAAAGGAGATATCGGTTCAGATATAATCATTTCTACTGTTGGTTCCTTCTCATAAAATCTGATTTGACTTCTATTCAACTCATCTACTTTGACATTAGCACTCTCCACAATTCTCTGCAATCTCTTGTTATAACATCTATTTTCTTTACTTTCATTAGAATAACCAAGAAATATGCCTTCATCACATCTAGGATCAAATTTCCCAAAAAATTCATCTCTCTTGATATAACATTTGCTACCACAAATTATGAAATACTTAACTGTAGGTGTATTTCCAAATCATATTTCATAAGGTGTCTTAGTGGTTTTAACTTTGATATGTATTCTATTGAATATATAAACCATTGTGCTCACTAATTCTCTCTAGTAGATATGAGGTAGACTAGCTTCCATCATCATTGTTCTAGCAACATCCAAGATAGTTATGTTCTTCCTTTCCGCATCTCCATTCTGTTGAGGTGTGTGGGGAGAAGAAAATTGTATTCTTCTCAAAGATGTTATTTAACTCACCAGATGTGAATTCTCCACCATGAACTGACCTCAAACATTTAATCTTCAAGCTTGTCTCAGTTTCCACTTTAGCTTTAAATATTTTAAACTTTTCAAATGATTCAGATTTGTCCTTAAGAAAAGTAGCCCACATCATTCTAGAATAATCATCAATTTTTAGCATGAAATTTCTATCACCTTGAAAACTTTTAACTCTAGCAAGGCCACACAAATCAATATGAATAAGATCAAGAACATCATTTGATTTATCTTGTATAATCCTAAAAGAGGTCCTGACATACTTACCCATTTGACATTCTTTACATGCCAGATTATAGGGCTTCATAATTTTAGGTATATCCCTAACTACCTTAGTTGAACTGATCTTCACAATGAAATTGAAATTGACATGACATAGCCTTTTATTCCATAGCCAACTCTCATCAATTTGTGTAATCAAACATGTCTTCTCACTGGAGTTCAAATGAAATAGATTACCTTTTGTGTGTGTACCGATTGCGATCTCCAAACTAGATCTGGTATGATTTTGCATTTTCTATCCTTGAATTGTAATTGAAATCCCTTATCTACCAATTATACTATTCTCAAAAGATTATTCCTTAAACCTTCAACATAATAAATATTTTTCAGTATTGTTCTTACCATCCAATGATATAGTTCCTTTTCCTTTGATCATACATGCATTGTCATCTCCAAATCTAACTAGACTGCCATTAAATTTTTGCAAATATAGAAACTTCCCTTTAGCTCTAGTCATATGATGAGAACAACCACTTTCAATTCCCCTTTCATCTTTGTCTTCAATTTTAGTAGCAAGTTCTTTCTCTTCAGGTACATTCTCTTCCAATGTCAGATCATCTTCTTTGATAACCAGGAACACCCATTCCTTCCCATTGCTAGAACCACTAGCAGAGTCTTCTACCGCTTCATCATCAGAATTAGTAATGCCTTCCTCATCCACTATGTAGCATGATTTGTCTTTGTTTTTCTTGTACTTGTACTTGTTCTAATATCCAGGGTTAGGCTTAAATGATCTTCTAGCTCTTTCTTAAAATCTTGAATTCCTTTCAGGACATCTAGATGCAAAATGGCCAATCTTATTACATGCCAAACATTTAAAAGGTGTTTTTCCTTCATACTTACTTCCCACCAGTCCTTTAGGTACTCTTCTAGCAAATAGTGCTTCAATTTGATCAAACTCATCATCTTCTCTCTTCATATCTTCTAATTCCTTTGCATACAAAGCTTTCCAATCTTGCTTATCGGTTGTAGATGTAGATGCATGAAAAGCAGGTTCAGTCTTCACAACTCTAGAAGGTCCAAATTATTCAAGCTCAAAAGAAGATAGTTTTCCAACCAAAGTATCTCTATTGACAGATGTATTAGCCATTTTTGTCAACTCATTAATAGTAATAGCCTTCATTTGTAAACCGGTGGAAGGTTCTCTCAAAAATTTAAAAATAATTTCATCTTCGCTCAGAGTTCCTCCACAATATTGAATTCCCATAACAATCCCATTTACTCTTTTCATGAATGAGGCAATCCTTTCATCTTCTTCCATCTTCAGGCTTTCATATCTCACCCGGTAACCATCAAGTTTAGCAATCTTCACTATAGGGTCACCTTCATTAATAGTCTCCAACTTATCCCATATAGCCTTTCCAGATGATTTGTCGATTAATACCATTATTTGCTGATTAGAAAGCGCACACAAGATGGATTCTCTTTCTCTACAATCATTCTCAAGCTCCTTGTCTAGGTTTGCAGGAAGATGATTGCCAGATCCTGGATTATAAGGTGTAACACCATTCTGTGTGATCTCCCAAATCCCCTTGCCAAGACATCTCAGATGAGTTTCTATCTGAATCTTCCATACTGTGTAATTTTTTCCATCAAACCTCAGAATGTCCCTCCGAATGATAGCTCTAGAAGAACTGGATGAACTTGAACTATTAGTTGCCATAGGATCTTCCTCAAGTGGTTAAGCTTTCTGCAGATAGGACCAATGCTCTGATACCAATTGTTAGACAATTCAAATAACCAGAAGACAACTAAGAGGTGGGGGTGAGTCAGTTGTCATAGATTATAGCAAACATTAGCAATTTAAACTTTAATACTGGAACCCAAAACATTAATAACAGAATAAAAGTTGAACCAATTAAGCAAAAAAATAATCATAGAGTAAATACCATCCACATGACACCAAGATTTGTACGTGGAAAACCCAGTAAAGGGAAAAACCATAGTGGGAAGTATACCCACAGTCAGATAATACTTTTGTAGTAAGTCTGTGAATTACAATTAAGGGGCTTGCACTTGTAGAAAGGCTAACAACTTAGATCTCACTTCTCATGACAAAAGGAGCTTCACTAACTACATAGAAATCTAGACTATAATCTAGAGAAGTGTTGAACTACAAAAGATAACATCTCCTATGCTTGAGTATAATTCTGGTTAAGCTCAATACTAGAGGACTAAATTCTCTTACATAAACCCAATTCGATCTCTAATGATTGACTAACTCCTCTTTTTGAATGATATTACATTAGTCACACATTACATTTCTTGACCATGACCTCTAACCATAACCATGATGATCTATAATGAGATCTTACATCGATATATACAAACCATCGACCATAAACAATTAGGTCAGCTACCAGATAATAAACCAATTACAAACCATATTGACTTTAGACCAAACAAATAATATATAAGACATCTTGAAAATACATCAAGAGGTCCAATCCACATGTTACATTAAAGTCGGTCCATAACCTAGATCAACCGGGACCCAATATAGGTCCACAAGCTTCAACAATGATCTCCATCCACCAAGTCTCGAACATGATCACCAATAGCATCCTGGAATTCCACCAAAAGCTGTACCAAAACTACTTATGCAATTCATCAAAGATCTTCATCAAAAGATCTATCGGTGAAACCCTCCTCAGAACTAGAAACCAAGCTTCTAAGCAAGTAGGATAGCATTGGATCACTAGACCAAAACCAACTGACCAAATATGAGCATGAGTATCGTGAAAAAGACAATTCCATCGCCAAACTATACCTGAGCCTACCGGATCATGCTGGATCCAAATCAACTAGAAATCACTCAACCTATAGGGACTAGAAGGGTGTCAGTAAAGCATCTAAATAGCTAGTGTTGGCATGAATGACAAAACATCAATACAACACAGAATCACTTCCACCAAATTGCCAACACAATTACTCCCCAAGAAAAAAATGTCTAACTTCTCCACAATGTGCTCACTACCAACCCGCCAATTTGACCAAGTGAAGGTCCCTTTGTTAGTCTTGACTTCCCACAAGCCATTGTCTGAGATAAAGTTTTAGAAACCCAATTGAGGTAGTGATACCTACCTTACCCCCTTTTCTTATCTCCAAAATCCAAAATAGCATTAAAATCTCCCCCAAGCACAACCAAATCCTAAGTCAAGTTGCTCAAAATCATCGATATTTTTTTCTGTGTTTTCAATGACAATTACCTCTTGTTGGTCCATAGACATTGACCAGGAAGAAGTCACAATTAATATCAAAGGAATGGACCTTGCACAATTTCCATGATTGCAAATTGATAAGTTCCTCTACCTTGAAGAGAGTGGGGTTCCAGATTATCTTTAACCCACCTGAAGAACCCACAACACTCAAAATATCCTTGCCCAAAACCTCCAACCTTCCAACCACCTGACAACCTTCTCTAGACAAAGTTTAGTTTCTTGCAGACAAACCAGATCTAGTTTCATCTGATCTAGTCCTCGCTTGATCAAACAACGATTGTCAAGGGAATTATAGCCCCTGACATTCCAACTAAGGAGTTTCATTTTCCTTCAGGAAGGGGACCTCCCTTCCCTACTGAAAGTTTAGATTGACCTTTGGCATTCCCTTCAATCGCAATCCAAATTCTATTGGGTTTTTGATCTCTAGATTTCTTTTTGCCAATAGCAGATTTATCGGTTTGAGAGTTAGACTGCTAGATAGTCCAAAATTTGAAAATGTCCTCTTCAAAAAAAGTGCTCCAATTGTCCTCGTCCTCCTCCCTATTAGGTCCCGGATGCAACTGAGAGGAGGGGGCTGAATCAGTTGCTCAATATAAATTAAGCCAAAAACATTTTAACCAAGTTATCACTTAATACCAGTGAACCAGTCTATTATACCGGTGGATAGTTTTAATAGATAAATGCAATACCGGTAAAGATTAATGCATGAAACAAAAAGACAAAGTCATCTAAAACACATAACACCAATGTTTGTATGTGTAAACCCTGTAAGGGGAAAAGCCACAGTGGGAAATCTTACCCACAATCAGATTATACTACTACAGATAGTGTTGGTATTCTGGTATGGTTTTGTCATTGATGTCAACACCTACTAAAACTTAGCACTTTGGAGATCTAGCAACATTCATCGGCAAGCAAGTAACTATTGCATAGTTACTGGTATATGGTTCACCGGTAGGATATAATGTTCATCGGTGCCTGGAATGATATGGAAGACACTTGGTAATGTCAAAGACATCATGTGGACACTTTGTTTTGAAGAATTAATAATTGGTATATTCATATTTACATATTTGCCTTTACCGGCAAATAGGTCCAGGGTTATCTAAGGTTACACCGACAAGTTTATCTTTTCTAGATCAGCATGGCATGCTATGGAGATGATTTATTATTGATGTAAATGCATTAAGATGACATGTTTAATTGGTTATTGCATCGGATATTATATTGTATGTAAAATGTTTTTATTGAAATATCTTGTAGAGCCGACCTACTAAAATTGGTCTTAGGTTATGCTATAAATGTAAGATCTTATTTGTAAGATCAAAGTGTGGAATGCAAAAAAAGAATTATGTGAAGGTATATGCGAGATTAAGCAGAGGTATACATGAAGACATCATTTGAAGGTGAAGCTAGGTTTTTGTAGAAGCATATCAGCATTACACCGGTACTGAATCCAACATATGAAGATGCTATTTTGTGCAGTACATTCTTATTGGATTTAACCATCCAACTGTAGTTAGTGTGACTCCCATTTTGTGATTGAGCAGTGAGCTCTAGGCTGTTGGCCTTTCTACATGTGCAGACCCCATTTATGTACACTTACTATCTGCACTAGTTTCATCTGATTGTGGGTAAGGTTTCCCACCGTGGTTTTTCCCCTTACAAGGTTTCCACGTACAAAATATTGGTGTTATGTGTTGTGGATGACTTTATGTTTATGTTTCATGCATTAATCCTTATCGGTATAGCAATTTACTGTTAACACTGTCTACCGGCATACTTAACTGGTTTACCGGTATTAAGCATTAAGTTGGTTAATTGGTTTTTGGTTTGAATTTATTAGATAACTAATTCACCCCCCCCTCTCAGTTATATCTAAGATGTCTAAAATTTGAAAATGTCCTCTTCAACAAAAGCACCCCAATCATCCTCCTCCTCCTCCCTGTTAGGTCCCAGAGGCAACTGAGAGGGGGGGTGAATCAGTTGCTCAATATAAATTAAACCAAAAACATTTTAACCAAGTTATCACTTAATACCGGTGAACTAGTCTATTATACCGATGGACAGTTTTAATAGATAAATGCAATACCGGTAAAGATTAATGAATGAAACAAAAAGAAAAAGTCATCCAAAACACATAACACCAATGTTTGTACGTGGAAACCCTGTAAGGGGAAAAACCATGGTGGGAAATCTTACCCACACTCAGATGATACTAGTACAGATAGTAAGTGTACATAAATGGGGTCTGCACATGTAGAAAGGCCAAGCGCCTAGAGCTCATTGCTCAATCGCAAATAGGAGTCACACTGACTACAGTTGGATGGTTAAATCCAATAAAAATGTACTGCACAAAATAGCATATTCATATGCTGGATTCAGTACCGGTGTAGTTTTGATATGCTTTCATAAAAACCTTGCTTCACTTTCAAATGATGTCTTCATGAATAGTTATGCTTAATCTCGCATAAACCTTCATACTTATTCCTTTTTGTATTCCACACTTGATCTTACAAATAAGATCTTACATTTATACCATAACCTAAGACCAATTTTAGTAGGTCGGCTCTACAAGATATTACAATAAAACATTTTACAAACAATACATTATTCGATGCAATAAACGATTGAACATGTTGGCTTAATGCATTTACAACAATAATTAATCATCTCCATAGCATGCCATGCTGATCTAGAAAAGATAATCCTGCCGGTGTAACCCTGGATAACCCTGGACCTATTTGCTGATAAAAGCAAATATGCAAATATGAATATACCAATGATTAATTCATTAAGAAAATATTTCCACATGGTGTCTTCGACATTACTAGGTGTTTTCTATATCATTCTGAGTGCCGGTGATCATTATATCTTATCGATGTACCATATACCAGTAACTATGTAATAGTTACTTGCTTGCCGGTGAATGCTGTTGGATCTCCATATTGCTAGTGTTTTAGTAGGTGTTGATGTAAGGTCTCCCCCAAACCAAGCTTTAATTAACTTAGTTGACCATGTTTGACCCTATTAATAAATGTTATATAATTCAATAGAATGGGCTTTGTTAGATAGATAGATTAGTGAGAAAAGTAATTGAACCAAGTTATAGAATTATTTCACCTTTTGGTGTACATTTTGATGTATTATGAATTTGAAATCCTAAAAGATCCACTGATTGGATAATCTTGAACTAATGTATGTCAGCTATATCTGGAATTGCAGAGCTTCATTATGATGTTGGAAATATGATGTGTATCTAATAAGTGAATGAAAATATGAGAATCATGATAATGGCTTATGTGGATAAATTGGGATATATGAGATATTGATTTGTTAAGTTCAATTGTATGCAGAGTGTTTGATGTGTATTCTTATTCATGTGTTTAATATTTTATGAGGATATTTGGAAGTACTAATGTGTAATTGAGATGTGTAGGAAAATTATCTATGTGACCATGGAAACATTATGGAGAACCAAACCTAGATCTGTGTACGTTTGTAAAATCAGGGTTTGTCTATTTGGAGAGGCAACACCCCGTTCGTATCGTATTTTATTCATGAAAGTGATTGTTGCATGAATGTTAGAATGAATTTGTTTATTTGTGTAAATCCAACAAGAGACAAATTTTCAAGTGTAATTTTTGTAAAAGTATTTTTATTGTGTCGCTTGACACATGTGATTGATTTATGTTTTGTTTTTTTTAATTATCTCTTGGAGGGAGTTGTTTAACCATAGATTTTTCAATTAATTCTATGTGATTCCATAATTCCCTTGGGAAGAGAATCTTTGGGGTGGTCAACTTAATTTTGACCCGAAAATTAATTTCAGAGGGGTTTAAAAGGGTTTAAATGGACACCTAGGGGTAGTTTAAGAGTGTTTCCTAAAGCCCATAAGGTATACCTAAGGGTTAGGAGTAATTTTAGGCATGTTTCAACTCCCATGTGACCTTTTAGACATCCTAAAAAAGTGATTTTTCTAAGGTGTGCGAAAATTGAATTTAGAAGGCATCATCTAGATTAGTTAACTTTCTATTTTGTTAAGAAATCCCTTTTTATCTTCTTCTTCTTTTTCCTTTTCCAATTTTTAGAAACCTGTGAGGACTCTCACTGAGGTCTTCTTAGGAAAGAATGAGAGAGTTTGTGGGTAATCACCCACTCTTCATTTTTGGAGACAAGAATTTGAAAGAAAGAGAGATTTTGTTTAGAGAATTTGGCTAAGTGTAGAGAGGCAAGGGTTTGTGGAATTGGGCTGCTCATCTTCAACCAATCTAGCATACCTTTGGGAAGTTGAAGGTTGGTCATATTTTCTCCTTGTATTGTTTTAGATTGCATGTTGTGTTGAAAGGATTTGCTTGTGTAAAAAGGCTAGTTTCTTGCATGTTCTCCTTGGAAAATTATTGTGTTCTATGTTTTACTTTTTGTATGCATTTTATGTGCTTTGGGAGTAATCAAGGCCTCCTACTCTTGGGAGAGAGGATGGTCTTGTGGGTGGTAGAAGTGACAGCCCTCGAGTGAGAGGCTCTCGTTATGAGAGTGATCACAAGGGATTTTATGTGACCCTTGCTGCATGGCTTGTTTATGCATTTGGGGGTCATAAGGAGGGAAATAAGGCATGAATGCCTTGGGGGGGGCATAAGGATGTGGGGTTGTTATACTTATGATGTATTTGGTTTTCCATGAGGTGGCTATATGTTTTACCATACTTGTAGTCTCCTCAGGGTACTTGGTCCACTACCACCCTTGAAAAGACATCACAATGTGTGGTGCAGTGTAGCCCTGGGTTGGGGATGTGTTTGTGATTGTTTTCCTTTGTTTATTGTGTTTGCATTTGTGTAATCTTGTCTAGGGCTTGGTTCTCCAAGTTCAGGGGTAGCTACTACTTAGCCTAGGCTGGGAGGTGAGGACTCCATGGTCATATCCTTTGATTATTTGTAGGTTGTTGGAAGAAAAGAAAAGGGCAAATAGAAGTTGTTATTTTTTTTAATCGTTTGCAGAAAAAGATTTGGAAATAGAGTATTTGATATTCTTAGTTGCAGAAATGTAAAAAGGAAACTATATGTTGTACCTAGTTAGAAAAAATGAAGTTGTATCTATTTTAAATGAAGTCCTCATTTAATAGGAATTGAGGAACTAGATTTGGTATTTCACCCCCTTGTAATAATATCATTATTTCTGTTAATTTATTATTGCATAAATGGAAAGATTTTGTTGGGTATTAGCTTGCATTGTTCTTAGATTTTAAAGGCTTGCATACATGTTTATTTTGAAAATAAAAGCTCTGATTATTTCCTCATGTATATCTCTAAGAATAAACTAAATGATTCTAAATTAATGAAATTGCTAAAGTTATTTAACTCTGTCATTTCCTTTTTTGTTATTTGCAGAAAATAAATCTACAAAAGAAATAATATGTCTAATCCTAAGAATTACTTTCTTACCTTCTATTCTAAATATAGTTGTTGTTTTAAGTTTATTTAATTCTGTCATTTTACTTGTTGCAGGATTTAAAATATGAAATTAAATGGTTTATCTAATTTGTTTAATATTGACATATTTATACAGTTGCTTAACTCTGTTAATTACTTAAGTGGAGAAAATTAATCTACAGATAAATAAACTATCTTTGATCTTTGGTATTCAAGCTTTAAAAAAAAAATGCATTGATTTAAACAAGTTATTTTAATCAATTTGTTTAATAATTTTTTCTTTTAAAAAATAAAATAAAATATATATATATATATATATGTGTGTGTGTGTGTGTGACGATATTCATCTATGAAATAAAACCCATTGTAATTTACCCCTGAACTTAGCATAGAAGGATTATAAATATATATATATATATATAAATATAAACAAAAAAAAGGGGGTTTAAGTTTTAAGTTTTAAATTTATTTTAAAAAAAAATAATACAAAAAAAAATACCAAGCAAAAATGCAATTTTCAAGGGGGAGAGGACCGAAGGGGCCGAACCACTGTGTGGACACACAGTGGCACCCGTGGCCTCCACTATGTGGACGCACAGTGGACGGCCCCCCTGTAGCCGCCACTGTGTGGTCACACAGTGAACGGCCCTGCAGCTGCCACTGTGTGGTCGCACAGTGGCATCCACGACCTCCACTGTGTGAACACACAATGGGCGGCATGAGAAACCCCTGCACCACCACCCCTCCCCCATTTCGAGGTCGGTCGCCTTCCCTTTCACGCCATCATTTCCCATGGGAGCCTCCGCCCTGCAACATGAAATAAGAAAAGAATAAAACCCTAGCTTGGGTAGGGCTAGGGTAGTGCAAAACAAGAGAGATTAAAAAAATGTAAAAAGGCTTATTATATTATATATTTTAGTTAGGGTTTCTTTTTCATGGCTATTTTATAATATGAGAACATAATGTTTATATATACATATATATGGAGTTAAAATATGAACGAGTAGGGTAAAATGTAGATTTAATGTTTTATTGGGTGTTTTAAATTTAAATATGATTTATATAAACATATGGAGTTGTAAAAATACGATAGATGTTATAAATTTTAAACATCCTTTAGAGTAAATCTTATAGAGAATTTTTAATGGATCTGGTAAGCTATTTTAGGGTTCCCATGAGCTAATTGGAATTTAAATAAAAAAAAAAATGTATTTTTCTACAATAGTATTCTTACCATAATTGGGTAAATATAATTGGGAAGTTTAATTGATCAAATTTAAAGAAAATGTAAATATTGAATATGAAATATTAAATAAATGATGTTTGATAAAAAACAATATATAACAACTTGAGTTAAATTATATAATTACATTTTAGAGATCTAAATGGTTTTATTTTTATAATTAAATGAAATGATTCAATATAGTAAAATAATTAATTTAAGAGAATATTGTAATGGCACAATATAATTTCTCTAAAAAAATAAAATAAAATTAAGGGGCTAAGTCTTCCGAACCTTGTTAGCCCAAGTGGACACTCTTATCTCATAATTTAATTATCATAATAATGATTGGCACTTTAATTGAATCTACTAAAATAATAGTTAATATTAATGAAATGAAATAGTAATAGTAATAGTGTTGAATTAATAGAAGCCTTATTTAGTTAAGTTACTAGGGAAGGATGTAGTAACAGGATGGAGGAAACTGGATAATTAGTAAATAATCGATATTGAACCAAGTATTTTATTTAGTAGAATTGGATCTAAATAAGTATTAATAAGTGCAACTGAAATGAAAAGAACTTTTGAGGGAATTTAATATTTTCCTTATAAAATTTATTCGTTCCCCTTGATAATTGGAATTATCGTAAATTGTTAGGTTAGTAATTTTTTTTCAATTAAGAATTCATTGAGACAACTTGTTAAGTTGTCACAACTATTTAAGCAATGGTTGCATGTACTTTTAGTGTTTAAAAAAAAAAATTGTTGGTTGTGTTTTTGCCCAAAACATTTGGGCATGACAGTTGACATCAATGACAAAACCATACCATAATACCAACAATCTCCCCCTTTGGCATTGATGGCAACACAAGATGGAAAAACCATCAAAGTGCCAAAATAGAAATGCCAAATACCAAAAAAACCAACAATCTCCAAAAAGATCATAACCAGAGAGGTACAGAGAGTGATAATCTCTCCTAGACAACAATCTCCCCCCCTGGGAGCAACATGTGGTTTCCTTTTGTTTTCCAAAGTTTTTCCATACCAATCTCTCCCCAAAAGATAATAAAGATAATGTGTTTTTCCATAGATATCTCTCCCCCTTTGTCATCAAATGCCAAAGTTACAACAAAGCCAAGTTCAGATACAAAATACCAATCAATTTCAATATACGAAGTACTCCCCCTGAGAAGTAGCTTCCTCATCGAAGCTGGAGTAAAATATTTCTCTATTAATTCTGTCGGTTGATGACAAACATCAAATCTCTAAGTGTCTACTGGTAGGGGTATGACCCCAAGCTATTCTCTAAGATACTCAAAAGTCTCCTTAGGTAGAGGTTTAGTGAAAATATTTGCAAGCTGCTCTTTAGTATTTACATAAACCAGTTTTATTTCTTTTGCTTCAACTTTCTCCCTTAGAAAATTCAATTTGATTGAAACATGTTTTGTTAATGTAATACTAGATTCTTAGATATATCAATTGTTGTTGTGTTGTCACAATAGATAGTTATAGGTTCCTTGCATTTTACCTTTAAGTCTTTCAACATTTGTTTAAGCCATAGTACCTGTGTGCAGTTAGTTTCTACTGCAACATATTCTAATTCTGCTGTTGATAAAGATGTACAACTCTATTTCTTACTCAACCAAGAAACTAATCTATTTCCAAGAAAAAATGCTCTGTCGATGGTGCTTTTTCTATCATCAATGTCTCCTGCCCAAATTGCATCTGTGTATGCACATAGATCAAAGTTTTTATCTTGAGGATACCATAATCCAAGATTTGGGGTTCCTTGTAAGTACTGGAAAATCCTTTTTACTGTTGATTCATGATTTTCTCTATGATTACTCTGAAATCTTGAAACAATACATACTGCATTCATGATATCAGGTCTAGTTTGTGTCAAATACATTAAACCTCCTATCATAGATTTGTAACTAGTTGGATTCACAAGTGTAGATTCATCCCTTAAGGATAATTTGTCATTTGTTGTCATAGGTGTGCTTACCAGTTTAGATTTTTCCATCCCAAATTTCTTGAGTAACTCCTTTAAGTATTTTGATTGACTTAAGAATATACCTTTATCAGTCTGTGATATCTGCAATCCTAAAAATAATCTTATTTCACCAATCATAGACATTTCAAATTCTTGTTGCATTTTAATAGAAAAGTCTTTACACAATCCATCTTCTCCTCCAAAAACTATATCATCAACAAAAACTTCAATAGCCAAGATGTCATCATTAGTCACTTTATAGTATAAATTATTGTCAGCATTACCTTTAGAAAAACCAATCTTCACAAGATACTTATCCAATCTTGCATACCAAGCTCTTGGAGCTTGCTTCAATCCATACAAAGCTTTCCTTAACCTCCAAACCATATCTTTGTCATCTGTCAAAGAAAATCCATCAAGTTGTTCAATGTAAACTTCCTCTTCAAGATCTACATTCAGAAATGCACATTTAATATCCATTTGATAAACTTTGTAGTTCTTGTGTGCTACAAAAGCCAAGAATAATTTGACTGCCTCAATTCTAGCTACCAGTGTAAAGGTTTCATTATAGTCAATTCCTTCTTTCTGAGAATATCCCTTACACACTAGTCTTGCTTTATTTCTGATAACCTTACCATCTTCATTAATTTTGTTTCTGAATACCCATTTGGTTCCAATTACATTTTTATCTTTAGGCCGGGGAACTAATGTCCAAGTATTGTTTTTCTCAATTTGTTCTAATTCTTATTCCATAGCTTTAGTCCAATACTTATCTTCACATGCCTCATTAACTGATGATGGTTCAATTTGAGAAATAAGACATACCTCTTCATTTTCCAGTCTTCCTGTAGTCATAACTCCTTTATGCTTGTTTCCAATTATTTGATCTTTAGAATGATTCAGTCTTACATACCGGGGTGTCTTTGTTTGTTATTGTTCTTTAGTCACTATGGAATTTTCAGATGATACCGGTGTAATTGGATCTTCACTCTGTACTAGTGGATTGAGTGTAGGTTCATTTAAAAAAAATTTTGCCAGTTCAGAATCTATGTACCTTGAAGTTCTTCTGAATTGTTCATCAATTTTCACATTTGTACTCTCAACAATTTTCTGCAATCCCTTATTAAAACATCTATTTTCTTTACTCTTAGATGAATAACCTAAAAATATTCCTTCATCACTTCTAGGATCAAATTTCCCAATTACTCATCTCTTCTAATGTAACATTTACTTCCAAATATTCTGAAATATTTAAGAGCAGGAGTAATACCAAACCATAGTTCATGAGGGGTCTTACCGGTTTCACCTTTGATATGAACTTTGTTGAATGTATAGACCATTGTACTGACTGCTTCTCTCCAATATACATGTGGTAGGTTTGCTTCAGATAATATACTTCTTGCTGCATCCAAGATAGTTTTGTTTTTCCTTTCAACAACTCCATTTTGCTGTGGTGTCTGAGGTGCTGATAGTTGTCTTCTGATTCCATTCACTTCACAGAATGCATAAAACTCCTTAGATGTAAATTTTCCTCCTTGATCTGACCTTAAACATTTGATTTTCTTACCGGTTTCTTTTTCAACCATTTCTTTAAATAGTTTGAACTTTCCAAGTGCTTATGATTTCTCTCTGAGAAAAGTAACCCAGCACATTCTAGAATAATCATCAATGATTAGCATGAAATATCTATCCCCTTGTAAGCTTTTAGTTCTAGCTGGACCACATAAATCAGTATGAATTAAATCAAGATAATTATTTGATTTTTCTGGAATACTTTTGAAACTAGTTCTAGCTTGTTTTCCAAATTGACATTCCTTACATATTGTATTGTGAGGTTTGACAATTTTAGGTAAATCTCTAATTGCCTTAGTAGTACTGATCTTTACCATGCAATCAAAGTTTACATGACAGAGTCTCTTATGCCATAGCCAACTTTCATCAATGTGTGCAATCAAGCATGTCTTTTCACTATTATTCAAATGAAAGATATTACCTCTAGTCTGATTACTGGTTGCAATTTCTAAGCCAGTTCTATTCATGATTTTGCATTTCCCATTTTTGAATTGTAACTGAAATCCTTACTCAACTAATTGACCAACACTCAAAAGATTATGCTTTAAACCTTCAACATAGTAGACATTATCAGTGTTGTGCTTACCATCAAGAGATATTGAACCCTTACCTTGGATTGAACAAGCTTTGTCATCTCCAAATCTTACTAGACCACCATTGTATTCTTGAAAGTTCGAGAATTTACCTTTGTCACCTGTCATATGATGTGAGCATCCTGAATCAATGGTCCATTCATCTTTTACTTCAATCTTAGCTTCCAAGGCCTATTCTACTGGTTGGACAGTAGGTGCTGGTTGATCTTCTATTATAGCAACAAAAACCCATCCATTGTCTGTCGGATATTCATCAGAATCATCAGTCACACCTTCATCAACAACATAACAAGATTTATCCTTATTCTTCTTAAAGTTGTATCTCTGATATTCAGGGTTAGGCTTGTATGTCCTTCTAGCTTCTTCTCTTAGTCTAGCATGTCTATCAGGGCATCTAGAAGCCATATGACCAATCTTATTGTAGTCAAAACATTTAGAGGGTGCTTTACCTTCATACTTACTTCCAACTGGACCTTTAGGCATTTTTCTTGCAAATAGTGCTTCAAGCTCTTCAAGTTCTTCATTTTCTTTCTTTCTTTCCTCAAGTTATCTTACATAAAAGTCTTTCCAATCAGATTTGTCAAATGATGGAGCAGATGATGTTGATGCTTTAAAGGCCAAATCTGTCTTAATAGTAGCAATAGGACCAAATTCCTCAATTTCAAAGGCTGAAAGTTTCCCAATCAATGTATCTCTAGTTACTGATGTATTAGGCATTGTTCTTAACTCATTTATGGTAGTAACCTTCATTTTATATGTCGGTGGCAATCCTCTTAAAACTTTTGAAACAATTTCATCCTCACTTAAGGTTCCTCTACAACATTTAATACCCAAAACAATTTCATTTACTCTTTCCATAAAAGTAGAAATCCTTTCATCTTCTTCCATTTTTAGATGTTCATACCTGACTCAGAAGCTTTCAAGTTTTGCAATTTTGACTATGGAATCTCCTTCATTTAGTGTTTCCAAACAATTCCAAATAGCTTTAGCAGTAGACCTATCTGATAATCCCATGATTTGCTGATCTGTTAATACACTCAAGAGTGCTTCCCTTGCTTTGCAATCATTTTCCTCATCTTTAGTCAAGTTAGGTGGATTAGGCTGACTTTGAGTAGGAGCAATATAACCATTCTTTAAAACATCCCAGATGTCCTTTCCAATGCAATTTAGATGTGTCTCCATTCTAATCTTCCATATTCCATAGTTGGTTCCATCAAGTTTAGGATTGTCCTTCCTGAAATAGTTAGTAGACATTAGATCTCCTCAAGTTGTTAAACTTCTACAAAAGAGGACTAGGGTCTGATACCAATTGTTAGGTCCCAGAGGCAACTGAGAGGGGGGGGGCGTGAATCAGTTTCTCAATATAAATTAAACCAAAAACATTTTAACCAAGTTATCACTTAATACTGGTGAACTAGTCTATTATACTGGTGGACAGTTTTAACAGATAAATGCAATACTGGTAAAGATTAATGCATGAAACAAAAAGACAAAGTCATCCAAGACACATAACACCAATGTTTGTATGTGGAAACCCTATGAGGGGAAAAACCATGGTGGGAAATATTACCCACAATCAGATGATACTACTGCAGATAGTAAGTGTACATAAATGGGGTCTGCATATGCAGAAAGGCCAAGCGCCTAGAGCTCACTGCTCAATTACAAATAGGAGTCACACTGACTACAGTTGGATGGTTAAATCCAATAAAAATGTACTGTAAAAAATAGTATCTTCATATGCTAGATTTAGTACTGGTGTAGTTTTGATATGCTTTCATAAAAACCTTTCTTCACTTTCAAATGATGTCTTCATGTATAGCTTTGCTTAATCTCGCATATACCTTCAAACTTATTCTTTTTCGTATTCCACACTTGATCTTACAAATAAGATCTTACATTTATACTATAACCTAAGACCAATTTTAGTAGGTCAGCTCTACAAGATATTACAATAAAATATTTTACAAACAATACATTATCCGATGCAATAACTGATTGAACATGTCGGCTTAATACATTTACAACAATAATTAATCATCTCAATAGCGTGCCATGTTGATCTGGAAAAGATAATCCTATTGGTGTAACCCTGGATAACCCTAGACCTATTTGTCGGTAAAAGCAAATATGAAAATATGAATATACCAATGATTAATTCACTAAGAAAATATGTCCACATGATGTCTTCAACATTACTAAGTGTTTTCCATATCATTCTGAGTGTCAGTGATCATCATATCCTATCAGTGTACCATATACTAGTAACTATGCAATAGTTACTTGCTTGCCAGTGAATGCTATTGGATCTCCAAAGTGCTAGTGTGTTAGTAGGTGTTGACATCAATGACAAAAACATACCAAAATACCAACACTCCCAAGTTATATCATCACCACCATCACCAAACCTCACCCCTGTTTCATTGACCAAGTTATTGTACTACTCTTGAGCATGTGTCCACTCACCATATAAAAGTTAAACCTTCTAGGAACCCTCAATGCTCAGTTCAATAAGATTCATAGCAACTTCAACCTTGTTAAGAACTTCCTCCACTAGCTGTGTTGCATCCAACTGGTTTGTTAGGGTTATCCCTTCGATATTATCATCCAGTCTTGAATCCTCTGTAGAAGGTCCACCGTTCACCATCACAAGCCCCAAGGAGAGAAAAACCCCAACATCCTGGGAGTGTGGTTGACTAGCCATCATATGAACCTTAGAAACATGTTCCACTCTAGTTTCCAGTGAGGCATCAACTAAATTACCCTTAGGACCTATTGAACATTGAATTTAAATCAATAGAATCCTGTGGTTTCAATTGAAGCTACAAAAGTTTTCTTAAGAAAAAAAATGAAATCAAGCATGCCCTTAAGAATTTTGATAGAACCCTTGGAATTTACATCGACATCAGAATCCTAAAAATTATCACTCAAACCAAGGCCATTGGATATACATACTAATCCTTCACCAAAACGCCCAATCTAACCGAAATGACTATCGAAGAAGCCTACCATTATCCTATCGATAAAGTGACTTATCGAACAAATCTTGGCCATGATGGGTTTCCAGAAGGATTCACTAAAAACATTAGTTCCATCAACATAAAGTACATCGAGAAAATTAGGAGTGGTTCCACCGATGAAATAAGGAGTTTCATTGAAACTACAGTATTGATGAGACATGTGAACAGATCACCGAGGGAAGAAGTTTGGCCGAAAGAGTGATATCAAAGGAACCAATAGATATTTTATAGACAAAAATATTTCGAGGAAGAGAGCATATAAAAGAGGCACAAAAGATGTTGACTAAAGGCAACTTTCTCATCGATAAGACTTTTCGAGAAAAGGAAGGTGTCAAAGAGGTGCTCAAGTTATTGGCCGACGAGCATAGTTTCATTGAAAATGAAAAGTTGAAGGAGGATGTTCTTCTTTCATCGACATATAAAATTTCATCAATGACCCATGCAGAAGCTGGATAATAAAGGACCATTATCGACATACTCAAAAATGATAAGATGGTTACAAAACAGGGCGATGAAAGGATCCCTGCCAAAAATAGGGTTTTGATCAACCGATGGAGGATTACATCAACATAAACACATAAGGTAGAGCCTTTCAATGAAAGTGAAGAGATTGATAAAACCATAAAGCTCCTTAATGACGATGGTAGTTTCATCGAAACAAAGGAGACATCTATGAAACATGACATTTCGAGGGAAGATAAGGTTAAGCCACCTAATTGCATGATTTCATCGAAAAAGGGTGCTGCCATAAAATTCATGAGCATCGATTGACAATATGAAGTGTTACTATACTAGTGATTGTTTTCTTCCATGAGGATCAATACAAATCTCAATAAAGTCACTTCATCATAAATTCAAATAAATACCTCTATGACTGTTGTGCAACTAGTAATGGTAAGTGATTGAATTGCCATGGATGCTCGACAAATTGACAAAAGAGGGAACACTTTTGAGCAACAATTGAAGAATTTTCAGTGAGCCTCAGAGAGCTGAGATGATTTGAGATTAAATTCACTAGTGGTCTACCTATAATTCAAGTAAGTTTTTTCACTCTCAGAGCCTTGTAGTGATAATGGAGGGGTCATCTTCTAAAAGGAATAGGGCTAGGAAAGTTAAAGAGACCCAGCCCCTAGAAGACAAACCTAAGAGGCAAAAAAGGAAGGATGCTCTCTGGCCCACAACCTAATTGACCAGTGTCCCATGTCAAGCCTTAGGTCTAAGAAAATTAAAATAGATGAGGAAGGTTTGGAGGATAGATTTGAAGGCCTAGGAGATACATGGACAAAGATAAGGGGTAATGAACTGTTTATTTTTGGGTATATAGGAAGGAGTGCACCTGAGCCTATGAATAACTTGTGGAGGTTGAATTTGAGGAAATTAGTAGTGGCTAATGTCTTTGTGAATGTTGAACTCATGAAATCCCTAGCCAACAACTATGACCACAAGACCAGGACCATATATGATTATATGGAGAGACCAATACTATCAATTACCAAGGAAATTGTTGACATTGTGTTTGATTTGGATTGGGGATTTGAAGAGAAAATTGATACTAAGAAATTTACACAAGAGTACTTCAACCTAGAGGACATCTATAAAAGGTGGAGACTCCCTATCCATAGAACCATGGTTGCGAGAATGATAGTACCATTTTGTAAAGATGACAAAGCTCCCTATGATGTTAATTTGTTTCATCCTTACTTCAAGTATTCATACTACTGTGCTGCTTAGGTTCTGGGAATAGAGGCTCATCCCTTGATGGATATAGTGGATATGGTCATCTGTGTAGATTTTCAATCTAGAGATCCCCGGTTATTTGATTTTTCTACCTATCTTATTGATGTCATCAATCATGGGCTAGAAAAACTAAAAGGAGATGTGATTGATGTGCATTTCAAGTATTACTCTATTCTTATGCACATACTATTGTATGTTGGGAAAGACAAAGGGCTATGGCTAGATGAGTTGTGCATTAGGGTGTATGATAAGGCTGGGATAAGGAAGCATGTGCAACTATGGATATCTTCAGGGGACCAAATATACAACAACAACCAATAATGGCACTTCAAGGAATACTTTGTTAAGACACTACATAGACTATTAGGACACTCGTGTGATCATGCTTTGTCTCCTAAAATCCTGAGATTCTTAAGGCCAAAGGATTATGGTGAAGACATCACAATTGAACACAACTGGGGAGATTTTTACTCCTTTTTGAATTGCACTCAAATAAGAGTGTGTGAGGCCTCACCTCGACTCAGTCTGACATTCAGTGGATTTTATATTTAGACTATTATGGATACTTTATTTTGATGCATTTTGAGACTTAGAACTTATATGATTTGAGGATTTGGATAACAATGCTATGATTTGATGATTTACTTATATGCTTTATGAGATAGAACACTACATGATTGCTAGATAGGATGATATTGCAATGATAGATGTCATTATTGAATTTGCAGGACTTTACTATGAATATAGAACTATGATGTATGGTTAAGTTTATGTGAATTGGGATGAAATTGTTTATGAGAATTTTGCTTGATAAAAGTTGTATTTAATCTATGTAGATGAAAATTTTATGCAAGTGATGATGTGTATTGTTATACTTTCGAATTATATTATATATGGATATTTGGAAGTACTAATGTGTAAATTGAGATGCGCAGGAAATTTACCATGTGACCATGGAAAATTATGGAGAACCAAACCTAGACTTATGTATGTTCATAAGCTAGGGGTTGTCTATTTGGAGAGACAACACCTCGTTTGTGTTGTATTTTATTCATAACAGTATATGCTGCATTAGTAAGATTCGAAGATGACAAAGCCTATTCAATCAAAGGTAAGGGTTCAATATCTCTTGATGGTAAACATAACACTGACAATGTTTACTATGTTGAAGGATTAAAACATAATCTTTTAAGTGTTGGTCAATTAGTTGAGAAAGGTTTTCAATTACAATTTCAAAATGGAAAATGCAAAATCATGAATAGAACTGGTTTGGAAATTGCAACCGGTAATCAGACTAGAGGTAATATCTTTCATTTGAATAATAGTGAAAAGGCATGCTTAATTGCACATATAGATGAAAGTTGGCTATGGCATAAAAGACTATGTCATGTAAATTTTGATTGCATAGTAAAAATCAGTACTTCTAAGGCAGTTAGAGATCTACCTAAAATTGTGAAACCTCAGAATACAATTTGCAAAGAATGTCAATTTGGAAAATAGGTTAGAGCTAGTTTCAAAAGTATTCCAGAAAAATCCAATAATGCTCTTGATTTAATTCACACTGATTTATGTGGTCCAGCTAGAACTAAAAGTTTACAAGGTGATAGATATTTTATGCTAATTATTGATGATTATTCTAGAATGTGTTTGGTTACTTTTCTCAGAGAAAAATCAGAAGCACTTGGGAAGTTCAAGCTATTCAAAGCAATGGTTGAAAATGAAACCGGTAAGAAAATTAAATGTTTAAGATCAGATCAAGGAGGATAATTCACATCTAGAGATTTTAATACATTCTATGAAGTAAATGGAATCAAAAGGTAGTTATCAGCACCTCGGACACCACAACAGAATGGAGTTGTTGAAAGGAAAAATAGAACTATTTTGGATGCAACAAGAAGTATGTTATTAGAAGCAAATCTACCACATGTGTACTAGAGAGAGGCAGTAAGCACTGTTGTCTATACATTCAACAAAGTTCACATCAAAGGTGAAACCGGTAAGACCCCTCATGAACTATGGTTTTGTAATACTCCTACTCTTAAGTATTTCAAAATTTTTGGAAGTAAATGTTATATTAGAAGAGATGAGTATATTGGCAAGTTTGATCCTAGAAGTGATGAAGGAATATTTCTTGGTTATTCATCTAAGAGTAAAGCTTATAGATGTTTTAATAAAAGATTATAGAAAATTGTTGAACGTACAAATGTAAAGATTGATGAACAATTCACAGGAACTTCAAGGTATATAGACTCTAAACCAGTAACAGAAATTATGACAAATGAACCAACAGTAAATCCACCAGTACAGAATGATGATCCAGTTACTCCAGTATCATTAGAGGATACCATAGTAATTGAAGAACAACAACAGACTAAGACACCCCGGTATGTAAGACTAAATCATTCTGAAGATTAGATAATTGGAAGCAAATTTAAAGCAGTCATGACTAGAGGAAGATTGGCAAATGAAGAGGTATGTCTTATTTCTCAAATTGAACCATTATCTATCAATGAGGCATGTGAAGATAAATTTTGGATTAAAGCTATGGAAGAAGAATTAGGACAAATTGAGAAAAATAATACTTGGACATTAGTTCCCCGGCCTGAAAATAAAAATGTAATTGGAACCAAATGGGTATTTAGAAACAAACTCAATGAAGATGGTAAGGTTGTCAGGAATAAAGCAAGACTGGTGTGTAAGGGATATTCTTAGAAAGAAGGAGTTGATTATAATGAAACCTTTGCATCGGTAGCCAGAATTGAGGCAGTTAGATTATTCTTGGCCTTTGCAGCTCACAAGGATTACAAAGTTTATCAAATGGATATTAAATGTGCATTTTTGAATGGAGATCTTGAAGAGGAAGTCTATATTGAACAACCTGATGGATTTTCTTTGACAGATAACAATGATATGGTTTGTAGATTAAGAAAAGCTCTGTATGGACTAAAACAAGCTCCAAGGGCCTGGTATGCAAGATTGGATAAGTATCTTTTAAAAATTGGTTTTACTAAAGGAAATGTAGATAGCAATTTATATTACAAAGTAACTAATGATGACATTTTGATTATGGAAGTATTTGTTGATGATATAATCTTTGGAGGAGAAGATGGATTATGCAAAGAATTTTCTCTTAAAATGTAGCATGAATTTGAAATGTCTATGATTGGAGAAATAAAATTCTTTCCAGGATTGCAGATTTTATAGACTGATAAAGGCATATTTTTGAGTTAATCTAAGTACTTGAAAGAACTACTCAAGAAATTTGGGATGGAGAACTCTAAACTGCCAAGCACACCTATGACTACAAATGACAAATTATCTCAAAGGGATGAATCTACACCTATTAATCCAACTAGATACAAATCTATGATAGGAGGTTTATTGTATTTTACACAAACCAGACCTGATATTATGAATGTAGTATGTATAGTTTCTAGATTTCAGAGTAATCCCAAGGAAAATCATGAATCAGTAGTAAAAAGGATTTTCCGGTACTTACAAGGCACAACAAATATTAGATTATGGTATCCTAAAGATAAAAATTTTGATCTATATGCATACATAGATGCAAATTGGGTAGGAGATGTGGATGATAGAAAGAGCACCACTAGAGGAGCATTCTTTCTTGGAAAGAGATTAGTTTCTTGGTTAAGTAAGAAACAGAGTTGTACATCTTTATCAACAGCAGAATCAGAATATGTTCCAGCAACAAAAAACTGTACATAGGTACTTTGGCTTAAGCAAATGTTGAAAGACATAAAGGTAAAATGCAAGGAACCTATTACTATATATTGTGATAACACTGCAGCAATTAATATATCTAAGAATCCAGTATTACATTCTAAAACAAAACATGTTTCTATCAAACTAAATTTTCTAAGGGAAAAAGTTGAAGAAAAGGAAATAAAACTAGTTTATGTGAATACTAAAGAACAGCTTGCAGATATTTTTACAAAACCTTTGCCTAAGGAAACTTTTGAGTATCTTAGAGATCAGCTCGGAGTCTTACCTCCGCTAGTAGAGACTTAGACAATTGATGATTGTCATCAACTGGCAGAATTAAATGGAAAAATCTTTTATTCTGGTATTTGATGAGGAAGCTACTTCTTAGGGGGAGTAGTTGGTATATTGAATTGGTTGGTATTTTGTATGAACTTGACCTTTTTGTGACTTTGGCATCTGATGTCAAAGGGGGAGAGATATATGGAAAAACATTAAGGAAAAATATATGGATATATGCATTATCTTGTTTGTGGAAGATTTGGACACTTATCTAATCAATGCAGAACACACACCGGCATAGGATATGGAAAAGTTATTCAAAAAAACAATGTGACTTGTTATTCTTGTAACAAGATTAGACATATTGCAAAATTTTGTAGAAGTAAGACATCACTGACAAATAACAAAGGACCCAGTTTGAAAGGTAAAAAAAAGGTTGAAGAGGTAAAGAAAGAATTCTCAAAGCAATGGATAAGAAAGTTAGACTAGAATGTTGATGTGAATACTCCTCCACTGATATAACAAAGTATCACTCCATCGGTAGGAGACTCTTCATCTAACTGAAGGAAAATCCTTTGGGGGTTTGGCAACTAACTGAAAAACATGCTAATATACCCTTGGTTGATGGTGAGAAGTTGGATTACTTCTTTACCGGTAGATGAGTTAAGTTTGACTTAACCGGCAGGAATTAAATGTGGTGATTGAAGAAAATAACATTATAAAGCAAGTATTTTGTCTCTTTTTTCCATTTACCAAGCATTCAAATCTTCGAGAGCGCGAAAATTTCCTAGCGAAGGCATCCCTAGTGAAAAGTGAAGCAGTTCATCCAAGCACTCATCCTAAAGGCAGATTGAGGTATTTATAACTATTTGTTCTTCATCTGCACCTGAATTTATTGCAAACCCTACTGTGATTGAGGTTATCAAGCGATGTAGACTCATGTTCAAACTTATTCCAAAAATTGCGAAGAAAGATGATACCCAAGGAGCATTTTTTGGAAATACCTAAGGGAGTAGTTTATGCAGAGGATCATAGAATATACATACATTATCATATTGAGGAATTAGGAGATGATGAAATCAAGAACATGTATAGGACTGTAATCTGTGATAAAAATGGTAATGTCAAACTGGAACACAAGGTAGTGGAAACCCTAGGTTTTGTGGATATTCTTAGCATCCCTAATTTTCCTGAAGATGTGATAAGATTAGTCCTAACCAAAGTCCATGGCAAATTCTTTTGGTTGGATTGCATCCATAAGATCACTAAAGAAGTAGTTAGGGCAGTAATAGGCTTACCGTCCATTGGTAGCAGGCCTAACAGAATTAAGAAAGTTCCAAATGACACTGTGACAACCATAACCGATGCAACATTTGACAAAACATCCCTAAGATTCAATGATGTGAAGGACATAAATGTCAAATTTGTTAGTATGATTCTTGGCTATAAGGCTATACATTCAAATACGTTAAACTCAGTATCTAGCCTATGTATGAAAAGTGCATATGACATGGTGAACGACAATAAAAGAATAGATGTGGGTGACTAGCTTAAAGATGAATTGATAGACAACCTAAAGAAAATCAAAGGTGATAAGAAGGGAACTTTTAGATTTGGAAATCTGCTTATATGTTTAATGCTATACATTACCAAGGAAGTACCCCGTATTGGTAAGAAAGACTTTGGTTTTGATATACTAGTAGGAAAGCAACTGTTGGACATATTGAACAACATGGGAGATGGTAGAGAGAAACATATAAATGAACATTTTCAAGCACTCAAGGCGCGAATGAAGACAAGAATAAGGCTATCTCAAGCAATTGTTGAAAAATATGAAAAGGAGATATGTTTTGCAATTAAGAAAGATGAAATCTGGATGGAGGCAGTTGTCCCTAGAACTCTTTAGGTAACCGAGATGGGATATGAGACCGATGATAACATAATTGAGACATATGCAAAATCCCTCCTTGAAGCACCAAAGAACCATCTGAGAAAGTTTTTGGAAATGCAAAAACAATTGAGAGTGGCATCCAATCTTAGAAAAGAGTCAAGAAAACTCAACAAATAGTGAGGAAAGGCACAAGACAAGTTAAAGCAATTAAAGAAGATGTACTTAACAAAATTGGTATCAAGGAAAGTGAGTTGGAAGGACTTTAACCGGAAGCTCATCTTTCATCAGTTGTAACTTCTTCTGAAAGTGATATACCAGCCGAGTTCAAAAGGGTAGTAAGGAAAAGAAAACCCTCACTGACACCCTCACCTACACCCAAAAGAACAAGACAAAAGCAACAGACAGTTAGGCCTCCAGCTAAGAAGTTAACTCCAAAGAAAAAGAAGGTAAAATAGGCTATTTCTCCACTAAACAAACTTCTAAATGAAATAACTGAGGATGGAAAATTGAAAAATATTGGCAAGTTGTATAACACACTTTCTAATGATGATAAAGAGAGCATAGAGAATAGTGTAATTTTACACTTAAACATTTACAAGAAATTTTTGATGGAGATTGTTGATGATATAACCAATGATTTATACAGAAGACTAGAAGATAGAAGGGTAGCTATTGTTGAGTTAGATAAAAAGATAAAGATAGAAAAATTACTTGCAGTTCACCCAGTTAACTTCACTAAAGAGATAGATGAATTAATCAGTGAGGCCAACTGGACAATTTTTTTAACTAGTCACCAACATGTAGCACTAATGGCAGGCAGAGTGAATGAAATCAATGAAGAAACTGCAGATCAATGGGATATATTCTTTGTTGAAAAGGATAAACAAGAAGAACTTAAAAGACCCAAGACTATCAGACTCTACCACAAAGACAAGGATAAGGGGAAAGGTAAGGTAGGTGGACCTCCAAGCCTAAAGATAACTGATAACCTACCCCCACCTCCTTTTGATATTCCATCGGTACATACTGTTGATAAACAACTGACAACAAAGAGTATGTAGACTACTCATGAGGATACAAATCCTGAGTTTGAAATTTAGTACACTATGAACATAGACACCCAAGAGGTAAATATTGTTGTTGATAAAGAGACCACTAAAGATAAGAAGAAAGATGTGGCTACTAAGCCACTGACTGAAGATGTTGAGATTGGGGTTGAGACACAAACTAAATAATTAGTTAATCCCCTGTCTACTGGAATGGTGACTGATACCAAACCCACTAAGCTAGAGCAACCAACTGACAACACAAAAAAACCAGTTGAAATATCAGCAGTGGATAGTACAGTGGTGCATACTAAGAAACTGATAGTGAATACTGAGACTTCATCAGAGAAACTGGCAGTAGAGAGCATAGTGAAACCCACTAAGGCATAGTTTGAGAAACAGGAATAGAAAAATGTTGAGGCACAGGTTCATGCAGAGACAGTGCCACCAGCAACAGCTGAGAAACCCAAGCTTTTGCTAGTAGAAATGCAAACACAAACTGACCTACCAGAGGTCAATACAAGCAAAGAGGTTACTCACACTGGTGGAATGCAGATTGATGGTTCTTCCATGATAGAATTCAGACCAACAAATGTGATAGAGGTATTACTGGATTCCATTAAGAAAATCACAGAGTGTAGTGCACAAGCATATAAGGCTATTGATGATACAATTCCTATTCTAAAATTAATAGCACCCAAGTGCAATGTGGAAAATAAAGATTATTTAAATCGCCTAGACACATTGTCTAAGTATATCACCGCTAACATTATGACAGTTGATCAAATTAATAAGGGGACATTTAAAGGGAAAATGGATAAAGAAAAATAGAAATTCTTCTATGAGAAAATAAAGAAGTGCATGGGACACATTGATACCGTTTTACCATCACTAAGCAAAACAATAAAGGAGTTTAAGGAGTTGTATAGAGACACATGTAAAACTAATATTTTGACAGTAGATATAGACAAGGAGATCAGTAAGTTAGAAAAAGAAATGAATGATATAGCTGAAAATTTCATTGATTCATCTAAAATATTATTAGTTATAGAGCAGGAAATAGCAGGTTTTGAGGAGAAACTTGAAAAATTGGAAAAAGAGAAGGAAAGAATAAAAGGAAAGGCAAAAGATCTCAAATGTAGACTTAGTCCCAAATTCGACTACCTCATCTCTTTGAGAAAAGAGATCTCAGAGGAACTTGTTCAGGGACTAAAGACATCGGAAGATCAAATGCATCACCTCACCGATACAATTCAAAGAGAAGAGGCCACATTGAAGGATAGTGATAGGTTCACTGAGAGCTTGAATCTTATATTAACAGACCTTTTCCAGATTGTAACCAACCGGTTACAAGGATCAAGCTCAAACTACACTAGGTTGACACTTTGACAACCTTTGTCATTGATGTCAAAGGGGGAGTAGTGGAACTGAGAAAAATGATTTGAAGAAAGACATCATCAGCTTAGGGGGAGCACACATTTTGATAACATAGTTTTTGTAAGACAATTTTGGCAAATTCTTTTTGGACAACATTTTTGGATACTTTTTGGATTTTTCTCACGAGTGTTGCCTACAATGCCAAAGGGGCAGATTGTTGGAAAATGCATACTCCAATGAGAAATTGTAGGTGATTGAAGGTATTTTCATTGATGGAAACCTTACAATCATATGATATCGATAGGTACCGGCACCAACAGACTCTACACCGACATACAGTTCACCGGCTCCGAAAAGAAAGATTACCAACACCCTTGCCGACAGGAATTTTATTTAAT
Organism: Cryptomeria japonica; assembly: GCF_030272615.1. Classification (NCBI taxonomy): domain Eukaryota; kingdom Viridiplantae; phylum Streptophyta; class Pinopsida; order Cupressales; family Cupressaceae; genus Cryptomeria; species Cryptomeria japonica. The sequence goes on along the minus strand of NC_081411.1, from coordinate 776,211,832 downwards.
TGTATTTTGTATTTAATTGTAAAATTTTTTTGTAAGACAACATGTTGGATTGTAATATGACTCATATAAGTATGAGAACTTGTAGATCATTTGTGATGTGGATATGGAAGGATTATTGCAGACCTAATATGCGAATTGTAAGGCAAATTTTGGATAAGGGTTTATGAATATTGCAGAGCTTAAATCAGTACTGAACCTGGCATAGAAGATGCTGATCTGAAGTAGTACATGACATTGGATTTGTATAATCCATTTTGTAAGTCAGTGTGACTTCTTTTGTAACTGAGCAGTGAGCTCTAGGCACTTGGCCTTCTTGCATGTGCAGGCCCCTATTGTATAAGTAATATTATCTTATTGGCCAGTAAGTGAATATTGTGGGTCACAAATCCCACCGAGGTTTTTCCCACACCAAGTTTCCTCATTAAAAATATTGTGTTATGGTGCATCTTTCATGTTGTGGTTATTGTTGTTGTCATTTACTGCATTATTTTTGGTGTATCGGTACATAGTTTTTAAATGCTTTTCATGTTATAATTCAATAAAATTCATATACCATCAGATACTGATTCACCCCCCTCTAAGTATCTTTGGGAATCCTAACACACTATGCCTAACAGAGTGGCTTGCCTAGAGATTGTCAGGCAGTTGTCAATAGTAAGTGTCCAACAATTAAGTGATCATGGAAAACAATCCATCGTGCCTAGATTACTTGTCTTTTCAGATTTTATTGTCAAAAGTTCAACGAGTTATGATTTGCTACAGAATAAATTAGATTATTATAAGATGGTAGAAGGAGACCCTAGGCCAAACTTTGATCCAGAGGGATACATAGGGACAATGAGGTCATCTTAGAAACTTAAGGCTGGAGAGCATGTATCACTCATACCCAATTATTTCAACAGAAAGATAAGAAGGGAAGAAGCTAATGAAAAAGGGCTAAGTATGAGTGAGTGTTCCAAGACTACAAATGGAATCTCTTCCGAGGGAGAATAAAGAAGGACATGCTACAAAATATCAAGGATCCCCTAGATCAGGCAAATAAACTTATGGAGCATGAGTTAGATATGCTTGAGGGAGTGCCTGCTTATTTCTATGGGAAGCACATCAAAATGGTCAAGGATACAGAGCCTCTGGCCCAATTGTCTCCTCAATCAGTTTCTAATTTTTTACCAGTTGACTCCCCTAGAGAAGAGTATACTCCTGGATTTGATGGTGGTGTGCAAATGGATTTGATGACAGGACAATACAATGTCGAAGATGTTGGAGATTTACGGATGTTTGAACATGAAGGTTTTATTGCTGATGATGATTTCATTTCCTCTAAAGAATTTTATACATTTCTATACTAGCATAAAGGAATATAAATTAGGACTATTATGAAAGAGAAAATAGAGGAGGAATAAGTCCAAAGGTTACAAGAAGAGGTGGACCTTGCTAAGAAAGAAATGACACCTGAGAAAGGAAAGCAACTACTCAAGGATGTTGTTATGCTAATCTACTCAGGGTGGGACATGAGGTGTGCATTGTTGTTTGATGGTTTCCTCAAGAAGCAAGATCCCGACAAGCAAATCATACCAGAGGAGATATACAAGATCTTTATGGGCTCAGGATATGATCTAGATCAAAAGGTTCTCATAATATGGGCCTTGTATCTGAAGGAGAAGAGATCCATACTTATTGATACAAATCAAGTTTTTGGCCACCTGATGATTCAACAAGTTGGGAAAATTGATTCCAGAATCATAGCCAAATTGAATGTGGATGTACCAAAACTAAATCAGGAACAAACAAACTTTTTGGTCAAAGAGAACAACACTTACAGAGGCTTGTATGAGAAGGTTACTGAAGAAATCGAGAGGCTACAAGGACAGTTGTCACAAAGGACTCCTATTATGGAAGAATATGAACCAGATACAAGTTCTCAACCCAACCTAAGGGTCTTAGATGCTATATCCAATGCTACCTACTAGAGGATAAATGTTGAAAAGCTAGCAAAGCAATTAACCAGTTCCCAACAAAAGATGAACAAATTGGCGAATGATGTCATTGAGCACAGGTCCAAAGCTATGTTCCCACATGCTAACCAATATTGGAAAGTATACACAGGGACTGGTAAAGCTCTAAAAGAGAATGAGAGATTAAAAGCGAGATTGCAAGATGTGTTCGAGGACAATGAGGCCATGACTACAGAGTAAAGATTTCAAGGGGACCAATACCCGATGGAGCATGACAAATACACAAACACACTCAATAAAGATCTCCAAACATTGGATGAAGGTTGTGTTGCAACAATACCAGTTATCTACAAGGGAGGTCAATTGGCTCCATTAGAGTACTGGAAAAGAAATTTGCATAGATTAAGGAGAAATTCATGGCTAGATTTAACCAGGATGAAGATGTAGCCCCACATGTCAACCGGGTAGTGTTTGATATCTTTTCATTGGAGACAGATATGAAAAGAAAGAGTGTGGTCGTTAGATGCTATAAGAGTGATAGTTATAGTAATCATATTGGCATGCTTAATCTCTTTATCTTTCACTTTATCAAGCAATTGTAATTAGGTTGTTAATATTGAAGATACATAGTTTCTCAGATAATAGGTGTTGCTCACTTTTTTATATGAGAAAATTTTGTAAAATGGAGACATTATTAGAAAAAAGATACTATAGCCCCTAGAATACTATTGTACCAATTTCAAGTTTTTAGTAGAATCGGTCATTTTTTTTGCATTTGTGTTGTGGATTATCTTATTTTCTGTAGGCAATTGTTTGTGATATTATCTAAAGGAGATAAGGTTATTTGTATTCTTATAGTGAAGTCTATGTTCCTATATTATAAATTTTCATTAAAAAGATCTACTAGTGGATTGTAATTGTTCCTTGTAGTTCTTCCTTGAACTGTCCCTTAAGGTTAGGGTTAAACTCATTCAGGTAGTTTATGATATAAACATTTAGCAGATCTCATAAGAAACAGTAACTGATAGATTTACTGAAGGGGGTAGGTTTAAAAACTATCTCACAAATCATACATTAAGTCCTAGGGAAATATAAGACTCTATAGCCCAAATAATAGGAAATACACTGGTCATTCACAAATCACAACCTTTACCATATTAATTACCTTTGCATTAAAACTATAGGATAATGTAATAGGATTCATATAACTAATTAGCAATAGTATACATACATATAAATTTCAAGTAAAAAGATTGAATAGCTTCCACAACAACAATCTTGAAGTCATCTGAAATCACCTATCCTAGGAAACTATGCCATTCTGAGATAAGGAAGAATTTAGACCAAGATACTCAATCTGCTATAAAAAGCATTAGTCATCAAAAACCACTAGTGAATAGGTATACTCGCCTAGGTCTTGCAGAGCCTAAAGTGATGGAGTTAGTAACCAAATAGGTTCACCCTATAAGTTGGCCAAGTCAACTGGAGGGTTTGATCATAGGAGTTGGCATTTTCTTAGAACCTATCCAATCTATTGATTTGAGACCCAACTGATTGACAACTCTAGTGGGGACAGTATCCATTTAAAAGGACTCTACTATGGGAAATACCTCTTATAAAAAAGAAACAAATTTCCTCTCTAGAGAGAGGTGGCAACTCTAAAGAAAAGAGAAGAATTTTTATGTATGGGAGGAGGTCAATAACACAAGGCCATCCAATAGTACAATTGAACTTTGATGAGAAAAGAAACAAGAAAAAAAAAAACAAAGAACCGATAGACAATCCAATGGAACACATGAATGAGAGGTTTAACTAGTATTACTCTAGAAATAACTCATAATCAACTTGGAATAAACAAAACCATATAATTCCTTCATGCCCAAGAAATGAGGACTTGGCAGCTACAGATAGAGAACAAAAAGGAAAATTCCCTCCTAGTTTTGAAAATCATCGCCCAAATTCAAGAGCAAATACATCAAGTTCCTTAGGTTCAAGCAAGATGGATGCACCAAACCATTTTGCAGATTTGATAAACAAATATCGGATGTGGTCACCGAAATGAAAGATAATGGAAGAACAAGGGAGTGTGTATAATTATGTGCTAGGATGGGTATCAGTGTTAATGAAAATGATATTGATCATGACCTAAATAAGTATAAAGAAAGATGTGAACATGCAACCCACGGATTGAACAAGGGAAGAAATCATAAAGATGAAACCATTGAAAAGAAAAATACCTATAAGATAACTAGAAACCCCTTATTTATGATCATGGGAATAGTAACTATGCATACACCCATGTACCTCTTGAACACCAGTATAATCATTATAACAACTTTAGATGTCAAACTCATTTCCAACCTCGAAACCAACTTCCCCATTATAATAACATGAGTCAGAAACATGGAAATTTCTTCCGGGAAGGATATGGATTGATGAATACATAGCATATTAGACAATTTGACTTTTCAAGAATGATGGTGTATCCTCATCCCACCCCAAATGAAATCAGAACTGCAGTACCAAAATTCACTAAGAGTAATGCCATCACATGAGAATCACATTGCAAAGCTTTCGATACAGTCATGGAAGATTTCTACCTCCCATATGAAGATGTTAAAATGAAGTTATTCATGTAGTCTTTAATAGAGGATGCACGAGATTGGTTTAGAACATTTCCTGATACTTCAATAAGTAGCCTTGTAGAGTTTAAGAGACTTTTTCTCGAGCATTATGGAGATCAAAATATCACTGACTTTGCACTACATGAAATCATAAGTATCAGGAAAGAACCTAATGAGATAGTAGTAGATTTCAATAAAATATTTAAGAGTTATAAACAAAATTCCTAATAGGATAAAATGAATCCCAAAAGTAAGCATCTTGTACTACATAAATGCCTTTGCCAACAAGACAAATTATGAACTCAGAACAAAACACCCTACAACTCTTCAAGGAGTTATGAAAGCTGCCATAACTATAAAAAATAGTAGAAAAGCTACTGGGAGAATGGGGAAGAGAGAAGATACTAGGTTGTTCAACCCAAAAGCTCCCAAACAAACTAAAGATGAAGATAAATTGGACAAGGTATTAAATGTTCTAAAAGACTTATCTGTGAAGGTAAATAAAATAGAAAAACAACAGTTATTCCATCATGATAGACCCAGACTAAATGATATGCCTTACAACACTAATTGGAAGGATGGGAAACTAGTGGAGAAGAGTCAAAGGGGGGGATACCACTAAACAATACCAACCGTGGGCTACCTATTACTTACTTACATACGTACTTAACACGAGATCAAACTAGTGAAGTTGTGCAGTCGTATCCATCCATCTATGCGAGAGTCAGGTGGTGGATAAGTAACATTAATAGTACAGTAGACCAGTATGAGAGACAACCAACCAGCTTACTAGACATGCATATTACTAATCAATCATAACAAGTATCAAAAAAAATAAAGTAGGTTCACATGCTACTGGTAACTAGTCTTTCAAACTTACTAATAGACACAATTAGCATAGGATAAACTTCTTATTGATCTTTCATATAGATCCAGGAAGCTAACATAATAGGCCTAAACTTGTAAGATATGCAGCTAGCATGGGATAACACTTGCATATATAAAATCATCTAAGCAGTTCACTTTCTAACGGTTAAAGGTGTAACGAACAAAATGAAAAGCATCATAAAGAACAAAATACAGTGATGTGATCACTAACCATAGTTAACCCAACACATCATAGGGGAAAACACATTGAATAGGTAGATTAATAAAATATAGATGAAAGGGAAGAAAGGAAAGATGCACCGATAAAGCACTAAGCATTATTAGGGACATAAGAGGTCAGGGAATGTATTGATTAAAGGGAACACATATGCTGGTGGGGGACACTACTGAATGAACACAGCTTAGCAGTGATCACTTTTGTTTTGTTGTAGGGTGTGTGAAGATTTGTGCTAAAAGGATAATATGTAAACACCAGATCCTCTGAAAAAAATATTAATCAAGTTTCAAATGATAACCTATGGTGCTTTGCCTATGACATGCCACATTCTGCTTACCAATATATAGTGGCAAAGAAGCTGCAAGAAGAAGAAGAAGAGGAATGTGAAGGGTATATAGATGACCTACCATAAATTTTCTATCATTTGAAGAATACAACTCATATGAGGAAGAAGGGTATGGTGATGTAAGTTCTAGATATATCAATTAGCAATGTTGTATGCAACAAATATTCTCAGATGAGGAAGAAGAAATCAAAATCAGGGCCCCCATTGAAGAAGAAAGGGAAAGAATCATGATGGCTACAATGGAACAAGCCAAAAGAACATGTGCTCTCAGAAATAGAACCATAAACCCCAAGCAGAGAAATCCCTCCAGAATGTTCATGAAAGAAGTCAATAAAATATCGAAACCAATAAATAGAATGATTAATATCCAAGATAAGGACCCAGGTAGAACCAAAGAGAAAGAGGTTCAGATAACAAAACTGCAAAAGGGAGAGAGGGAGAATATGAAATCTACTTCCCCAATACCCATTGCCACATCATTTGGCATTGCCAATGCTTTGACATAAATGAAGGTCTTTGTGCCATTTCCTGAGATGATGAAGATCCCAAAATACAGAGAGAAGACTCTATGGATGATCACAAATGTCTTGGGAGATAAAGTGAAAGAACACAAGCAGGGTGGTGAGGACAATAATGGTGAACATGATCCAGCTCCAGCCATATATTTGGGGTCAACAATAATAAAAAATACTTCCCAAGTAGATCCATTTTACCTTACTCTAATGATGAATAATAAGATGATTAAAAACTGCATGATTGGTTCAGGAGCAGCAATAAATGTTATGCCTATGGGAGTTATGAATGAGCTTGGAATGGGGGTGGATACGATATCTGACAAGTGTTACACTATGGATAATAGATCTGTTCTAGTGGTGGGTGTTATGAAAGATGTAGAGTATAAGCTAGCAACATCCTATAAGACAGACATCATGGTCATGGATGTCCCTCCAAATTATGGAATGTTATTATCTAGACAGTGGTCAAACCTAATAGGGGGACATGTCCAATTGGATTTGTCATATGCAACCATACCAGTGAATGGACATGAAGTGATAATTGAAAGAGAGCCTCATTCCTCATATATCATTGAGGATGTGGAAATGCCTAAGCCAATATGTTTTATTCAGTCAGACATGGATAATTTTAAAGTACAATTGACAAAGTCAAAGACTGAGGATTTGTCTCCAATTGAGTCTTACATCAAAGAAACAAATGATAAAGTGTGGTGCATGTAATTTGATGGCTCATGCAGTAAGGAAGGAAGTGGGGCTGGGATTCTATTCATTTCACCAAGTGGAGAAACATTTAAGTATTCTTTCAAGATAATATTTGAATGTACCAACAATGTTGCTGAGTATGAGGCTCTAATCATAGGACTGAACCTAGTAGTTAAGCATGGAATCAAAATCCTTAGTGTATTTGGGGACTCAGAACTGATAGTGTCCCAAATTAAAGAAAAAATATGCCTCTAAGCATATCAGATTAAAGAAATATAGGAATGCAATGTGGGACACCATCGAATTTTTGGATGCCTTTCAAATAAATTGGGTTGATAGGTCAAAAAACATAATGGCTAACTTTCTAATGAATATTGCACTAAAGGAAAATGATGTGATATTGAATGGGATATCAGAAGTGGAGATAAAAGTTAGACCTTCTATCCTTGATAACCTATACAACTAGCAAATTTTTCAAGGTGATGCTGACTTGCTAAACTTCTTGCAGTGTGTGAATCATTATCGGGCATATGCTATTTACTTTAATGACTTTGTGGAAGAGATTGATGGGAAAGAAACATTGTTTGGATAGGAAATCATTCAGCTAAAATCAAATAAAATACCAAGAGGTTTGGTTGCATCAGAAAGAACTTTCAATGCACAAGACATAATAGAAACTAAAGTGACTACAGCTAGAGAAGGTGGTGTTGAACAAGTTAACTTGGTAAATGAGGAGTCACCAAGGCATGCTTTTGTTGGAAATAAATTAACTCCTAAAATGAAGCAGCAACTAATAATATTGTTCAGAAAGTATACACATGTTTTTGCATGGTCATATGATTACCTCAAAGCCTATAGAGAAGATCTCTTCCAGCATGAAATACCCCTTAAACCTGATGCCAAGCCATTTAGACAAAAACAAAGACCTATAAATCCAACCTTGCTACTTAAGATGAAAGAAGAAATAATAAAAATGAAAGATGCATGGATAATCAAACCTTGTAGGTATTCCACTTGGGTTTCAAACCTAGTGCCTGTCAGAAAAAAGAATGGAGATATAAGACTCTGTGTAGACTTTAGGAAATTGAATATATCATCTTTGAAAGATATCTACCTATTACCAAATATGGATATCATGTTGCAAAAGGTAACTGGATGTGAACTATTATTTATGATGGATGGATTCTCAGGTTACAACCAAGTAAAAGTCAGGGATTCTGAGCAATACAAGACAATGCTTTACAACACAATGGGGTATGTATGTGCATGCAAGGATGCCATTTGGCCTAGCTAATACTGGAGCAACTTTCCAAAGATAAATGGATGTAGCATTTGATGAGCTAATAGATGTGATAATGGTGGTATATCAGGATGATCTAACTGCTTATTCAAAAATGGCTGAAGACCACTACAATCACCTTGAAAAAATATTCAAAAAGGCTTTCAAGTATGGGATTTCTCTTAATCCAAAGAAATTTCATTTTGCGGTTGAGGAAGGAAAGCTCCTAGGACACATAGTATCCAAGGAGGGAGTAAAAATTGATCCTGAAAGAGTGGCTACAATCAATGAAGTCCCCATTCCAAAAACTGTTAAAGACATTCAGTCATTCCTGAGACAAATCAACTTTGTCAGGTGATTTATCCTAAACTTTGTAGACATTGTAAAGCCTATAGTGTAGATGTTGAAGAAGGGAGACAAGATAGATTGGGAACTAGAAGAATTGAAGTCCTTTGTAGTAATCAAAGGCGCAATATCTGAGGCACCAGTACTAATATCACTAGATTTTAGCAAACCATTTTTGATCTTCTCTTTTTCCTCTTGTCACACAGTAGAAACAATATTACTACAGAAGAACCAAAATGGTTGTGAGAAATCCATTGCATACTTCAGCAAATCATTGAGTCCATCTGAGATCAAATATGATATAAATGAGAAATAGGCCTATGCTCTTGTAAAAGTGATAAAACAATTCAGACCATACCTAGTAGGGGCAAAGATCACAACTTATGTTCCTAATACAGCAGTGAAAGTTATTTTTAGACAAACAAAAGTAATAGGAAAAAGGTGCAAATGGATTAATCAAATCCAAGAGTTTAACATTGAGCTCAAGATTTCACAAGTAATTAATGGTCAAGGACTAGCTAAACTCATGGCAGGATGAGATTCTTAAGGATGTCAAGTAAATGAAGTGGGGCTTGAGGAAGCCAGTTTTAGTATCGAGCACATAGTATGGTACACAAATGTTGTGTATTATCTTAAACATGTGAAGTGTCCAAACAATATGACTGATAATCAAAAGAGGACCTTGAAGTTGAAATCATTAAAGTATGTGATCATTAATGGTGACTTGTATTGGAAAAACAAAGATGAAATATTACTACTGTGTTTAGATGAATGTCAGGTAGACAAAATCTTACAAGAAATGCATGGTGGAGTGTGTGGTGGTCATTTTTCTGCTAGGACTACAACTCACAAGATATTAAGGGCAAGGTATTATTGGCCACATGTGTTTAATGATTCCTATCAGTATGTTAGAAAGTGTGAAGCATGCCAAAAATTCTCAGGAAAAATGAAATACCAAGGAGCACTCCCATTAAGACCGATCCAAGTTGAAGAACCATTTCAACAATGGGGATTGGATTTCATAGGGAAAATATGTGATAAATCTAGTGGAGGACACAAATGGATCTTGGTAGCCACCAACTATCTAACTAAGTGGGTGGAAGCAATCTCTACCAAATAGGCCACTAGTAAAGTGGTGATCAAATTTTTGATGGAAAATATCATTGTCAGATTTGGTGTCCCTACAGGGATCATCACAGATAATGGTATGTGTTTTAGATCTAAAGAATTCAACACCTTTTGTGGAGAATATGGCATCAAGATATCTCATTCATCTCCTTATCATCCCCAAGGTAATGGACAGGTTGAGTCTAGTAATAAAAATATTCTCAAGATTATTAAGAGGATGTTAGGACAAAATAAGAAAGTGTGGGATTCTAAATTGAATCTGGCAATCTGGACAGATAGGATAACAATGAAGAAGTCTACAAGAAGATCTCCATTTCAGTTAGTTTATGGCATGAAAGCTAGACTTCCTCTGGATAACCACTTGCCTGTTCACAAATTCATAGTACAGGAAAAGATTGATATCATTTATCTTATGCAAGAAAGGATTGTGCAATTAATAGAGTTGGATGAAATTAGGACAGAGGCCCAAAAACAAAATGTTAAATTACAAAATCAAATGAAGAGATTGTATGACAAGAGAACAACACATAGAAAATTTGAGATAGGTGATTGGGTCTTGATGTGGGATGCAAGAAATCAGGAGAAAGGCAAGCATGGGAAGTTTGAGGCTCTCTAGATAGGACCATATATAATCCTAGAGAAGGAAAGATAATACTCATATTTCATACAAAGTGCAAAAGGAGAGAGTCAAGATTTGCTGGTACATGGACAATTCCTAAAGAAATTTTTCTCTTGAAACAATATAATTTGATGTACAGTAGAGTAGGATTACATTCTCCTTGTGTATACCGCTAATTCCCATTAGTATGTATAATATTTTATATTCTTGAAGGCATCCATATTATACCTCCATCCCCAGTCAGAGCCACTATTGAACATTGAATTTAAATTAATGGAATCTCGTGGTTTCAATTGAAGCTACAAAATTTTTCCTCAAAAAAATAAAAGTGAAACCAAGCATGCCCTTAAGAATTTTGATAGAACCCTTGGCATTTCCATCAACATAAAAATCCTAAAAATTATCACTCAAACCAAGGCCATCGGATATATATACTAATCCTTCACCAAAATGCCCAGTCTGACCGAAATGACTCTATCAAAGAAGCCTACCATTATCCTATCAATAAAGTGACTTATCGAACAAATCTTGGTTGCGATGGGTTTCCAAAAGGATTCACCAAAAACATTAGTTCCATCGACATAAAGTACATCGAGGAAATCATGAGTGGTCCCACTGATAGAATAAGGAGTTTCGATGAAACTACAGTATCGATGAGACATGTGAACAAATCACCGAGGGAAGAAGTTTGGCCGAAAGAGTGATATCAAAGGGACCAATGGATATTTTATCGATGAAGCTATTTCAAGGAAGAGAGCGTATCAAAGAGGCATAAAATATGTTGACTGAAGACACCTTTCTCATCAATAATACTTTTCAAGAAAAGGAGGGTGTCAAAGAGGTGCTAAAGTTATTGGCCTACTAGTACAGTTTTATCGAAAACAAAAAGTTGAAGGAGGATGTTCTTCTTTCATCGACATAACAAATTTCATCAATGACCTACGTAGAAGCCGGATAATGAAGGATTGTTATCGACATACTAAAAAATTATAAGATGGTTGCAAAACACGATGATGAAAGGATTCCTGCCGAAAATGGGGTTTCGATGAACCGATGGAGGATTACATCAACATAAACATGTCAGGTAGAGCCTTTCAATGAAAGTGAAGAGATTGATGAAGCCACAAAGCTCCTTAACGATGATGGTAGTTTCATCGAAACTAAGGAGACATCGATAAAATATGACATTTCAAGGGAAGATAAGGTTAAGCCACCGAAGTACATGATTTCATCGAAAAAGGCTGCTGCCATAAAATTGATGAGCATCGATGGACAATATGAAGTGTTACTAGATGAATGATTATTTTTTGTTGCGAGGATCAATACAAATCTCAATAAAGTCACTTCATCATAAATTCAAATAAATACCTCTATGTTCGTTGTGTAACTAGTAATGGTAATAGATTAAATTGCCATGGATGCTCGATAAATTGGCAAAAGAGGAAACACTTCTAAGCAACACTTGAAGAATTAACAATGAGCCTCGGAGAGCCGAGATGATCGAGATTAAATTCACAAGTGGTCTACCCAGAATTCAAGTTTTTTCACTCTTAGAGCTCTGTACTAATAATGGAGGGGTCATCTTGTAAAATGAATAGGGCTAAGAAAGTTAAAGAGACCAAGCCCCCAGAAGACAAACCTAAGAGGCAAAAAAAGGGAGGGTGCTCTCTAGCCTAGGACCTAATTGACCAATGTCCTTGCGTCAATCCTTAGGTCTACAAAAATTAAAACATATGAGGAAGGTTTGGAGGATAGATTTGAAGGCCTAGGAGATACATGGATAGAGATAAGGGGTCATGAACTATTTATTTTTGGGTATATATGAAGGAGTGTACCTGAGCCTATGAATAACTTGTGGAGGTTGAATTTGGGGAAATTGGCAGTGGCTAATGTCTTTGTGAACGTTGAACTCATGAAATCCCTAGCTAACAACTATGACCAAAAGACCAGGACAATATATAATTATATGCGAAGACCAATACTATCAATTACCAAGGAAATTGTTGACACTGTGTATGATTTGGATTGGGAATTCAAAGAAAAAATTGATACTAAGAAATTGACACAAAAGTACTTTAACCTAGAGGACATCTATAAAAGGTGGAGACTCCCTATCCATAGACCCAGGGTTCCAGAATCGATAGTACCATTTGGTAAAGATGTCAAATATCCCTATGATGTTAATTTGCTTCATCCTTACTTTAAGTTGTAGTCTTCACACCGCTGCAAAACTTTCTTCAAATATACCCAATGCTTGATCAAATTCAAAACCATACGTTGTAAAGTCATCAATGTAAATTTCCATTATGTCTTCAGAAATATAAGAAAAAATACTGATGACTACCCTTTGAAAAGTGGCTGGAGCATTACACAGCCCAAAAGGAAGAACATAATATGCATAAGTACCCCATGGACAAGTAAATGTTGTTTTCTCCTGATCCTCAGGAGCTATTTGTATCTGATTATAGCCACTAAATCCATCCAGAAATCAAAAATATCTCTTACCAGCAAGAGAATCCAATACCTGATCAACAAATGGCAGTGGAAAATGATCCTTCCTTGTGGCTAAGTTCAAAGCTCTATAATCAACACATACTCTGCATTTGCCTCCCTTTTTAGGAACTATCACCAAAGGTGATACCCATTGACTATCAGAGATAGGATAGATAAACCCAACTTTCAACAATTTTTGCAATTCTTCCTTAACTATCTCCTTCAGGGCAGGATTGACTCTTCTTTGAGGTTGTCTGAGGGGGCAACACTCATCCTTTATGTAAATGCAATGAGTACAAACTTATAGATCAACTTCATTCATATCCTTGTGATACCATGCAAAGGCATTTCTATGGAGTTTTAGCAAGTCCACCAGGCTATCCTTTTGAGTATCTGCTATATTCTTGTTGATGTTCAAATATTTATTCAATTCAACCTCTATTTTGATAGTAAGATCAAGCTGATTGATATCAGAAACATGAGAATATGACAATTCCTGCGGCAACAAGGTATGCAAGATATCAGTGGCTACAGGAAAGTCCAACCCTGCAATATTCAGAACCAATTCCTGCAATTCTTGGTCTTCTATTAATTTGTTTATCAAGACCTTATAAAGGATTGATTCTTCATCATATTACTACATAAGTGGCACTCGATTAATCATCATAAGGTGATTAATAGAGTCAATTTCTTCAGATTCCTCTCCCAAAATAGGCCAAACAACCTGCTGCTGCTCAAGCTAAGGTTGTGCAGGGGAATACAAGGCCAATGTTTTTGTGGAATTGCCATCTGAAATAGTCATGTCTCCTGATCTACACCCAATATATGCATCAACTGTGGCAAGCCATGGTCTTCCCAAAATGACTAGATATCCCCCCAATGTTGCTTTTGGGGATAAAATCATAAAGTCTACAGGATATTCCCAGGAATCTAGAATGACCACTATATCTTCTATCATACCATCAGGTCTTACTGCAGAGCCATCAACAAGTTGAAGAAATATGGGTGTAGCCCTTAAACTATCTATCTCTAGATGTTTCATTACTTCCCTTGTCATTACATTAATGGCTGCCCCTAGATCAACTAAAACATTTTTTATTTGATTGACATTAATGACTATACTCACAACAGGACTGCCTGGATCAGAATACTTTGGAATAGCAATTTTTCCTAACATAATATCAGCATATTGACCCATAACATGAATTGTTTGTGGATCCTTTTTCTTTCTGCCAGGTTTCTTTAGGAATGTCTCTGTCAATGCTTTACCATATATTGGGACATCCTTTATTGCTTGGAGCAATGGAATTTTAACACAAATGTGCTTCAGTTGATGAAGAATATCAAAGCTTTGTTGTTGATTAGTTGAAACTTCTTTTTGTTTCAATCTTTGGGGAAATGGTGGTAATATTTGATTCTGAGGTATTACATCTTTAAGATCAGAGATTGGCTGCTCTTCTTGTACCTCAGTAATAACTGGCTGAGAGGGATTAGGTAGTGTTGTTCTAGATAGGAGGTGAATATCATCTAGTGATAAAGAATAGGTTGGGTATTGGTTAGCATCAGTTGAATAAGCTTTTTGTTGTTGCTGAGATTTTATATTTGGATTAGGCAATGGTTGAGTAGGTAGTTGTGTTGGCTTGGGAGGTGGTGCTGTAGTACACGAGGTGGCATTAAAGCATGAGGTTGTGGCTACTGAGCAGGGGCCTGATATCCAAAAGATTGGGATGACCATGATGGGTTTCCCCTCCATTGAGAGGTAGGTTGCCAATTCCCTTGAAACTGGTTCCCTACACCCTGAGGTGGATACCAGTTTCCCTGTGGCTGGTAGCACTGGGGGATTCGATTAGTAGATTGCTATCCTTGGCCTTGTGATCCATACCAATGTGGACAATTACCAAAATTTTGAGAATACTATGGTTGCCATTGGTTATTTGGTGCATAAGAATTACCAGTATAACCAGAAAAGGAAAGTGGATTAGGTTGCATACCTTGTCTCTAAAAATTTGGTCTTCTTTGAGCAACATAGAAGACCTGTTCATCCTCCCCTTGAATTGGTTTGAAATCAAGTACTTCAACATTTGCAACCATCTTACATCTACAATCTTTCTTCCACTGCTTACAATGAGGACATAATTCTGCAAGAAATGCATCAGCTTCCTCATGCTTCTTCTTAGCTGCCAATGTATCCAATTGAGTAGCCATATTGTTTATAATATCTTCCTTGAAATATTTTAACAAATGGCTAAGTTCCAACCTAGAAACTCCATTTCCAGATGATGATGATAGTTCTCTTGGCTTAAATCTCCTATTCTTCTTAGAAGTAGATCTGGAATCCTTCTTGCAAATTTGTCCTATTTCAGCCCAATTAGAATGTGTAATGTCACCTCCCCCCATTAGATCTAAGGAATCGGTGCATTCATCACTAATACCCCTCAAGAATATCAATTTGAAGGAATCTTCATTCAGAGTACTATGCTTGGACTTCTTGACACTAAACAAAAACCTTTCCAAATAATCCTCAAGGCTCTCATCTTCCGTTTATGTCATTCTAAAGATATCATCCCCATGACGATCAGTGCCTCTACAATAATCTTTGTATTTTGCAAGAAACAACTGTTTCATCTCATCCCATGTATTGATTTTGCCACTACCCAAGCTCATAAACCATCTCAAGGATGACTCCTTCAAAGTGGCTGGAAAAATTTTGAGTCTATGGGCATCCGTAGTATAGTCAAAACTCCTACAAAGAACATCAAACTCAAACAAAAATGTATCTAGATCCTCTGTGACTAACCCATAGAATTTAGGAAGTGAAGATGTTGGAATGTTCTTGAGGTTAGCATTATTATACTCGTTAGAGATAGGAAACTCAAATGTTGGACCAGGTGGTGGTGGTGGATTATTTCCAACAGGAGGTGGGTTCCCTTGCATTGGACTTGTGGGGGTTACTACAATAGGCAATTCTTCTTCTTGTGGACCAAAAAGGAACTGAAGACTACCTTCTGGAAATTAGGACTCAAGGTGATTCAAATTTTGTGGGACTTGATACTACTCAGAAAAAGGGGTTATATCTAGAAAAACTATCTTCTGCATGAGTAGTATGAGTGGGCAAAAATCTACCTCTGACATCTCTTCTTCTATTATGCATGCAGATTCATGAAATTCAAACAATTAACTATAAACTAAAATAATCATAAAAGGATCTTAGCTTGACACCATCCCCGGCAACGGTGCCAAAAATGTCTACCCCAACTATAATGACAATAATAATACCTCTAATTGAAATCTAAATCCAAAGTTTGGACATTTATATGGTAGAGTTTACTATTCTCATGGCTAGTGTTCATTTAGTTGTCAATCCAGGAACATAAAACTTGAAATGGGTCTACAATATATATGCACTAAGCTCCTTAAATGATTATTCTTAATTACTACAGGAAAAGTAGGAATGGAAATCATAAAAGGATAAATGAAAGCTTTACAAAACTCTACTGAAAAGATCTAATAAAAATAACAAGAATCACACCATTCTGCCTTAGCTGCAAGAACAATCAAAGGATCTATTTCCAGTGGCTGCAAGTACAGTACAATCATGAACTTCTACTACAACTAAGTAAAAACTAACTTCAATAATCATAAACACAAGATCACTCACCAAGTGGGCCCCCTTGGATGAGTGATATCAAACTCTCAGCAAAGAACTATTAGTAGATCAGAATAACATATTTTTATTCATTTTTCCTGAAAGACGATTACATATTCTAAAAGAGAAAAATCTAGAATGCGTGACAAAAACTCTACTCAATCCCTTTCCATTCTGTCTAACTCTTAGAAAAGAAGGAAGAGCTTATTATAAAGAAAATATAAACTACAATGGACAACTCCAATTATGCCCAGAAGAAGAGGCGGATAGCTGTCAGATGAAGGGGATAACAAAGAGCTTGGCTGCAGGAACTGTGGATTTGAAACCGAACCACAGTCTTTGCACGCCAAAGAGATATTTTTCAAATTAAACATGCACTGGAGTTAAATTCCCATGGTGAAGTACAACTGCTCCGATTATACCATAGATTGCGCTCGCTTGAATCTCCTTCAATTTGACCTCTAGCTATTTGAACGCGATTCTCCAGTCCTTAGGCGCGAAAGAAAATTCTCCACCCCAGCATCAATTATTATCCGTACTAAAATAGAAACAATATACAAGGACATGCATATGTATCTTACTTAACTAATACATTCATTAAATCATATATGAAATCATCCTAAATAATCCGCATATCATAGGGACAAACCATTTGGCTACAGGAATAAATTGGCATGGCTACAGGAATTAACAGACAAGGTTCAAACATGATTTCTTAAGTTTAGTTTTAAAATATGGATTACATATAGTTAATTCACAATATTTTACTATCACAGTGCAACCCAAAAGATACCAAAAACCTAAGAGTCCTAATTAAAAACATGTCAATACACCGACTTATCATGCCCCCCAACTTTAAGGGTTTGCTGCTCCTGCAACAAAAGGAAAATTTCTGATTTTTGCTGAAACTCTGAAATCACCAACAGTGTCCTGTCTGGTTCCCTTGGAAGGCAAATTCCAATAAAATCCCTTCATCTTCTCCAACCTGGACCATCTAGCTATTTCTTCCACATCTACATCATAATTCTATTTTGTTGGTTGACATGCCAAAAGTGGCCACATAAGGATAGGAGGCTGAAAGATTAATGGCAACCAATTATTGGATTTCTCCCTGCCTAGTTGTATGTACTTGGAGGCTCTTTATATAGCTACATGAAAATTTTGTAATGAGTAGGGTTCTCCCAGTTTTAAATGATCTGGTAGATGATTGTGGGTATGAACCAATTTCTCATATGCTTGATAAACTTCCTCTCTCATTGGAAGTACTATCTTACTAACATCATCTCTTATTAGCAACTTTTGCCAATCATAATACAGAACCCTGGGTGCTTCTGATTCCCTCCTCAATGGCAATGGACAGTCAAGTTCCAATTTTTCAAACTCCCTAGCTTGTGGTCCTATAATCATTTCATTCTGTATCCAAGACATTAGAGCTCTGAGATGGATATCCCCAATGTACAACAAAGGATTCCATTCTCTATCCTAGGGTACAATATAATTATGTAAATATGATTCACATAAAAGATTCCTTACAGAATGTGGGGAGGTTTTATAAGCAAGATAGAATTCCTCAGGTGTTTCCAAGGATGGATTAAGATCCCTTACTATGCGGTTTAATCTGAAATTTAGATACCATTCTTTCAAGTGCATTGCATAAATTCTTGGGGGATCCCTACACTGCATTATCTCAGGAATCATACCATAAATCTCTTCTACCTTAGTCTCCAATTCTTTAATTCTATTATTTTTTTTCTCAATCTTTTTTTGCTGCTTATTAATTATCCCTTGCAACCTATCCTTCTCTATCTCGCATTGCCTAAAGAATGTTAAAGCAATTGATAAACTACTTAGGGATGAAGGAGTTCTTATGGGTCCTACCTTAGACCATGGAATTTCTTCAATAAATTCCTCATTTTGGATTGGCATATCTCCCACATTTTCTTCAGGTTGCTGTGGAACATCCTCAATAAACTCCTCACATTGCAATGCCACTAAAGCCAGATTTGCAAGCTTATCCATTACAATTTCTTCTTGAATTTCTTCTTGGATTTCTTTTCCTACAGGATTTTCTTGAATTTCCTCTTCTACAGGGTTTTCTTGAATTTCCTCTTTTGCAGGGTTTTCTTGAATTTCCTCTTCTGTAGCATCTTCTTCTTCTAAAGTTTCTACTGCAATCACCTCTGCTGGATTACTCACTGGTTCAGTCTTCTATTTCCTCCTTCTTGTTCTCCTCACATACACTTCTGAAATAGACACATGTGTTTTTGTTTTTGATCGACACCTCTTGGCTACAGGAGGGATATGCACTTCCTGCAGCCGGATAACAAATTCTTCATCTGATTCCTCCTTTTCCAATTCTTTTCCTTTCCTCTGTAAAATAGGTGAACCTCCTTGAAGAGAGGTAGAGGGTTGTCCTTTGATTGACCCTACTTCAATATTTTCTTCTAAAATAATTATAGCTCCTTCAACAACTAGCAAACCCTCATCTTCACCAGAAAGACCTTTTGGAACTATCTCTTCTTGAACTGGTGTATTATTTTCAATAGGGGCTTCATTTACCCTAAACTGCAGAATATCTTCAAACATACCCCATTCCATCTGTGAAACATCTCTCAGGGACCGTTGTACCAACAACTTCACCAGTCCATGATGGCTAACAAAGCGATTTCCATATTTTTTAGTCTCCTTAGCACTTATAGAAATGAGATGATACAAGAAATTTGGGACATTAACTCACCGGTCATGACGCAGATGACTAAGTAACTTGAAGTGAGGCGAATGGAGATTTGAATACTATCCTTCACAGGTAATATATTTCATAATATACAGAGCTACCTGAGGCCAATGTGCTGGCAAAGAAATCCTTCTAGTCCCTTGCCTATCCACCATTAAGGGTCTGTCAGTAGGAACTGTGAACTCTGCCCTGGCACTCCTTGCATCCTTCGATTCTGGAAAGAGTTCTCCTTCCTGCAGCAACCCTATGACCTCTGCAATTCATTTCTCTGTAGCAATTACCCTCAACCCCTTAACTGTAGCTTCTCCTTCATCAAAAGAATGCATAAATTCCATAGCTATTTTGTCATTGAAATCTCTGATTCTTAAGAAATAATCCAGCCAGTCGTGGTTTTGAAAATAATGCACATAGACAACATCTTGCAGCAACCCTTCATGGATAGTTGGTTCATGGCGAATCAGATCACCACCCATATTTTACTTTGATAATTCCACAGCTTCACCAAAATGTTTGACAGATTCACAAAAGCTAAAATCTACATACCTTAAATTTGACGACAGAACTTATTATTCACTCGCGTGAAATAATAATCATCATAAATAATGTCAGTTAGGAAATCTGTTCGGGATAATAAATCTTACTAGGAAAAAGAACCATAAAGTACCCCCCCCCCCCCAACTTAACCTAGCATGTGTCCACACAAGCTGATGAGATTTCAGGTTTGGAGTGGACTAAAACAAAATTAAAATCATAATGACCTAATAAATGCATAATTAAAATAAAGTACAATATACACGTACCTGCAATTTGGGAGAAAATGATGGTGAAATGAAATGAAGTGACAGGTAAGAAAGTGGGATGGAATGTAGTGGATCAAACTTTATGTATGGAGAACAATATTTCACACGGAAATATTTTATTATGATATAGTAAATAAGTTCACTGCAGAGGCTACAGGAACATCACCTTTATCAACACGCTCAAATGCAACAGGAAGCTTATGGATTGTTACCGAATCATTGGCAGTTGCTGCAGGAACTTGTATTTCATTTTGAGGAGCAAACTGCTACAGGAACTCTTCTCTAGTAGCTGGCTTGTGATAAAGTCATACTCAGTGTCCATTCATTAAGAGTTTAAATCGAATAGGATATATTGTGGACAACTGAACTGCTTCATTGTGAAAAACTTCTTGTACCTCATAAGGACCCAACCACCTTGTTTGGAGTTTTCCCATAGCATCCTTATATCTGGAATCATACAAGAGTGCCCAGTCACCAACTTTGAATTTATTTTCTCTGATATATTTATCATGCCATCTGGCTCTTTGGTTTTGAATCAACTATGTCTGTTGAACAACTATCTTTCTCCATTCATCAAGAGCATTTAACTACTGAATGCATTCCTTCTGTGCTTCAGACAATGTCATATTTAGTTGTAGAGTTGTTCTCAAGGTTTTATGCTCAAATTCAATAGGCATCATTGTTGTTTTTCCATAAACCATCTCAAAAGGTATGAATCCAATTGGTGTTTTCCATGTTGTTCTATATGCCCAAATTGCCTCTAAAAGCTGATTAGACCAATCTTTCTTGTGGATAGACACTGTTTTTGTAAGAATAGCCTCAAGCTCTTTGTTGGTAACTTCTACTTGGCCATTAGACTATGGATGATATGGAGTAGATTTCCTGTGTCTTATATTGTATTCATTGACCAAAGCTTTTATCAATGTTGATGTAAATTGAGGTCCCTGATCTACGACAATTTCCCTGGGTACTCCATACCTTATAAATATTTCTTCATAGAGAAATTCAGCTACCCTATTGTCTCTTGCATGTTGCATAGCTCTATCTTCTACCCATTTTGTCACATAGTCTGTACATACCAAGATATAAGATTTGCCATTAGAAGGTGGATCAATGGGGCCAACAAAATCTAATCCCCATTTGTCAAATGGTGTAATAGATATTTGAGGGTATAGTGGCATCTCATTAGATTTTGTAGGTTTGCCCATTCGCTGACATTTGTCACATTTCCCTGTGTACTGAGGTGCATCCTTGTGTAGTGTAGGCCAGTAATAACCAGTATTGAGTATTTTCAGTGCTATTCTTTTGGCAGCAAAATGAACTCCACATGGCTCATCATGACATGCATGCAAGATGTCATATGTTTCATCTTCTTTGACACATCTTCGCATGACTTGTTCGGGTCTAGTATAAAATAGACAATCAGCAATCCATGAAAAGTTAAAACTTTTTTCAACTAGCAACCTTCTTTCCTTAGGAGAAAAATAAATTGGCATCTTAGCTGCAGCTAAATAGTTGGCAATATCAGCATACCAAGGAGTATGAGCCTGTATGAGAAACAAATGCTCATCTAGAAAAGTGTCATCTATCATTGTAGAGTCTTCCTGTAATTGAAGACGTGAAAGATAATCTGCAACAACATTAGACTTCCCTGGCTTATCAACAACTGTGATATCAAATTCCTGCATCAACAATAACTAGCGAGCTAGTCTACCAGTGATGAATGGCTTATTCAGAAGATATCTAATTGTAGTATGATCTGTATGCACAAATACTGGATACCCTGTAATATAGTGTCTAAACTTGTTAAGGGCATATATGACAGCTAGCATTTTCTTTTCAGTAACTGTATAATTCAATTCAGGTCCCTGCAAATTCTTGCTGATATAATATATTGCATTTTCCAACTTATCAAATTTTTGTCCTAGCACTGCTCCTATAGCATAATTAGATGCATCAGTATGGATTTGGAATGGTAGAGACCAATTAGGTCCTTTTAAAACTGGTGCTTGAGTCAAAGCATGCTTAAGCTTTAAAAAAGCTTCATTGCATGTTGAGGTCCATTTAAATTTTGCATCTTTAGTAAGCAGTGTTTATAAGGGACTTGCAATTTTGCAGAAATATTTGATGAATTTTCTGTAGTATCCAGCATGGCCAAGAAAACATCTCACATCTTTCTGCTTCACAGGGTTATTAATATGCTGAATAACCTCAATCTTTGCTGGATCCACTTGTATGTCTTGTATAGATATATGATGACCAAGGACTATTCCTTCTATCATCATAATGAAATACTTTTCACTATTTAATGACAAGTTGTAGTCTTCACGCTACTGCAAAACTCTCTTCAAATTACCCAATGCTTGATCAAATTCATAGCCATAGGTTGTAAAGTCATCCATGTAAATTTCCATTATGTCTTGAGAAATATCAGAAAAAATACTGATGACTGCCCTTTGAAAAGTGGATCAACCATTACACAACCCAAAAGTAAGAATAGAATATGCATAAGTACCCCATGGACAAGTAAATGTTGTTTTCTCCTGATCCTCAAGAGCTATTTGTATCTGATTATAGCCACTAAATCCATCCAGAAATGAAAAATATCTCTTACTAGCAAGAGAATACAAGACTTGATCCACAAATGGCAGTGGAAAATGATCCTTCCTTGTGGCTAAGTTCAAAGCTCTATAATCAACACATACTCTCCATTTTCCTCCTTTTTAGGAAATATCACCAAAGGTGATACCCATTGACTGTCAGAGATAGGATAGATAAACCCATCTTTCAACAATTTCTGCAATTCTTTCTTAACGATCTCCTTCAGGGCAGGATTGACTCTTCTTTGATGTTGTCTGAGGGGGCAACACTCATCCTTTATGTAAATGCGATGAGCACAAATTGCTAGATCAATTCCATTCATATCCTTGTAATCCCATGCAAAGGCATTTCTATGGAGTTTTAGCAAGTCCACCAGGCTATCCTTCTGAGTATTTGCTATATTCTTGTTGATGTTCAATTATTTATTCAATTCAACCTCTATCTTGATAGTAAGATCAATTTGATTTATATCAAAAACATGAGAATATGACAATTCTTGTGGCAATAAGGTATGCAAGATATCAATGGTTGTAGGAAAGTCCAACCCTGCAATATTTGGAACCAATTCCTACAATTCTTGGTGTTCTATTAATTCATTTATCAAGACCTTATAAAGGATTGATTCTTCATCATATAACTGCATGAGTGGCACTTGATTAATTATCATAAGGTGATTAATAGAGTCAATTTCTTTAGATTCCTCTCCCAAAATAGGCCAAATAGCCTACTACTACTCAAGCTGAGGTTGTGCAGGGGAATACAAGGCCAATGTTTTTGTGGAATTGCCATCTGAAATAGTCATCTCTCCTAATCGACACCCAATATATGCATCATCTATGGCACGCCATGGTCTTCCCAAAATGACTGGATATCCCCCCAATATTTCTTTTGGGGATAAAATCATAAAGTCTGCAGGATATTCCCAAGAATCTAGAATGACCACTATATCTTCTATCATACCATCAGGTCTTACCGCAGAGCCATCAGCAAGTTGAAGAACTGTGGGTGTAGCCCTTAAACTATCTATCTCTAGATGTTTCATTACTTCCCTTGTCATTACATTAATGGCTACTCCTAGATCAACTAAAACACTTTTTATTTGACTGCCATTAATGACTATACTCACAACAGGACTGCCTAGATTAGAATACTTTGGAATAGCAATTTTTTCTAACATAATATCAGCCAATTGACCCATAACATGAACTGTTTGTGGATCCTTTTTTTTTCTGCCAGGTTTCTTTAGGCATGCCTCTCTTAATGCTTTACCATATATAGGAACATCCTTTATTGCTTGGAGCAATGAAATTTTAACACAAATGTGCTTCAGTTGATCAAGAATATCAAAGCTTTGTTGTTGATTAGTTGAAACTTCTTTGTCTTTCAATTGGGAAAATGGTGGTAATATTTGATTCTGAGATATTACATCTTTAGGATCAGAGATTGGCTACTCTTCTTGTACCTCAGTAATTATTGGCTTAGAGGGATTAGGTAGTGTTGTTCTAGATTGGAGGTGAATATCATCTAGTGATAAAGAATAGGCTAGGTATTGGTTAGCATCAGTTGAATAAGCTTGTTATTTTTGCTGAGATTTTATATTTGAATTAGGCAATGATTGAGTAGGCAGCTGTCTTGGATTGGGAGGCGGTGCTGTGGCTATAGGAGGTGGCATTAAAGCAGGAGGTTGTGGTTGTTGAGTAGGGGGCTGATATCCAGAAGTTTGGGATTACCATGATGGGTTTCCCCTCCATTGAGAGGTAGGTTGCCAATTCCCTTGAAACTGGTTCCGTATACCCTGAGGTGGATACCAGTTTCCCTATGGCTGTTGCCACTGGGGGATTTGATTAGCAAATTGTTGTCCTTGGCCTTGTGATCCATACCAATGTGGATAATTAGCAAAATTTTGAAAATACTATGGTTGCCATTGGTTATTTGATGCATAAGAATTACCACTATAACTAGAAACAGAAAGTGGATCAGGTGGCATACGTTGTCTCTAAAAATGTGGTCTTCTCTAAGCAACATAGAAGACTTGTTCATCCTCCCCTTGAATTGGTTTGAAATTAGGTACTTCAACATTTGCAACCATCTTACATCTGCAATATTTCTTCCACTGCTTAAAATGAGGACAGAATTATGCAAGAAATGCATCAGCTTCCTCATGCTTCTTCTTAGCTACCAATGTATCCAACTGAGTAGCCATATTGTTTATAATATCCTCAAAATATTTTAACAAATGGCTAAGTTCCAACGTAGAAACTCCATTTCCAGATGATGATGATAGTGCTCCTGGCTTAAATCTCCTATTCTTCTTAGAAGTAGATCTATAATACTTCTTGCAAATTTGTCCTATTTTAGCCCAAGTAGACTGTGTAATGTCACCTCCCCCCATTAGATCTAAGGAATCGGTCCATTCATCATTGATACCCCTCAAGAATATCAATTTGATGGAATCTTCATTCAGAGTACTATGCTTGGACTTCTTGACACTAAACAAAAACCTTTCTAGATAATCCTCAAGGCTCTCATCTTTAGTTTGTGTCATTATAAAGATATCATCCCCATGATGATCAGTGCCTCTACAATATTCTTTGTTTTTTTGCAAGAAACAACTGTTTCATCTCATCCCATGTATTGATTGTGCTACTACCCAAGCTCATAAACCATCTCAAGGATGACTCCTTCAAAGTGGATGGAAAAATTTTGAGTCTATGGGCATCCGTAGTATAGTCAAAACTCCTACAGAGAACATAAAACTCAAACAAAAATGTATTCGGGTCCTTTGTGACTAACCCATAGAATTCAGGAAGTGAAGATTCTGGAATGTTCTTGAGGTTAGCATTATCATGCTGGTCAGAGATGGGAAACTCAAATGTTGGACCAGGTGGTGGTGGTGGATTATTTCCAATAGGAGGTGGGTTCCCTTGTATCGCACTTGTGGGGGTTATTACAATAGGCAATTCTTCTTATTGTGGACCAAAAAGGAACTGAAGACTACCTTCTGGAAATTCAGACTTAGGGTGATTCAAATTTTGTGGGACTTGATACAGCTCAGAAAAAAGGGGTTATATCTAGAAAACTATATTCTGCATGAGTAGTATGAGTGGGCAAAAATCTACCTCTGGCATCTCTTCTTCTATTATGCATGCAGATTCATGAAATTCAAACAATTAACTAGAAACTAAAATAATCATAAAAGGCTCTTAGCTTGACACCATCCCCAGCAATGGCACCAAAAATGTCTACCCCAACTATAATGACAATAATAATACCTCTAATTGAAATCTCAATCCGAAGTTTTTACTTTCATATGGTAGAGTTTACTATTCTCAAGGCTGGTGTTCATTTAGTTGTCAATCCAGGAACGTAAAACTTGAAATGGGTCTGCAATACATATGCACTAAGCTCCTTAAATGATTATTGTTAATTACTACAGGAAAGGTGGGAAGGGAAATCATAAAAGGCTAAATGAAAGCTTTAAAAAACTCTACTGAAAAGATCTAATAAAAATAACAGGAATCACATAGTTCTGCCTTGGCCGCAGGAACAGTCAAAGGATCTATTTCCAGTGGCTGTAGGAACAGTCCAATCATGAACTTCTACTGCAACTAAGTAAAAACTAACTTCAATAATCATAAACATAGGATCACTCACTAAGTGGGCCCCCTTGGATGAGTGATATCAAACTCTCAGCAAAGAACTATTTGTAGATCAGAATAACATATTTTTATTCATTTTTCCTGAAAGATGATTACATATTCTAAAAGAGAAAAATCCAGAATGCGTGACAAAAACTCTGCTCAATTGCTTTCCATTCTATCTAACTCTCAGAAAACAAGGAAGAGCTTATTATAAAGAAAAGATAAACTACAATGGACAACTCTAGTTATGCCCTGAAGAAGAGGTGGATAGCTGTCAGATGAAGGGGATAACAGAGAGCTTGGCTATAGGAACTGTGGATCTGAAACCAAACCACAGTCTTTGCATGCCAAAGAGATATTTTGCAAATTAAACATGCATCAAAGTTAAACTCCCATGGTGAAGTACAACTACTATGATTATACCATAGATTGTGCTCGCTTGAATCTCCTTCAATATGACCTCCAACTATCTGAACGTGACTCTCTAGTCCTTAGGCGTGAAAGAAAATTCTCCACCGTAGCATCAATTATTATCTGTACTAAAATAGAAACAATATACAAGGACATGCATATGTATCTTACTTAACTAATACATTCATTAACTCATATATGAAATCATCCTAAATAATCTACATATCACAGGGACAAACCATTTGGCTGTAGGAATAAATTGGCATGGCTGCAGGAATTAATAGACTAGGTTCCAACATGATTTCTTAAGTTTAGTTTTAAAACATGGATTACATATAGTCAATTCACAATATTTTACTATCACAATGCAACCCAAAAGATACCAAAAACCTAAGAGTCCTAATAAAAAACATGTCAATACACCGACTTATCAGTAGATATGGTCATTTATGTAGATTTACAATCTAAAGATCCTTGGTTATTTTATTTTTCTACCTAGCTTGTTGATGCCATCAATCATGGCATAGAAAAACTAAAAGGAGATGCGTTTAATGTGCATTTCAAGTATTACTCTATTCTTATGCACATACTATTATATGTTGGGCAAGACAAAGGGCAATGGACAGATGAGTTGTGCATTAGGGTGTATGATAAGGCTTGGATAAGGAAGGCTATGCAACTATGGATATCATCATGGGACCAAAGATACAATAACAACTAGTACTGGCTCTTTAAGGAATACTTTGTTAAGACACTACATAAACTATTAGGACACCCATTTGATCATGCTTTGTCTCCTGAAATTCAAAGATTCTTAAGGCTAAAGGATTATGGTGAAGACACCGTAATTGAGCACAACTGGGGAGATTTTTACTGCTTTTTGAATTGAAGTCAAAGAAGAGTGTATGCATTTGAAGGAAAACCATATGCATTTCCTATCACTGTGCCTATCATAGTGGCATGCCTAGAGATTGTCAGGAAGTTGTCAATAGTAAGCGCCCAACACTTAACTGATCACAGAAAAAAATCCATCATGCCTGGATTATTGGTCTTTTGAGATTTTATTGTCAAAAGTTCAAAGAGTTATGGTTTTCTACAGAATAATTTGGATTATTATAAGGTGGTAGAAGGAGACCCTAGGCCAAACTTTGCTCCAGAGGGATACATAGGGGTAGTGAGGTCATCCTAGAAACTTAAGGTTGGCGAGCACGTATCACTCATACCTGACGATTTCATCAAAAACATAAGAAGGGAAGAAGCTAATGAAAAAATAGCTAAGTATGAGTGAGTGTTCCAAGCCTACAAATGGAAGCTCTTTCGAGGGAGAATAAACAAGGACATACTGCAAAACAGAAAGGATCCCTTAGATCAGGCAAATAAACTTATGGAGCATGAGTTAGAGTTGCTTGAGGGAGTGCATGCTTATGTCTATGGGAAGCACATCAAAACTGTCAAGGATACAGAACCCTTGGCCGAATTGTCTCCTCAATCTATTTGTAATGTTTTACCAGTTGACTCCCCTAAAGAAGAGTATCCTCCTGGATTTGACGATGGTGTGCAAATGGATTTGATGACAGAACAGTACAATATCCAAGATGTTGGAGATGTAAGGATGCTTGAACATGAAGGTTTCATTGCGAAAGGTGATTTCATTTCCTCTAAAGAATTTGATACATTTCTATACCAACATAAAGGAATACAAATTAGGACTTTTATGAAAGAGAAAATAGAGGAAGAACAAGTCCAAAGGTTACAAGAAGAGGTGGACCTTGGTAAGAAAGAAATGACACTTGAGAAAGGAAGGCAACTACTCAAGGATGCTAGTGTGCTAATATACTCAGGGTGGGACATGGGGTCTGCATTGTTGTTTGACGGTTTCCTCAAGAAGCAATATCCCAACAAGTAGATCATACCAGAGGAGATACACAAGATCTTTATGGGCTTAGGATATGATCCAGATCAAAAGGCTCTCATAATATGGGCCTTATATCCGAAGGAGAAGAGACCCATACTTGTTAATACAAATCAAGTTTTTGGCCACCTCATGATCCAACATGTTGGGAAAACTGATCCAAGAATCACAGCCAAATTGAATGTGGACGTAGCAAAACTGAATCAGGAACAAACAAAGTTTTTGGTCAAAGAGAATAGCACTTACAGAGGCTTGTATGAGAAGGCTACTGAAGAAATCCAGAGGCTACAAGGATAGTTGTCATAGAGGACTCCTATTATAGGGGCATATGAATGAGATACAGGTTTTCACCTTGACCTAAGGGTCTTAGATGCTAAATCCAATGCTACCTACTAGAGGATAAAGGTT
Source organism: Cryptomeria japonica (assembly GCF_030272615.1). Taxonomy (NCBI): domain Eukaryota; kingdom Viridiplantae; phylum Streptophyta; class Pinopsida; order Cupressales; family Cupressaceae; genus Cryptomeria; species Cryptomeria japonica. The sequence continues at coordinate 776,182,568 of NC_081411.1, read as the reverse complement.
GAAAAGCTAGCAAAGCAATTAACTAGTGCCCAAGAGAAGATGAACAAATTGGTGTATGATGTCATTGAGCACAGGTTCGAAGCTATGTTGCCACATGCTAACCAATATTGGAAAGTTTACATAGGCAATGTGAAAGGTCTAAAAGAGCATGAGAGATTAAAAGAGATATTGTAAGATGTGTTGAAGGACAATGATGCAATGACTGCAGAGGAAAGAGCTCAAGAGGACCAATACCTGATGGAGCATGACAAATACACAGACACACTGAATAAAGATCTCCAAACATTGGATGAAGGTTATGTTGCAACAATACCAGTTATCTACAAGGAAGGTGAAATGGCTCCATTATAGCAATGGAAAAAGGAATTTGCATAGATTAAGGAGAAAGTCGTGGCTAGATTTAACCAGGATGAAGATGTAGCCCCACATCTCAACCAAGCAATGTTTGATCTCTTTTCATTGGAGACATATATGAAAAGAAAGAGTGTGGTTGTTAGATACTATAAGAGTGACAATTATATTAATCATCTTGGCATGCTTAATCTCTTTATCTTTCACTTTGTTAAGCAATTGTAATTAGGTTATTAATGATGAAGAGGCATAGATTCTCATATAATAGGTGTTTCTCACTTATTTATGTCATGGCTGTGAAGTGTATACCTACAGCTACAACACAAAACACTCAATAGATCATTACAAGCATGGTTAACAAACTTAAAACAAATAAAGATAAAACCATGGCTAACCGATCTATCACCTCCTAATAAATGCAAGTATGGATTTGCTCTCAGATCTAGATAAGCTAATTCCAGTGACTTGACTACACCTAGATGGAGGATTTGAGATGATAATGATGCATTTAAGATAGAAAAGAGAAGATTAAGCTACATGATTTAACAATTATGCTATAAAATAAGCTAGATCTAAGAATGAAATTACCTATAATAACAATGCTCAAATGATATGCTAAGAGATATTATGCCTATAATAACAATGCCTAAAATGCAAATGAGATGGGATGATTATTGCTCTGAAAATGGGGTCTATTTATAGGATTTCCAAGGCTAGGGGTGAGGTGGGAGGAATCAACGGTCAAGATTATCTGAAGATATCAATGGTGAAATTGGAAGAGGTTGGAAAAGAATTTGGATGAAAGGGAACATTTGTCATCTCCATGGTGATAATGGTCAAAAGGCTTCTAGAAGAGGTTGGATGAAAGGGAACATTTGTCATCTCTATGGTGACAAGTGTCAAGAGGCCTCCAAGAGAGGAGACATGTGGCCCAAGAATGCCATGTGTCTCAAGGGGAGAGTATCCAGACCATAGAAGGTTAGGATAAGGAGGTTAGCATGTGCAAGCTAAGGTAGGTTTAATTAAACCCAGGGTTAGATGGAATAGGTTAGGTTTAGAAGGGGTTAGGTTAGGTGGTTAGAAGTTATGAGGCATGTGGGTAATTTGAATTTAGAAATTCAAATAATAGGAAAAGACTAATTAATTCTCAAAAACTCATAACTTGATTTGTTTTAATTAATTAGGATATTCGAAGAAATGATTTGATGGGGAAGAATTAATTAATTTGAATTAATTAATCAAAGGGGATTATTGAAATGAAACTATTAAATAAATCCTTAGATTTATTAATAAGTAGATGAAAAGGGAGGATTTAATCAAATTCCAGATGAATTCAAATAAACTAGGGAGGGGGATTAATTAAATAATTTCTTATTCAATTAATTATCTTCAAACCATTTTTAGATGTATAAAATTTATATGAGCAAATTTTGTAAAATAGAGACATTATTAGAAAAAACATACTATAGCCTCTAGCATACTATTGTACCACTTTCAAGTTTTTAATAGAATCTGTCATTTTCTTCTGCATATGTGTTGTGGATTATCTTATTTTCTATAGGCAGTTGTTTGTGCTATTATCTAAAGGAGATAAGGTTATTTCTATTCTTACAGTGAAGTCTATGTTCCTATGTTATAAATTTGGATTAAAAAGATCTACTCGTGGATTATAATTGTTCCTTGTAGTTCTTCCTTGAATTGTCCCTTAAGGTTAGGGTTAAACTCAATCAGGTAGTTTATGATATAAACATTTAGCAGATCTCATAAGAAACAGTAGGTGACAGATTTACCCAAGGGGGTAGGTTTAAAAACTATCTCACAAATCATACATTAAGTCCTAGGGAAATATAAGACTCTGTAGCCCAAATAACAGGAAAGACACTGGTCATTCACAAATCACAACCTATACCATATTAATTACCTTTGCATTAAAACTATAGGATAATTGAATAGGATTCATAGAACCAATTAGAAATAGTATACATACATATAAATTTCAAGTACAAAGATTAAATAGCTTCCACAACAACAATCTTGAACTTATCTGAAATCACCTATCCGAGGAAACTATGCCATTCTGAGGAAAGGAAGAATTTAGACCAATATACCCAGTCTTCTATAAAAAACATTAGTCATAAAAAACCACTAGTGAATAGGTATACCCACCTACGTCTTGCAGAGCCTAAAGTGAGGGAGTTAGTAACCAAATAGGTTCACTTTATAAGTTGGCCAATTCAACTAGAGGGTTTGATCATAGGAGTTGGTATTTCCTTAGAACCTATCCAATCTATTTATTTGAGACCCAACAGGACAATTAAGAAAACCTCCTTCAAGTCACCATCCTTATTACAAACCGAGCATTTTTCTAGGTGATCCTCAACCTGAATTTGTTGTAGCCAGCACCCCGCATTTGTATTAATCTCAATCCATACCAGAATTTAGAATTGAGGTTTATATCTAACACAAATTCTTGCATATGAGCTAAAATATTCCTTTTCAATAGCTTCATCTGATTTGAGATAAAAACCCTAATTTGTTCCCAATCATTTGGAAAAATTCCTCATTCTAGTTTTCCATGGGGAGGTTGTAAAGGCGCATCTAAACCAAGACCTCTTCCAATAAGGCCTTAATAGGGTTGAAATTTGGTTCCCAGTCTCTAATCTAAATACCTCTGCCTCATAAGAAAAAAGGCCCATTATTGAGAACCTAGTTATTATCTTTATTGTTTTCTATTGTGACTAGAAAGAAACCATTTGGCATAGTCTTAATCTCCACATTGAAAGGCCACATCTCCTCACACCATTTCTTAACCTGGCATACAACTAGCCAGTCCCCAAAACATTTCAATAAAAAATCCCCATCTCTAAAAAAAGCTACAAAATCACTCCAGCTTTTGCAATCCAGACAGAAGGACATCTTCTAGGAGTCAGCATGTTTGGGTTTTACCTTCTTAGATGGCTCAGAACTCCAAATATTCTTAGGCCTCCACTCTTTGTTGTGGACCCTCTGCCAGTCCATCTTGGCACTAATTGTATTGGTGTTGCGATCGTTAGGGTTGGTATGATATTCCCCTTTGGGTCAAGGGAAGTCCCTTCTCCATCAGCCATGATTTTTGGCATCTGGACCAAACCTTGACAATCTATTTTGATCCTCCCAAACCCACCTAGGTTTCGTACAAGCTCTAAATCCTGGATTCGTGAAAAATCTTGGCCTGTCATTCTGCCTAAAATCTCTGAACTCTTTGGGTTGCAGCCCTAGTCTTCTACGCGTATTGTATTTTTAATATTTTTATTTTTTAACAATATATTATATGCATATTACTATTCATATTATATATAAAAATTATATATATCACATTCTTATCATTTACATATTATTATACTAATCAAAATTATATTTTTATTTATTCTGTTAATATTATATTATAATTTATATTATTAATTATATTATGTTAATATATTATATTATCATATTATATTACATAATAATTTTATTGTTAATGTTTTATTATATCAAATTTGTATTATTATTACTATATATTGATCAATGAAAGTAGATTAGGGGTCTTCACCCTTTTTGTAGTTTGCAAAAAAAATATTTTACAGTGTTTTTTTAATTTATTTGAAATGAGAAAATACCTTCTAAATACTGATGAATAATGATGAACAACACATACCCTAACTGGTACTGAGAGGGGGGAGGTGAATCAGTACATACAAAAACTTCTTATCAACTTATCAAGTTAAAATAATAGTAAGTGGTTGTCTTCATTACTGAACTTAACCATGGCAATACTCGTTAAACATAGTAAGACTTTAGACAACATAAACTAGTAAAACTGAACCCTTCACATACATTCAATACTTGATAACTACTTCACACATAAACATATGCATGTGGTATATCAACAATACCATAACCATGAACTTTGCATGCATAATCACTCAAACAAAGAATACTTAATCATCACATGAAAAATGCACAGCTCATGACACACAAATTTTTCACGTGGAAACCCAAATGGGAAAAACCATGGTGGGGATGAATACCCACAAGCTTGTTTTGAACTCTTTTGAAGCTCACTCTGTTAGGAGCCTAGTCTGGTTAAAGACTTTACAATAAGGTTCTACAAGGAATCAATCTTGTTAAAGATCACCCGGTTAAGGGATGGATATATACCCTATTAAAGGTTGAAACCCTATCAAAGGTTACCTTGCTAGAGGATTTAAAGAACTCAATTGTCTTGAGTCACCTAGTTAGAGGATTTATAGTAAGCCTATTAAAGATACCCAACAAAGGGATTTTCCTTTTGTTGAAATGGTTAGAAGACAATTTGTAAAACCCTGACCTGATAACAACACTATGTGCTAAGGAAAATCCTTTTTAGTTCCTCTACTCTACAATCACACTGTGCAATTTTCTCTAACTAGTCTGGCAAGTATCTCATCACAACTTTTTCTAACAACTTACAATAACAAACATCATCGACCTTATAGACAACAATTAGGTCGGTAGCATAAACCCTAAACCCTAAGCATTTAGGTTTACAACTATAGGTGGTCAAATCTTTACCGTCCAAACACTTTCCATAGAGTGAAGCAATCTCAAATAGATCACAAGTCATTCTACATCGTCCATTTTTCACCGCACATAGAAATCAGTACCCCATCACACTTTCTTCTCATAGTCCTAATAAGAATGTTCATTCCTGAGGTAGACATTTAATGCAGTCGATCTTCACATGCAAGATCCTGAAGGAAATCCTTCACGTTCACAAAACTGATGTGGCATCTCAATCTCAGCTTCATATCTTAGCTAACTCATCACACAATGTCACTAGTTGCATCGAACAGGCTAGATTGCCAACCGAAAACCCTAGAGCTGAGACTACAAACCGGTAGTCACACTTAGTGAAACCTAGACATTGGTTTACTACAACTCTTCATACCAGTTCACTTTCACTTATTGACATCAATGATAACATACATTATCATCATATCATCATATTGGTTCATCAAATGCCAACAATCTCCCCCTTTCGCATTGATGGCAATACTCAGTGTAGTATTACAACTAAGAACATCATAGACTAGTGTATTTAAAATATCTTCTCCCCTATCTCATATATCTTCTCCCCCTTTGACAACAATGCCAAAGTGGAGGCACAATCTTCCATACTCCACTATGTTGCTCCCCCTATAGAGTAGCATACTTCAACACATCAATCCTAAAAGATTTGACACTCTAATACTTGACTGATGTGGAGCACACATCTTTAGTTTACTTCATGAAGGGGCAAAACCCCTAATTCACCTCTCAAGTAGGTAAATGTAGTCTTTGGTAAGGGCTTAGTGAATATGTTTGCTAGTTGCTCTTTATTGGAAACATGTTGTAATACAAACTCTCTGTTTTGAACCTTCTCTCTCAAGAAATAATACTTGAGTTCAATGTGCTTAGTTCTAGTATGCAATACCCGATTCTTGGAAATATTGATTGCACTAGTATTTTCACAAAATATACTCACCGGTTTAGATATAGGTACTTTGAAACCATCCAATACATGTTTCATCCAGATTGCCTAAGTGCAGTTCATAAATGCTGCCATATACTCCACTTTAGCTGTAGACTGAGAAGTACAACTCTGCTTCTTGCTTGTCCAAGAGACTAATTTTCCACCAAGAAAGAATGCTCCATAGCTTGTTCTCTTTTGATCGTCCACACTACCTACCCAATCTACATTGGTAAATACCTTGAGATTAAAATCATCATTTTATGGATACCACAATCCATAGTCAACATTCCCTTTTAGGTATCTAAGAATCCTCTTGACTGCTACCAAGTGGGATTCTCTTGTACTTTTCTCAAAACAAGCTACTATGCCCACTACATGAGCAATATTTGGTCTGTTGTGTATCACATAGTGCATCTTATCAGTCATTAACCAGTACTCCTCATTCACCAATGTTGAATCATCTTCCTTAGTCAGTTTATAGCCGGTCACCATTGGTGTACTAACCGGTTTTCTCTCCTCCATGCCAAAGGTCTTCAATACCTAGGTGACATACTTGGATTGGGTAATGTAGATACCCTCTGTCATTTGTTGAATCTATAAACTAATGAAGAACTTTATCTCTCTATTCACAGACATCTCAAACTCTTTCTTCATTTCATCTGCAAAAGCATGATCCATTTTATCATCTCCTCCAAAGATTATGTCATCTACAAATACTTCATAGATCAGAATCTGATCACCTTCAGATTTTAGGTAGATGTTGCTATCCTCACTTGTTTTCTGAAATGCTATCTTCACAAGATGAGAGTGTAACCATTCATACCATGCCCTAGGTGCTTGTTTCAATCCATTTAGGGCTTTGTGTAATCTACACACCATGTTACTATCTTTTGATAAGGCAAACCCATCTTGTTGCTCAATATACACTTCCTCTTCTAGGATTCCATTCAAGAATGCATACTTCACATCCATCTGATAAACCTTAAATCCATTGAATGCTATAAATGCAAGTAGCATTCAAACACCTTCCAATCTAGCCATAGGAGAAAAGGTTTCTCCATAGCCTTCTCCCTCTTCCTGAGCAAATCCTTTGCATACAAGTCTTGCCTTGTTCCTCACAACCATGCCTTCTTCATTTAGCTTATTCCTGAAAACCCATTTGGTACCTATAACATTCTTAGGTTCTGGTCTAGGTACTAGGGACCATGTTACATTCTTTTCTATCTGGTCTAGCTTCTCTTCCATTGCCTTAATATAGTCTTCATCTGTAAGTGCTTCTCTGGAAGTCTTGGGCTCCAATTCAGAAATCATGCAAGAGTTTTCTTTCACCTTTCTTCTTGTGACTATCCCTGCATCTTTATCTCCTATGATTTTCTTTGGATCATGATGTAGTTTCACATACCTAGGAATGACTCTAGATGATTTGGTAGCTTTTCCTCTTCTTCTTCACTTACTTCTTCTTCTTCTTCACCTACTGTAGCCTCTACCAATATAGGAACACTGAGATCTTTACTTGTTTCTTTCTTAACCGGTTCCCAGAAGGCTATACCCGGTTCATCTTCCACTTCCTCATTATAGGTTTCCTCGGGTTCTTCAGGGGATTCATCAACCTTGACATTGATACTCTCAACAATTTTATGTGTTCTATTGTTGTAGCACTTGAGAGCTTTTCTCTTAGTGGAATATCCTAGAAATATTCCTTCATCACATTTAACATCAAACTTTCTCAGATACTCACCTCTCTTGATGTAACACTTACTACCAAACACTTTAAAATAACTCACACTGGGAGTTTTCCTAGTCCAATACTCATAAGGGGTTTTAAATATACCTTTCTTGATGAGTACTCGGTTCATAGTATAGACTGTAGTGCTCACCGCTTCTCTCCAAAAAGTGTGAGCGACCTTTCCTTGGATCAACATTGTTCTGGCCGCTTCAAATACAATCCTGTTATTCCTTTCTACTATGCCATTCTGTTGTGGTGTCCTTGGGGCAGAAAACTACCTCTTGATACTGCTATCCTCATATTACTTATTGAATTCATCAGAAGTGAATTCACCTCCTTGATTAGTTCTTAGGCATTTTATCTTTTGACCACTTTCCTTCTCTGCTAATGCTCTAAAGTATTTGAACTTTCCAAATGCCTCAGACTTGTGTTTCAAGAATGTGACCCACATCATTCTTGAGCATTCATTAGTAAGAATCATGAAATACCTATCTCCCTGAATACTTCTAGTTTTCATAGGACCACACAAATCAATATGCACAAGATCAAGTAAGTTTTCTACTGAAAAAGACTTACCTTTGAAAGTTGAGGAAGACATCTTCCCAAGTTGACATTCCTCTGCACAAAGAATTATCTAGTTTGTTTAGTGAAGGAAATCCTCTTACTTCCTTGATCTTACTAGCCTTTACAATATTATCAAAGTTCATATGACAAATTCTCCTATACCATATCCAACTTTCACCAAACTTCACCATCAGACACCGACTTATCTTGGCATTCAACTGAAACAAGTTACCTTTGGTCTACTTACCGATGGCAATAAGTTCACCACTCTTTCCAATTATATTGTAGACTCCACCTTTGAACTCTAGAATGAGTCATTTATCATTTAGCTAAGCAACACTCAATAGGTTATACTTAAGACCTTTTACACAGTAGACATCATCCACATTGCTCCTTCCATTTAGTGAGATGGATCCTTTTCCTTTTACCAAGCATGGTGCATCATTGTCAAATCTAACAACACCTCCATCATATTCTTCTAGAGACAGAAACTTTCTCTGATCACCATTCATGTGGTGAGAACAACCACTATCAATAATCCACTCATTAGAGTTGTCAATACGAGAGACAAGTGTTTTCTTGTCAGACACTTCTTCCTTTACAGCTACAAACACTATGTCCTCATTCTCTTCATCCTTAGATTCTTCATCAGTAACACCTTCATCCACTACAACAAGACAATTTCTTCTATTTACTCCTTTATACTTTCTAAACCTCTCTGGTTTATCCTTATTGTCATTGTTAGGATAGTTAACAGCTATATGTCCTATCTTATTGTAGGAAATTCTTTTTAAAGGAAGCTTACCTCTATATTTTCCAGTGCCTTTTGGAAGTCTCTTGGCAAGAAGAGCTTCAAAATCCATCAGAATCTCTTCATCATCCATACCTCTGCTTTGCATGGATTCATAACTGGTACTTACTTCTTTTGCTTTTCTAGATGGTGCAACAGATGCTCTAAAGGCTGACTCAGTTTTTGAACACTGCCATCATAGCTATTCAACTCATATGCAGTTAACTTTGCAATGATAGAGTCTAGGGATACCTTGGTTTGTCAATAGACCTTAGTTCTTGAATATCTCCACCAGTTCTCTTGATATCTCCAACAATAGTCTTGATTCTTATGCCATATTGTTGAATGGTCTCACCTTCAACCATCCTTATGTCTTCAAATTTTCCTCTAAGGCTCTCTTTCTTAGCTTTCTTTACATGCTCATCACCACCATAAATAGTTTCCAATGTGTCCCATACATCTTTAGGAGTGTCCTTATCTTGTACATCAATGAACTCAATATCAGACAAACTGCTAATAAGGGCTTCCATGACTTGCCCATTTTCTTGAATCTCTCTTTTCTGATCATCGGTTAGAGTGCTAGTGGGGATTACATAGACATTCCCAACATAGCTCTAGTTTTGAGCACCCAAACTCTTGATATAGATCTTCATTCAGTCCTTCCATATTTTGAAGTTATCTCTATTGAACTTAGGATCTTCCCTCTTCATCATTAAGGAAGGATCTTTTTCATCAAGCGGTTAATCTTATATCACCAAGGACTTGGAGTTTCTCTGATACCAATTGATGAATAATGATGAACAAAAGATACCCTAACTAGTACTGAGAGTGGGGGTGAATCAATACATATAAAAACTTCTTATCAACTTATCAAGTTAAAACAATACTAACCAATTGTCTTCATTACTGAACTTAACCATGACAATACCAGTTAAACACAGTAAGACTTCAGACAACATAAACCAGTAAAACTAAACCCTTCAAATACATTCAATACTTGATAACTACTTCACCCATAAACATATACATGTGGTATATCAACAATACCATAACTATTAACTCTGCATGTATAATCACTCAAACAAAGAATACTTAATCATCACATGAAAAATGCACAACTCATGATACACAAATTTTTCACGTGGAAAGCCAAATGGGAAAAACCATGGTGGGGATCAATACCCACAAGATTTTTTTGAACTCTTTTCAAGATCGCTCTGTTAGGAGCCTAGTTAGGTTAAAGACTTTACAGTAAGGTTCTGCTAGGAATCGATCCTGTTAAAGATCAGCCGGTTAAGGGATGGCTATATACCCCCTAAAAGGTTGAAACCTTGTCAAAGGTTACCTTGCTATAGGATTTAAAGAACTCAATGATCTTAACTCACCTAGTTAGAGGATTTACAGTAAGCCTATTAAAGCTACTCGACAAAGGCATTTTCCTTCTATTGAAATGGCTAGAAGACAACTGGTAAAACTCTGATCTGATAACAACAATATATGCTAAGGCAGATCCTTTTTAGTTCCTCTACTCTGTAATCACACTGTAGTTTTCTCTCACTGGTCTCGCAAGTATCTCATCACTCGGATACACACACAACTTTTTCAAATAAATTACAATGACAAACATCATCGACCTTATAGACAATAATTAGGTCGGTAGCATAAACCCTAAACCCTAAGCATTTAGGTTTACAATTATAGGTTGTCATATCTTGACCATCCAAACACTTTCCATAGAGTGAAGCAATCTCAAATAGATCACAAGTCATTCTATGTCTTCCATTCTTCATTTCACATAGAAATCAGTACCCCATCACGCTTTCTTCTCATACCGCTAATAAGAATGTTCATTCCCAAGGTAGACATTTAATGCAGTTGATCTTCACAGGTAAGATCCTCAAGGAAATCCTTCACATGCACAAAAATGACATGGCATCTCGATCTCATCTTCATCTCTTAGCTAACTCATCATATAATGTCACCAGTTGCATCGCACAAGGTGGATTGCCAAACCGGAAACGCTAGAGCTGAGACTACCAACCGGTATTCACACTTAGTGAAACCCAGACACCGGTTTACTACAAATCTTGATACCGGTTCACTTACACTTATTGCCATCAATGACAACATACATTATCATCATATCATTATACCGTTTCATCAAATGCCAATAAATACATAATTTTTTGAAAAAATATGTTTCATTCATGTCTTCACACCATACATGAAAGTGATAGCAGGTAGACTTTACCGTACTATAGAAAAATGACTCCATCAACCAACATTATTCTCATAGTTGTTGTACATGTAGGTCATGGTGTTGACATCAAGGAATTTCTTGATTCCTTCCATACAACCTTTACATCTACATATTTTGACCACTCCAACATTTCTTTCATGAATTATATTCCTATCACAGTCTGCTCTCATTGGGAATCCTTGTTGAAAGTGGTGCCCCATATGATGAAGGATTATAATGGGGCATTGAATCTATGATATAGTCATGAAAAACATCCACACCCCATGGAAAAACTAACTCCCAATTCAACAATTGCAACAAAAACCATCTCACCCCTAAAACAATATCACACACACTCTATCATTGTCCACCACACTTCCTCCTTTTTTCTCATCTCTAGTAGGCATGATAAAAACATAGTAGAAATATCTACATTTATTGTATACTTATTTTCCAGGTTCAGAAACTCATCACTCAACATCATTTTTATGACCTATAGCATCATGGGGTAATCACATTTAAAAATATGCTTTAACTTGTCATTCGTCACTTTTCCTTTAATGGCTATTTAGTTGTCTCTCACCTTGATATTGAAAATTTCCTGTTTATTTTATGATTCTCTCTATAGCTTGATTTAATTTAGTAGCCATGTGGAAGGTCTCCTAAATGCCAATATAGTTTTTCACCCACATGCACACTCTTCTATCCTTTCATCTACTTTGGTTCACTACCTTCACTAATGATCATAAAATAACCTACCATCACTTCATCACTACTTTACTAAAAAATCATGTTTAATATCTTCCAAAATCATTCCTCCTATCATTTTGTCCACTACCCATCTAGATATTTTACCATTTAGTGTATTTCCTTCTCTATAAGTATGAGATATTCAAAATTATTTAAACCCATCCAACAATTTCCAAATAGACATTAAAATTTATGAATTCCAACTTTACATATTTTTACTTTTAATTGGATTGGTAATTATTTGTGAATCTCCTTCTAGATGCAAATTTTTATCACTATTTTTCTTAGATTTTCAAGGGGAGCCTCGTCGCTTGGACCTTTTCTTTATTATTAGTTCCCTCCACAAATTTATTGGATTTGAATGCCAATATATTACCTTTCCAATCTCTAATTCCACAAACTACCCTTAATAGTTTTAGGTTACAAAATGAGGCTCCATCAAGGTTCATTTGTACTTATCCTTCATTAGGGGGTAAATTTATATTATTAAGTATTATTTATATTATTTGAATATATATTATATTTCATATAAATATCCAAATATATAATATAAATATAATATCATTACTAATATAGATAATCTAAACATTGATATATTATTATAATATTTCATAATATAAATATAAATATTTATAATAGTAAAATATCTATTCATTAAATAAATATTTATATTTATATTATTAATATATAATAATATATTATAAAATTTCATAACTAATAGCATAATTAATGTTTAGATTATCTATGTTAATGATATTATATTTATATTATCTATTATCTATTATATTATAATTTATATTTTATATTAAATATAATATTAAATATATATAATATAATATATGTAATAGAATAATAAAAATTTCTCAAATATTCTATCTTAAAAATAACTCTCTTATAGAAAAAAGGGTTTGACACAATAGAGTAGAGTGTTGATCACACTATAAGATTGAGAGGGGTAGGGGAGAATTAGTCCAAATCAATTCATTTCAGATCTATATAACAATCAAACTTAAACTATAATTGCAAAATATGAAAGAAAAAAAGTAAAAAAGAACATTCAACACATGAATACTAGATTTACGTGGACAACACTATAAGAGAAAAACTACAGTGATAATAACACTCATACTAATAAAACTGATTACAAGGTTTTAGGCTCATTGCCAAGGAGCAACATGCACCTGATGGACTTGCAATTCTAAGGTGCACAATCTTAGATCAAGATACAAAGAGACTTGTTGAACTGAGATGCATAATCTTAGGGCACGGTACAAAGAGACTTACTGAACTGAGATTCACTATCTCAAGGCAAGATACAAAATCCTAACAATAGACTCATTGTTCACACAGAGAAGAGAAATAGTTAAAATTGAAATGAGTAAGATCTCATAATCATGAAACTGACCTTGAACCTTGGTGTGAAGTGAACAATATTATGGTTTAAGCATATCTCATCACAAATACTATCTCTAATCACTATCATTCTCAAGATATTACTACCAAGGTACTTCTCAATTGACTTTCACAAATCTCAGACACAAAATCTACTTGAATATTATTCTCATCTACTTCACGATAATTCACTCTCATTATATTCATCAAGACATACAACCATACATTCTTATATACAAAGTTCTTCATAAAAACCCTTGATTAGGTTAGCCAAAGCTATAATAAGCAATATTACATAAATTATGCCATCCAGACCTAAAACAATCACTTCAGTCCTCTCTAGGATATAAAGGGGACCCAAACAAATCATAATACATTCATTCAAGAAGATTCAATTGAACCACACATGCTACCACAATCTCTAAGATCAATTCCAAACAAAACATGTAGAAAGATAATGAAGCACATGAATTGGTCAGCCCAAAAACATCCTCCAATGCAAATTACTGATTGCAGATCCCCAGACGCCATGGCGAGATCCATATCAACAATCTATCTCATCCTCCAAAGCATATCTAGAATAGAAGACCATAATCTAAACAAGATAGTGTTAAACAGTTCAAATAACCGACAAACAACTAAGAGGGGGTGGTGAATTAGTTGTCACAGATTACCAGAACCATTAGAAATTAAAAATTTAATACCAGAATAATAGTTAAACTAATTAAGCATAAACAATAATCACAGAATAAATACCATCCATATGACACCAAGATTTATATGTGTAAACGCCAGTAAAGGGAAAAACTACGGTGGGAAGCCTACCCAAAGTCAGATAATACTTTTGGAGTAAGTAAGTTAATTACAATGAGGGGCCTCCACTTGTAGGAAGGCCAACAACCTAGACCGCAGTACACATCACAAAATGAGTCTTACTAACCACATAGTAATCAAGACTACAATCTGGAGAAGTGTTGAACTGCAAAATATAGCATCTCCTATGCCTGAGTATAGTTTTGATTAAGCTCAATAGCAGAGGACAATCCTCTTATGTAAATCTAATTCAATCTCCAATGATCGACCAAATCCTCTACCTGAATGATATTTTATTATTCACACATTACATTTCCATTTCCTATTCCCGTGATATACAATAACCATGATGATTTATAATGATATCTTACATCGATATATACAAACCCTTGACCATAAATAATTAGGTTGGCCACTAGATAATAAACCAATTACATAATTACAAACCATGTTGGCCTTAGACCAAACAAATAATATCCAACACATATGATATCCTGGAAATGCATCAAGAGGTCCAATCCACACTTTACATCAACCAGTCCATAACCTAGATCAACTGGGACCCAATATAGGTCCACACGCTATAAAAATGATCTCCATCTAGAAACTCTCAAAAATGATCACTAATAGCATCTTGAATCCCTACCAGAAGCTGCACCAACACCACTTATGCAATTCATCAAAGATCTTCATCAAAAGATCTGTCGATGAAACCCTCATCGGAACCATAAACCAAGCTTCTAAGAAAATAGGATAGCATCTGATCACCAGACCAAAACCAATTTATTGAATATGAGCATGGGTATCATGATTAAGACAATTCCATCACCAAATCATACTGGAGCCTACCGGATCATGTCAGATCCAAATCAATCAGAAACCACTCAACCTACCAGGACTAGAATGGTGTCGGTAATGCATCCAAAGAGCTAGTTTTGGTATCAATGACAAAAAATCAATGCAACACATTATAAATTCCACCAAATGGCCAACAATCTCCCCCTTTGGCATTGATGGCTACACTAGATGTGAAAAACATCTAAGTACCAAGAAATGCCAAACAAGTCTCCCATAATGGAAGACAACCAACAATCTCTGACAATCAAGCTCTAAAATAAAGACCAAACTCCCCCTGTGAATAATATCTCTGTAAAGATCTAAATTATACATATATCTCTCCCCTTAATGTATACAACTCCTTAATTTTTCTATTTCCCACCAATATCTCCCCCCCTTTGACATCAATGCCAAACATTTGACAAAATTATCAAAGAAAGAAAAACATAAACCAATGAATCACATAGATAACTACTCCCCTTGAGCAGTAACATCCCCATCTGTACTGGAATGAATAGTATCTTTGTTAATGCATAATGCATTGATGCCAAACCGTATCAATCAAGTCTCTACGGGAGGGGTAGAAACCCCTAATCTGTCTCTTAGGTACTCAAATGATTCCTTGGGCAAAGGTTTGTGAAAATATCTGCAATCTGCTCTTTAGTGTTCACATAAACCAATCTGACTTCATTTGCTTCCACATTTTCCTTCAAAAAGTTATACTTCAATAATATGTATTTGGCTTAGAATGAAATACCAGATTCTTTGATATATCAATAGTAGTAGAGTTATCACAATGAATTGTTAGATTCAATGACAATCCCAAAGACACTAAGAGGGGGGGTGAATCAATGTCTAACCAGTTGAAACAAATATTTAAACTTATTTATAACTTTGCAACCCAAAACAATGTATCGATAAACAAGAATTAATGCAATAAACACAAATAACAGAGACATCATAGAAACATACCATAACATAAGATATTTTAATGAGGAAACACAGTGTAGGAAAAACCACGATGGGATTTATGAGCCACAATACGTACTCACTGGGTAATGAATAAATACTACTTACAATAGGGGCTTGCACATGTAGGAAGGCCAACATCCTAGAGCGCACTGCTCAATAGAGTCCCACTGACTACAAATGGATAATTAAATCCAATATAATGTAGTGCTCAAAATAGCATCTCTAATACTTGGTTCAGTATCACTTTAAGCTCAGATAGATACCTTAACCAAAAATCTTCACTGTCACTAAATCACCTTATACAATAATCTTCATGCCATACATAATTTCCTCTCCATGCTATATCTTCAAAAGTGACTTACAAGATGTCATACTTATATGAGTCATTACATTATATCATGTCGGCTTACAAAAGATAATTACATTATAATACAATAATAAATTTTTTATCCCATGTCGGCCTGAGTGTCGATATACTTTGTTGCTAGTGTAAACTAAAAATGCCGATGAGTAAATGCCTGTCGGTGCCGGTGTCGATGCCAAGGAATAACCTGTTGCTGGTGATCTTGTGAAACCAAATATCAGTTGGTTTCCAGCAATGACAAAATCAACCAATATCATATGAGTGTAGAATGCCAACAATCTCTCACTTTGGCATTGATGACAAGACTGATGAGAAAAATCCAAAACAGTCATCCCAAAACTAAAATCCAAAAAGATGTGCTCCCCCTGAGCAAGTGATCTCCTCTGTACATGCACTTTTCTCTCCACTACTCCCCATTTGACATCAATGAAAAAGGATGTAAAAAAGGATCAAAGAGTACAAAATTTCTACCTCAAAGTCTATAACTAGTTGATTACTATTTAAAAAATGTTCGGTAAAATTAGGTTCAAATTCTACATAAACTTTCTGCTATCAGAAAGTGTTCTCTCAATCTGCTGGATCATACCGGTGAGATAGTACAATTGCTGCTCTGATGATCACTCTCCAGGAATTGTTGCCTTAGTTAGTTCAGCTCTCTGAGTAATCAAACTATCCAACCTTGGACCAAGTTTATTCTTTCGCTCCCGAGCCTTAGACCTTATTCTTGCCTTTTCATTATCCAATTTTTATAGTTTCTCCTCATGTACTGCTATTTCTTGCTTAAAAACTAATGTAAGTGTAGATAGACCTATCATGTTGTCAGCCATGTCATCAATTTCTTTTTGTGTCCTTTTGATCTCTTCATCAATGTCCTCTGTCAAACAGTGGGGTTTGCATGCTTCTCTATACAACTCCTTATACTCCAAAATTGTAGAATTAAGAACTGGTAATAGTGTGTCCAAGTGATCAATACAATTCTTTATAGTGTTCTCAAAGAATGTATTTTTCTCTTTGTAAACTCTCTCCTTAATTGTATCCTCATTTACCTTTCCCAGAGTTAGAATATTTTCAGCAATAAATTTGGACAGTGTGTCCAATTTACCTAAAGAATCATTAATGTGATTTGTCTTGCAGGTAGGTGCAATCATCTCTAAGATAGGCAATGTGGTATCAATTGCCTTAAATGCTAAGGCATTGCAATCTTTTATCCTTTTTATAGAATCCAAAAGAACATCTGTGATATTAGTTGATCTGAATTCTCCTGCTGATGTGCCAGATTCTCCAACTACCTTTATTATTTGTTACTTATTGCCAAAAATATGTTGCTCGTTACTTACATTATCTTCCGGTGGATCTGTTTGTGTATGTATTTCTGCCTTTGATGGTTTCTTAGTCTATACAAGTACCTCTTCAACTATCAATTTCCCTAATTCATGTTGCTTTGTGTTAGTTGTCTTATCCTCTGTAGGTTTCTTAGTTTGTGTCA
Source organism: Cryptomeria japonica (assembly GCF_030272615.1). Lineage (NCBI taxonomy): Eukaryota > Viridiplantae > Streptophyta > Pinopsida > Cupressales > Cupressaceae > Cryptomeria > Cryptomeria japonica. The sequence continues at coordinate 776,164,772 of NC_081411.1, read as the reverse complement.
GTATCTTAGTCTTCTGAGAGTCTTCCGTATGTGTCGGTTTCTCAGAGATCTTTATATTTTCATTAATAGTTGCTTGTTCCTTATCTACAACAATGTTTATATCTTGTGTATCTACATTCATTATTAAAAGTATTTCTAACTCTAGGTTAGTATCATCATGAGTTATACCTTTAGTAGCCATAACCGGTGGATTAGCTATGTATACCAAAGGGGTATCCTGAGGTGGCGATGGAAGATTATCTATAATCTTTATAGTAGGAACACCACCCATTTTACCGTTTCTCTTATCTTTCTGATATACCTTGAATCTCTTTTCCATTTTTGGTTTATTTCTTTCCTCTTTCTTTTCGTTCTCAACAAAGAATATATCCCAGCTATCAGCAGTCTCATCTGTAATTTCCTTAACTCTCCCAGCCATCAGGCTTACCTGACAGTGTCCACTGATAAATACTGACCAGTTAGCTTCAGATATAAGCTCATCTATCTCTTCCTTAGAATTTACTAGATGTACAACTTAAAGTGCTTGAAATTTTAATTTCTTGTTAATTTCCATTACCGATTGCCTTTTTGCTTCCAATCTCATGTATAAATCATTGGGTAAGTCATCAATTACTTCTATCAAAACTTTCTTGTAAATATCCAAATATAGAATAATGCTTGCTTCAATAGTTTCTTTGTTAGAATCCTTAAAAGAATGATATAATTTATTTACATTTACTAGATTTCCTTCTTGTGTTATTTCATTTAGTAGATCATCCAGAGTGGGGGTAACCAGTGTCTATTTCTTCTTTGGTGTAAGCTTCTTTTATGGTTCCCTAACTGCCTATTCTTTCTTTCTCTGAGTTCTGGTTTTCTAAGAAGAAGGAGAAGGTACCAGTGGGGTTTTCCTTTTCCTTTCCACTCTCTTAAACTTAGTTGCCTTGCCACTATCAGTATCAAAAGATATCCTTGCTCAGTTTTGCACTCTTTGATTGTTTGAATGCTTAGTGAGTCAAAAAAAGAGGGATTTTCAGTGTATATAACCAAAATGTTCTTCAACAACCACATTAAATACTTGTTGGTTAAGTGAAAACTTAACATATCTCCCAGTAAAGGAGAAATGTGTCTTCTCACCATCAACCAAGGGTAGAATGCATGATTTTCAACTTGCTGCCATACCCCGTAAGGGTTATTCATCAATCGGATGAAGAATCTCCTACCGGTGTAGGAATACTCTGTTCTACCAGTGCATATACAATTTCATCAATTCTCTGATCTCTCTTCTTAATCCATTATTTTGAAAATTCTTGCTTTACTTCATCTAACTTTTCTTTTCCCTTCACACTAGATCCTTTATTGTTCACTAGTGTAGTCTTTCTTCTACAAAATTTTGCAATATGTCCAATATTGTTACATGCATAACAAGTTACATTATTCCTCTAAATAGCCTTTCCATATCCTTGACTAGTTTCTGATCTGTATTGATTAGATAAATGCCCAAATCTACCACAAACATAGCATTTCTCATTCATTCTGCAATTTTCTAAATTATGACCAACTTTTTTGCATTTAGAACATTGACCGGTGGGAGGGTTATTCTGATTATTTCTAAATTTGCACTGATTTTCTCTGTGACCAATCTTGTTGCAATTAAAACATTTCCCATTAAATTTATAAGCATTAGGTTGTCTTACCGGTTTGTTCTGATCTTGATTGTTTGCAATACCGAAACTTTCTCCAACTTCAAAGCCAAGTCCAACTGTATCTCCATCAGGTTTTTGTCTTTTCAACATTTCATCAAGCCTTTCTGAACTTTTATTGAATATCTTTCTACTCATTTGCAGTGATCAACTCTCTTTCCAAAATTCCAACTTGTCTCACAAGCTCATCTTTATCATGTTGCATGTGAATCAGATTTGTCTTCAACATATCATTTTCATGACCAAGTCTCAGATTTTCATTTTCTCCATCATTAAGTATCCTAGTCAAGTCTTCTTCATTATTCTTCCTATCTTCAATATCCTTACATATCCTCATTGTCATATCTTCCATTTCATTCCTCATGTTACTGTTCTCTTGTCTCAGCTTATCTGCAATATATCTAAGAGTTTCTTTTTCATCATCATGTTTCTGCATTTTCTCATAAAGTTATTTTCTCTTGTTTTGTACTATAACCAGGTTCTCCTGAAGACCTTTAATAAATTCCTGTACAATCCTTAGATCATCTTCAAGTTTTATATTCTTCAATTTTTCAACATCAAAATCTTCAAGAGCTCCTTCCAACTATTTTCTCAAACTCTTTGTTAGTACCGGTTTCAGAATCTTCCTCAAGCTATTAGGCTTTCGTAAATAGAGGACTAGGCTCTGATACCAATTGTTAGATTCAAGGACAGTCCCAAAGACACTCAGACAGGGGGGGGGGGTGAATCAGTGTCTAACCAATTGAAACAAATATATAAACTTATTTATAACTTTGCAACCCAAAATAGTGTACCGGTGAACAAGAATTAATGGAATAAACACAGATAATAGAGACATCATAGAAACATACCATAACACAAGATATTTTAATGAGGAAACCCGGTGTGGGAAAAACCTCGGTGGGATTTCTGGCCCACAATATTTACTCACTATCCAATGAATAAATACTACTTACAATAAGGGTTTGCACATGCAGGAAGGCCAATAGCCTAGAGCGCACTACTCAATAGAGTCCCACTGACTACAAATGGATAATTAAATCCAATACAATGTAGTACTCAAAATAGCATCTCTAATGCTTAGTTCAGTACTGGTTTAAGCTTAGATAGATACCTTAACCAAAAACCTTTGCTATCACTAAATAACCTTATACAATAATCTTCATGCCATACACAATTTCCTCTCCATGCTATATCTTCAAAACTGACTTACAAGATCTCATACATATATGAGTCATTACAATATATCATGTCATCTTAGAAAAGATAATTATATTATAATACAATAATCAAAAGTTCATCCCATGTCGGCCTGAGTGCCGGTATACTTCATTGTTAGCGTAAACTAAAAATTTCGATGAGTAAATGCTTGCCAGTGTCGGTGCCAGTGCCTATGAATAACCTGTTGTCGGTGATCCTATGAAACCAAATACCAATTGGTTACCATCAATGACAACAACAACCAATCTCATATGAGTGTAGAATGTCAACATGAATAACTACCTTTACATCACAATCCACCTTAATATCTTTCAACATTTGCTTCATCCATAAAACCTGTGTATAGTTACTAGCAGCAGCAACATACTCAGCTTCAATAGTAGATAAAGAAGTACATGACTGTTTCTTTTTTATCCATGAAACCAACTTCTTTCCAAGAAATAAATCTCCATCGAAAGTAATTTTCTGATAAATCTCCATCAGAAGTAAAGTTATCATCCTTAGGGTACCACAAACCACATTCTGATGTACCTTGCAAGTATCTAAAAATCATTTTCACCGCACTCTCAAGATTTTCTCTACGATCACTCTATAATATTGAAACAATACAATCAACATTCATAATGTTAGGCATAGTCTGAGTCAAATAATGTAGACCTCCAATCATAGATTTATATATTGTAGGATTTATCGGTACAGAAACAACTTTTCTTGTCAATTTCTCACTTGTAACCATAGGAGTACTTATTGCTTTAGAATCTCCAATACCAAATTTCTTCAACATTTCCTTAGCATACTTAGTTTGACAAATGAAAATATCCTTGTCAGTCTCAGTAATGCAAACCTAAGAAAAATTTCATCTTACCAATCATAGATATCTCAAATATTTTCTCCATATTCTTAGAAAATTCTATGCATAACTTATGTTCACCACCAAAAATAATGTGATCAACAAATAATTCAATAATCAGTATATCATCATCAGTGGTTTTATAATATAAATTACTGTTAGCACTTCCCTTAGTAAAATCAAGCTTCAAAAGACATTTATCCAACCTTGCATAGCAAGCTCTAAGTGCTTGTTTCAATCCATATAAAGCTTTCCTTAACTTGCAAACCATGTTTGTATCATATGATAGTGAAAAACCATCAGGTTTCTCAATATAAACTTCCTCATGAAGATCCCCATTCAAAAATGAATACTTAACATCCACTTGATAAACCTTGTAGTTTTTATAAGCAACATAGGCAAGAAATAATCTTATAGCTTCAATCCTAGCTCTAGGTACAAAAGTCTCTCCATAATTAATTCCTTCTTTCTGAGAATATCCTTTATGAACCAATCTAGCCTTTTTTCTTATAAATTGACCATCCTCATTCAATTTATTCCTAAAATCCTATTTAGTTCCAATAACGTTTTTATTTTTAGACCAGGGAACCAAAGTCTATGTGTTATTTTTCTAAATCTAATCTAATTCTTGTTCCATAGCTTTCAACCAATATTGATCTTTACATGGCTCAATTACTAATACAAGTTCAACTGGTGAAATTAAAAATACCTCATTAGTTGCCAATATTCATTTTGTCATCACTCCATTGCTTTTGTCTTGAATGATCAAATCTTCTAAATGATTTAATCTCACATACCTAGGAGTCCTCTAACTCTCTATTCCTCTTCCCTGTTCTTTAGTTACTATAGAATTCTCTGATACTGTCAGAGTAACATGTTCAACATTATTCCAGTAAAGGTGCTACCGGTTTAGATATAATTATTTTCACTACCAGTTCCTTCTCCTAAAGTCTGATTTGACTTCTGTTAAGCTTATCTACTTTGACATTAGCACTCTCCACAATATTTTGTAATCTCTTGTTATAACATCTATATGTCGTCATCACATCTAGGATCAAATTTTCCAATGATATCATCTCTCCTGATATAACATTTACTACCAAAGATTCTTAAATACTTAACTGTAGGTGTATTGCCAAACCATAATTCATAAGGTATCTTACTGTTTTCTCCTTTGATATTTACTCTATTGAATGTGTAAACCATTATGCTCACTTCTTCTCTCCAATAGATATGAGGTAGACTAGCTTCCATCATCATTGCTCTAGCATCATCCAAGATAGTTCTATTTTTCCTTTCCACAACTCCATTCTTTTGAGGTGTCCGTGGAGGAGAAAATTATCTTATTATACCATACTTCTCACAAAAGTTATTAAACTCACTAGATGTGAATTCTCCACCATGATCTAATCTCAAACATTTAATCTTGAATCCTGTTTCAGTTTCCACTTTAGCCTTAAGAATTTTAAACTTTTCAAATGCTTCAGATTTTTCTTTCAGAAAAGTAACCCACATCATTCTAGAATAATCATCAATGATTAGCATGGAATTCCTATCATCTTGAAATTTTTTAACTCTAATAGGGCCACACAAATAATTATGAATAAGATCAAGAACATCATTTGATTTATCTTGTATACTCCTAAAAGATATTCAGACCTATTTACCCATTTGACATTCTTTATATCCCGAATTATAAGGCTTCATAATCTTAGGTATATCCCTAACTGCGTTAGTTGAGCTAAACTTTACAATGAAATCAAAATTCACACGACACAACCTTTTATGCCATAGCCAACTTTCATCAATCTATGTAATCAAACATGTCTTCTCACCAGAGTTCAAATGAAATATATTACCTTTTGTCTATGTACCGGTTGCAATCTCAAAATCAGACCTATTAATGATTTTGCAATTTCCATCCTTGAATTGTAATTTAAATCCTTTATCTACCAATTGTCCTACACTCAAAAGATTATTCCTTAAACCTTAAAAAAAAAAAATATCAATATTGTTCTTACCATCAAATGATATAGTTCCCTTTCCTTTGATCATACATGCTTCGACATCTCTGAATCTAACTAGACTGCCATCAAATTCTTGCAAAGATAGAAACTGCCTTTTATCTCTAGTCATATGATGTGAACAACCATTGTCAATTACCCATTCATCCTTGTCTTGAATTTTAGCAACAAGTGCCTTCTCTTATGGTATATTCTCTTCCAGTGCCAAATCATCTTCCTCGATACCTAGGAACACCCATTCCTTCCCATTTCCAAAACCACTAGTAGAGTCTTCTATCAGTTCATCATCAGAATCAGTAATACCTTCCTCATCCGCTATGTAGCAGGATTAGTCTTTGTTTTTCTTGTACTTATACTTGTTCTAATATCTAGGGTTAGGCTTAAAATATCTTCTAACTCTTTCTTAAAATCTTGAATTCCTTTCATGACATCTAGATGCAAAATGACCAATCTTATTACATGCAAAACATTTAAAAGGTGCTTTTCCTTCATACTTACTTTCTACCGGTCCTTTAGGTACTCTTCTAGAAAATAGTGCTTCAAGTTGCTCAAATTCATCATCTTCTATCTTCATATCATTCAATTAATTTGCATATAAATTTGTCCAATCTTGATTACTGGTTGCAGATGTAGATGCATGAAAACTAGGTTCAATCTTCATAGCTCCAGAAGGTCCAAATTCATCAATCTCAAAAGCAAATAGTTTCCCAACCAAAGTATCTTTGTTAATAGATGTATTAGCCATTGTTATCAACTTATTAATATAATTATTCTTCATTTTGTAAGCCCGTGGTAGGGCTCTTAGAACTTAGAAAAAAATTCATCTTTGCTCAGATTTCCACCACAATATTGAATTCCAATTACAATATCAAATTTACCCTCTCCATGAATGCATTAATCCTTTAATCTTCTTCCATCTTCAGGTTTTCATATCTCACCTAGTAACCATCAAGTTTAGCAATCTTCACTATAGGGTCACCTTCATTAAGAGTCTCCAACTTATCCCATATAGCCTTTCCAGATGATTTATCAATTAATCCCATTGTTTACTAATAAGAAAGTTCACACAAGAGGGCTTATCTTGCTCTATAAGAATTCTCAAGCTCCTCATCCAGGTTTTTCAGAGGAGGATTGCCAGATCCCTTATTCTTGCATTTTTCATCCCTAAACCACTTTTCTTAGTTATTTGAGAGCAGAGAAATTGGTTTGAGGGACCTTGTGAGATAGAGAACCATGGAACCAACCTTGGGAAGATGAGCCATACTTCATGACTCCATAGCTTGTACCAAGAAGTCCTGTGGGTGTGTGGACAAGTCTCCCTAGAGCTTCATTTTTCACATTTTAAGTTCTATCGACCCGCTTTTCCCGCATACATTTCTGGCGCCCACCATGGGGCCTGACCCCATATATCAAATCGGTTTTTGAATTTAACCCCTTTTGTAGGTACACGGGAAACATCAATCAGTATGTGGGAAACATTCCCTAGTGCATCCGATTAACAGTCTAGTGCATCCCACTTTCTGTTTAGCGCGTGGGGTTCATCATCTAGTGCATGACATCCTTAGCTTAGCGTACCATCCTCACTAACATTTTCTTGTAGGTCTCGGCACGAGAGGAAAACAATGTAGCACATCCAGAAAATAGAGTAGCGCATTAGAAATACAGAGCAGCACATTAGAGAAATAGAGTAGCATATGACAGTCATCTTGTAGCACATATAATCTGTAGCGTCGTAAATTGTACGCACTTGCTAGGGTGGTACAATTTCACACCTAGTTTAGCACCCGCCTTGGCGCATTTTGCATTTTGCATTGCATTTCCCCTTTAGCACTTAATTAATTAAATTAATTAGGTCTAAGGTCCTATTTCATCATCTCCCATATCATAAAGTTGGGCCCTTTTCATTAAAGTGTGCCCCTTTCATTTTATTCTTCCAATACATCATTTAATCAAAAACCCTGATTAGGTCCTATTTTGAACTTGGGGGCTTGATTTCGGGGGTCAAAACATCTCGAAATCACCTGTAACTTCGGGATTCTCTCTAAAATCATCATATTCGACGGCCCTGAAAATTTGGTGAAAAGTTGTCGGGACCATGGCGCCCGGACAGGACCATGGCGCCCGGCGTGCACATGGTCCTGGACATTTTTCCCAAAATTTTAGGGGCGCGATCCAATCATAAAATAAAGCTTAACCCCAAGAAATTGGTGGGAGATTTAATCTCTAAGTCGGCCTAAAGTGAAATTAAGACCTAGGGTTTCATATATAAGAGCTCTCTTTCTTCATTTGAAAGGATCCAGGATTTTTGGTTTTCAAGGACCTTCTAGGCAGCGAAAGGGCAGATCTTTGAAGACTTCAACAACATTCAACATCCATCTATCAAGAATTCATCAATTTCATTCATCCATTTAGGGCTTTGAAGGCATTGAAGAGCAATAAGGGATCACCGACTGAAGATTGGCTTGTACCCCTCCCTAGGGGTTGGGTATGATTTCATGTTGTTTTCATGTCTTTGCATAAGCTTCAACATATCATTTGTATTCATGCTTTAGATCACATTGCATCTTGATTTGGAGCATTTACATTATCATTTACAAGAAATTAGGGTTTACTTTCTAGGTTGCTCTAGCTTGCTTACTTTCATTTTAGGATCTTGCACACACACAAGGTCTGCACACACATTACTTTTACAATACAAATTGGCTATTCATGGAGGTGGAAATCACCAAAGCGGGGCTTTGACTAAGGCAAAACCCTATATAGCCGCCCACCATACCTTTTCAGATATAAGTGCAAGTTTCAGAATTCGGACGATGCCGCAAGTTACAGATCCGGGAAAAGTAGGCCGAGATAGCACTCCACACCAAGTTGTAGAGAAAAAGACCAGGACAGGGGCGTGGGGTGCCCTTGTCTTGCCAGGACAGGGGCACTGGGCCCCCTGGTCCCTGGGATAGGGGAGCTGGGCGCCTTGGTCCTTCTGTCAGACAACAATTTTCAGCATTTTTGATAGCTTTTCAGGTTGCAAAATAGCAGTTTCCAGAGCAGTTTCAGGGGCAGAATCAGGATAGTGGCACCCGCTCCCCCATCCCGAACATTTTCATTCATATTTTAACACCAGGTATACATTTACATTCTTATCTTGTCCATGTGTTTACAGCTTTCCATTGTTTAAGTTCAATTCTGCAATCTTGTTATTAGTTCATACTTGCACTTGGGGGTTTGGGATTGAACTTGCATCATTTTATCTTTCATTTGCAACAAAGGAATAGAAATCCTAATAGGTAGCCCGTGGCTCTCACTTCCACAAAAAGAAGTATCCAATCGTGTGATACCTCTAGGCTCTTTCGTATTCCACAAATGTGTGATTGAAAGTGAGATTAGGGCATGTTTGCTTAGTGTCACTTTTTCCCCCACACATTTTGGTGAACCCGACGTGAATTCCAATCTTCTCTAATTCTGATTTATGTTTTCAAATTTGAGTGTTTATGCTATTACAAATTCAAATTTGTATTTAGAAGTTTTAAATTCTTGCAAGATTCAAAAATTTAGAGGAAATTTTTGCTAAAACCCTAATTTTTCAATTCAAATTTGAACTTGTGGATAGCTTAATTGGGATCAATAAATTCAAATCTGATTTAGGAACTCATTTGAATCATAAATTTCATTTTTCTAAATCTACATTCTAAGTGCTTGCATTGTTTAAAATTAAACATTTCCTTCTTTTTTGCATGTGTTATCATTTGAAAAAGGAAAATTGTTGTCATGATGCATTCATTTCATAGATGTGATAATGGGTTAGCTTCCCTTGTTTCAATTTTTCCTTCTCCTAAAGAACCTCCCCCCATCTATAATAACATTTTAGTGCCTAAAAGAGTTGCTACCAATCCCTTTGAGACTCTCCCATGCTCTAAGGATGAAGACTTTAAGAGTGATCTTGACAATTCTCCTAAAATGTGCCCTTCCTATTTAGCTATCCTAGAGGAAGAGAATGATATCATAAACACCTTTCTTAATGTTACTTCACCTTCCCTACATGATGCCTCTCTAAGTGAAAATGTATTGATGGACATTGACTTATTTTCTCCTAAAGTTGGTCCTTCCAATGGGGGCATGTTAGTGCAACAAGAGGTTATGAACACTTCTTTCAAAGATCTCCTTCCTAAGCATGAATCTTTGGAGAAATATGTTCATGTTCCTCCCAAAAAACACTCCCCTCATGAGGATCCTTTTGTGCAAGAAGATGACATTATCCCTACATTTCCTAGTGGTGGCATTTCCTTTTTCAACAAAATTCCCACTAGAGATGATGAATTAATGATAAATGCTTACCCTTCTCCTAAAGTTTGTCTTACCCATAAGCATCCCTTAGAGAAAGAAGATGGAATAATAAGCAATTTCCTTAATTCTCTCTCCCCTAAAGATAATATTGAACATATTTTGAGGAAAGAGGGTGAGTTTAACACATCTATTGATGCTCTCCCTCCTAAGGATGAGGAATTAATAAACAATGTTATCTCCTCTCCCAAAATTGACAATACTTCAAACATTCCTTTCAACAACTTCGCTATTTGGGATGAACCATTAGAAGAAGGTGTAGATTATTCTCTACCCCATGAGAGAACCCTAGCCAAAGGGGATGAAATCAAGATTGAAAACTCCCTTGATAGTTTCTCACCTTCCATATATCTCAATTCTTCTCCCTCTAAAAATAAAGCATCTCCCTCTCCTCAACTTGGTTCTACTCATACGGATACCCTAGTTCAAAGCAAGATGGTTAACATCTCTTTCAAAGATCTCCCTCTCAAAAGTGAGACTTTAGAGAGTAATGTTGATCCTTCTCCTAGAGAGTTTATTCCCCATGTAGATCCTTTGATGATAGAGGATGATATGACCTTTCCTAGTATTACTCTATCTACTAGAACGTCAATGCCTACCCCTTGTCTCTCTCCTAAAATTGATTTAATCCATGATAAGATTTTAGTGCAAGAGAAGACTATCAATAATTCTTCCAACACTTTTGTTCATTCCTCTAAACCATCCTCAATCAATTTGATACATGTGAATGAAACACCTAACAAACCTCTCTTCACTATCCAAGGTGCTTGTCCTTCTCAAAATTCTCAACCTTTAAATAAGCCTATCTTAGTGGGTCAAGGTGGTTATGCTAATGATTCTTTTTGCACTCCTAAGAAACCTATTATTACTATGCAAGGAGGTTATTCTACTAAGAGCCCTTATGAGTATGCTAAGCAACTGACTAGCGAGAGTTATCATGCGGTTGCTCATACCTATAACACAAGAAACAATAGGCAACCTAATCCTCCTCCAGTTAGCCCAACTTCACTTCCTCCTTCCCAACCTATTCTTCCTCAAGCTCCTTGTATTTCATAAATGCTTAGTAAGGAATATGATATCATAGAACAACTTAAAGCTACCCCTGCTGAGATATCCCTTTGGGATTTGATCCAAACTTCTTCCGCTCATCATGGAATGTTACAAGATGCCTTGAAAGATTTGAATGTTCCTCCACCTAATACATCTAGTAATATAGTATCTTTGGTTAACTCTGTGATGAATCCTAAAGCTCAAATTGTGTTTACTCAAGATGAGTTGCCTACTAGTGAAATTCAACATCAATATGATCCCTTGATGATTGTGGTTATCATAAATGACACTGCTATAAGACGAACACTGGTAGATAATGGTTCTGGCCTTAATGTGTGTAGCAATAATGTATTGCATAAGATGAATGTGGATACATCCCTTATTGAGCCTGAATCTCATCCCATTCGAGGCTTTGATAATGTGGCTAAGTCTTCATTAGTTATTATCACCTTACCCATCACAGTGGGACCTGTTACTTTGCCTACTCCTATCCATGTTATGTCGGGAAATCTAACATACAACTTGTTATTAGGGAGACCTTGGATTCACAGTATGCAAGCTGTCCCCTCTACATTGCATAGACAAGTTAAATTTATTTATAATAATAAGACATATACCTTGATAGGTGATACTAATTTTCAAGCTTGTTTGCAAACATCCACTTCCAAAGGGAGTTCTTCTAAGCCTTCTTCTTCTAGTGATGACTCGTTAAACAAGAAACCTATGGATGAATCATCACCCTCTGATAATCAAAATTCTTTGGCTGAGTCTGAAGTTCCTGAAGAATATTCTTCTCAACTTGAATCTACACATGAAAAGGCTTTTGATCCTGAGAAGGTTCTCACAAAAGATGATTGGGGATCTCTTGATTTTAATCCCACCTTTGTAGGTGAGTATAGGTGAGTAAAGTTAAAAAGAAGGAAGAAACTAGAAATCAATCAGTCTTACCTGAACCTATGAGCAAAAATTTTGTGGCTACTTCTCAAACTTCTTCTCCTCACACCTCTAATTCTGAAGAATTTGATTCTTTGTCTTATGAAAAACCACCTTTTCTTTCTGAAATGGCTAATCCTTATGGTCGTGGTTTTCATATTTTGGCTAAGAGTGGCTATAGTGGAAATGGTTGTGGCGCAAATGAACAAGGAATTAAAGTCCCTTTAGAACATAACATGCATGAATATTCATTTGGACTTGGATATAATCTTTCTAAGCCCACCAAAGCATCTAAAAGACCATCTCTCAATGTGAATGCTATATTTAGTAGTGATGATGATCTCACTTCAACTAAATCATCTTCTACTTCTATCAACTCTCATTCCCCTCATAAGGAAATCTTGGCGATGAACAAATCTCTTTATGAATCCCCTCAAATTTCTAAATCTAATTATGAATCTTTATCTCCTATTCATCATAAAGTCCTTTCCTCTAGGGATAAGGCTCTAATAAATTACACTCATCCCTCTTCTAAGATTTCTTGTGACTTTTCTTCTTCAATTTTTATCACTTTATACATGTTTTTGATCTCACTTATAGTTGAGCATTTAGCATGTCATATTCAAATACCTCATTTAGTCTATCATGTCGTTAAACAACATTAATGGCTATTATGTTGCTCATCATTATGTGACATTGGTAGCTCATTTACTGGGGGCTCATTGTCATTCATGATGGTACAATTTCAAGTGCAATCATATTTTTGAAGCAACATAATAGCCTAATTTTTCTATGTTATCTCTTGTTCCTATGGGGTAATAATGTGGAAATATTGATCATCTTTTCTTTAGAATCCTCTTTTCCTAGATATGGGAGAAGATGTGTATTCTCTTTCTTACCTTACCCACTTCTTGTGAGGAGCATTTTACATACACTAATGTCTTGCGTCCATGAACTCATGTGAGTATGTAGTACATTTTTCTTATGTTTAAATCTCTCCATAGAAGGATTGTGTAAGTCCTTCTCATTGTCCTTATCCTTGGGAGGCAATGATCTTTCCTTATTTTTATCTAAGGATCCACTTTTTCCTATTTCGTGGATGGTGTGAACTTTATTACTTGATGTTATTCCTTGTATGCATTTATTGTTGTTTGTTCAAGGATTCTCTCTCACAAGAGGTGTAAGTCCTTGACTACAACCTCTTTTGCACTTGGTAAAATACATCTATAATGAATTCACTCTCCCAATTGGGTTAAAAAGAGCGTCATCCTTCATTAAGAATCATTTTCACCTCGCAAAAGAAGGAAGTATTGCATTCTTATTCTCTTCTTTGTCTTATTCTAGAAGATGTTATATTTGTCCTCTCAGGGATAGGTGTCTTTTGTACAAAGATCTCTTCTCCTCTAAGGATCTCCTTTACACATACTACAAGATATCCCTTTTTCAACTATCTTATCCTTGCTTAAAGAGTGCAAAACTCTCTTGCTTGGATCTATGACATTGTTGCATTTTCGGGGTATCTTCTTTTGTGATGAAGGTAGGTATCCTTGTTCTACTTTTCTTATGACGTAAACATTACACTTCCTGAGAAATGGGTCATTCTCGGAACCAGAGCACAGACTCTTAGAGCGAGATGTCTCCATTTTTCTTTTATGCAAGGTGATTATTCTCGGAACCAGAGCACAAACTCTTAGAGCGAGATGTCACGCTTTTTGTACTATACATATACAGGTTGTAGCATACTCAGGCATAGACTCCTATGAGGTGCCCCTAACCTCCCTTACACACACATGCACGAGGTTGAGTGGAACTAGCGGCATAAGGCTAGACTTTCTCACTCTCCTCCCTTACATGGATCACCTAGACAAACTCTAGGGGCTAGTTTTCCATGTCCTTTTTCCATGGATCACCTAGACAAGATCTAGGGGCGAGAAGTCCATGTTTTCTCTCTCACTATTCTTCTCATGGATCACCAATGTGTGTATTCATTCTTTTTTCCTTTCTTTTCTTCTCTTTGCATTTTGTTTCCATTCACATCCTTCATCTTGTGTTAGAGAACTCTCAAATCCTCACACTCTTTGTTGTGTTGGAATTGAGATTTAGTCCTCTTTCTTACCAAATGATTCTGCATTAGTTTTTGATCTCATATCAAATCTTCTTGTGAGCATTTGTCATCAATATTCTTTAACAATTTGAAGTGGTAAACATGATACCCTATTTCAACTCACTAAAATTAGCAAGCTGAAATAGGGGGGGGCATATAGCTACCCTCAAATTTTCATCACCTTCCTTAGTAAGCATTAGGTGATTTTGTGATCTAACGTGTGTTTTGTAGGGTGAGGTTCCTAACTATGTACTGCAGATACCGCTGGGGGCTTTGTTCGTCAGACTTATGGATATATCCTTTTTCAAATAATGTTTACTTTTCTGTACTTTAGCTTGCATATGCAAGTAGTGTTCATATGACCGCAAAAGTGGGGGCTAAATGTAGCGTCGTAAATTGTACGCACTTGCTAGGGTGGTACAATTTCACACCTAGTTTAGCACCCGCCTTGGCGCATTTTGCATTTTGCATTGCATTTCCCCTTTAGCACTTAATTAATTAAATTAATTAGGTCTAAGGTCCTATTTCATCATCTCCCATATCATAAAGTTGGGTCCTTTTCGTTAAAGTGTGCCCCTTTCATTTTATTCTTCCAATACATCATTTAATCAAAAACCTTGATTAGGTCCTATTTTGAACTTGGGGGCTTGATTTTGGGGGTCAAAACATCTCAAAATCACCTGTAACTTCAGGATTCTCTCTAAAATCATCATATCCGACGGCCTTGAAAATTTGGTGAAAAGTTGTCGGGACCATGGCACCCGGAGAGGACCATGGCACCCGGCGTGCACATGGTCCCAGACATTTTTCCCGAAATTTTAGGAGCGCGATCCAATCATAAAATAAAGCTTAACCCCAAGAAATTGGTGGGAGATTTAATCTCTTAGTTGGCCTAAAGTGAAATTAAGACCTAGGGTTTCATATATAAGAGCTCTCTTTCTTCATTTGAAAGGATCCAGGATTTTTGGTTTTCAAGGACCTTCTAGGCAGCGAAAGGGAAGATCTTTGAAGACTTCAACAACATTCAACATCCATCTATCAAGCATTCATCAATTTCATTCATCCATTTAGGGCTTTGAAGGCATTGAAGAGCAATAAGGGATCACCGACTGAAGATTGGCTTGTACCCCTCCCTTGGGGTTGGGTATGATTTCATGTTGTTTTCATGTCTTTGCATAAGATTCAACATATCATTTGTATTCATGCTTTAGATCACTTTGCATCTTGATTTGGAGCATTTACATTATCATTTACAAGCAATTAGGGTTTACTTTCTAGGTTGCTCTAGCTTGCTTACTTTCATTTTAGGATCTTGCACACACACAAGGTCTGCACACACATTACTTTTACAATACAACTTGGCTATTCGTGGAGGTGGAAATGACCAAAGTGGGGGTTTGACTAAGGCAAAACCCTATATAGCCGCCCACCATACCTTTTCAGATATAAGTGCAGGTTTCAGAATTCGGACGACACCGCAGGTTACAGATCCGGGAAAAGCTGGCCGAGACAGCACTCCACACCAAGTTGCAGAGAAAAAGACCAGGACAGGGGCATGGGGTGCCCTGGTCTTGCCAGGACAGGGGCGCTGGGTGCCCTGGTCCTTCTGTTAGACAACAATTTTCAGCATTTTTGACAGCTTTTCAGGTTGCAAAACAGCAGTTTCCAGAGCAGTTTCAGGGGCAGAATCAGGACAGTGGCGCTCGCACCCCTATCCCGAACATTTTCATTCATATTTTAACACTACGTACGCATTTACATTCTTATCTTGTCCTTGTGTTTACAGCTTTCCATTGTTTAAGTTCAATTCTGCAATCTTGTTATTAGTTCATACTTGCACTTTGGGGTTGGGATTGAACTTGCATCACTCTATCTATCATTTGCAACAAAGGACTAGAAATCCTAATAGGTAGCCCGTGGCTCTCTCTTTCACAAAAAGAAGTAGCCAATTGTGTGATACCTCTAGGCTCTTTCATATTCCACAAATGTGTGATTGAAAGTGAGATTAGTGCATGTTTGCTTAGTGTCACTTTTTCCCCCACACATAGTTTATTCTGTAGTGCATCATAGACAGAAAACATAGAGCTTATTTGTAACAAAAATTAAAATTTAGACTTGTAGAAGTCCACGGAATTCACCTTTTTGCTAACTGATTGACTGGTTTTCTATAGGTTACTAACATTTGATTGTAAGTTTTGAATCTATTTAGGCTAGAATTAAAGTAGTTTAAATTTTTACTAACTTTTCTAAGTTAGGCAAAATTCAAATTTCTTTCTTTTCTTGTTTAAATAAAACTGAACTCACTTTTATTTTGGGCAAGTAAAACGAACAACAATCAAAAATTTTCTTGCTTTTCTAGGAGAAAATTTCTCAATTTGGGCTCTAAAAAGAACAATACAAATTTTTATTTTTGCAAAGGGCTTAAAAATAATTTCACCATCCTTTGGTACATAAAAGGATCCATCTTTAAATGTGGGCAAAGTAAAGAATCACACCAAGTCACAAAAGTCAGTTACAATCAAAGAGGGAAGTTATTCCCCTTTTGCCCATTTTCTTTTGTTGACCAAATCGAAGTTTTGCTTTATTGACCAAGTTCTTTTCGTAGATTAGATAATCACTTATTTGAGGAAATAAAATAAACACCATGTTTTTGTGGAGCAACGTCTCCATATAGATCCTAGAAAATCACTAAATTGAAAGGATAAAAAGAACAACTTGATTGCCTTGTCTCGAAAGTAGAAGGTATATGCTCTCCCCTTAACTGGGTGATCAAAAAGCTAGACTACTCTTACGCTTTCGGTCATTTAAAACATTTACATCCTTTAGTAGGCCTGCCTTCCCGAGGGGTTGAAAACAACTCTTAAAGCCATTTATAGCCACTGTGAGGGGAACGACCTAAGTGGAAAATGACTTTGATGCCAAGTGTTCCAACCCACTATAATCAAAAGTGGAAAGTGATGAAAGTCCTTTTCAACGGTTGCGCACAATGATTAGTCCTCCCCCAATATCCTCGAGATACATAAAGCCTTTGTTCTAAAGGTTGGGAAGCCTCCTGAGGGAGTTTATCACTGATGGCCAAATAGGAAGCTTGATTACGAACCTTAGAAATAGAAACCTTGAGCCAAGTCAGTAACCAGACATTTCTAATATCATAGTGCAAGGGTGGGGAAGAATCTGCCCCCAAGATCGCTCACCATATATCTCCCAAGATAACTACTCAATTGTGAAGCAATTCACTTTGAGTTAATTTCTGGCAAAAGGCAAAAAAATGGGCCCCCTCTAGGGGGTGACATGGTTGTTTGAGCTGACGGAGTATCGAGACTAGTGGGCTATGGTATTACTTATGACCCTTGAATAAAGAGTCTTTTTGAAGTGTATTCATTGTAACCAAACCTGTTAAAACATTGGGGATTTGAACACATCCTTGCAGAATATACACTTACTATTTAGATTAGGCAAAAATGGTTATGTATTTTGTGCTGTATTTGCATTTGTTACCTCAGAAAATCATCCATCAACATTGAAAACCTAAGGCAAAACACCAAAATAATAGAAAATAGTCAAAACAGGGCAATTTAGTGCATAAGAGCAACTTCTTAGCGCTTTGGAACCATCCTTTAGCACATCAAAGCCTATCTTTAGTGCATAAAGTATTCATAGTAGCGCTTCATCAAAATTTAGAAATTGTTAGAAATAGTTAGCGCATCCAGAAAATAGCCTAGCGCATTGAAACATTAGCTTAGCACATCGGAGTCAAACACTAGTGCATAAGGTTTATCAGTTAGTGTGTAGCAGGCCCATATTAGCGCATAACATTTTGAGCAAAATAGAAAACTAGATAAGCAGTCTAAAATAGTTAGCGTGTAGTCGGGGGCAGCCTAGCATGTGTGGTCTTTTCCTTAGCACATTGAAAACTTTCTGTAGCGCATCCCTTCTCTGCTTTAGCATGTGATAAAAACTAGAAAAATAGGGGGCAAAACAGAGATAAATTTTGAAAATTTTGAAAACATTTTTTGGAAACCTCCTTTCATTACCTTCATTTTTCATCAAAACAGAGTATCAAAACAGAGTATAAAAACTATTTCCAGAGAAAATTTCTAGTCAAACAAAAGTTGTCCAAACATCCAAAACTGGTCGCACGATAACATATCTATCCTATCAAAATCAGGAGGCATCATCACAAGTGACAAATAGGTCCTTATTATCACACAAATTTTATCCCAAACACACTTGTTTAAAAACTTCAAGTTGTCAAATCAAGTTTCCATATCGGGAGACTTTTTCCATATCATTTGATGCACTTTGTCGTGAGGGGGCATCTAAACCTTCACTTTGATAAAGTAAAGCTTAAGTTTCCAAAACAAGATAAAACTGAATCCAAACCAACTCAAAAGGAACTATTGATCATTTGTACATGACTAATCCTCATATTCTAAGAAGAAAGAATATTTATTGTAACACTCAGTTGAAGAAACAACAACCAAGTTTTTCCAAATTTGTCAAAAGAAATAAATTTTTATACATCAATCATCAACTCTTCAAATCTCATAGAACTTTCCTTCATCATGTCAAACTCTATATCCAGAACAAATCCAATGAGTTTGACAAGGAGCCTTTGAAGACTAGAGCATTATGCCATAAGTCCGCATTCAGTCAACAAATTAATCACGAAGGAAAGATCAATCCTGCATTCTTTCCCAATGAGTGCATCACTTACAACACACCCCGACTTGAACCACCAACCCCGGAGCAACATATCAAAGAGGATTTTGTCCCTTTCATTACAGAAAGCTTCTACTAAAATGCCTCTTACTCGCTCTCAACAAAACAAGAAAAGCGAGGTACAAGCAGAATCCAGTATGAATCGGAGGTTATCAAATCCTTTTGAAGGTCCACAACTAGAGGATACTGAAATTTCTGAAGAACTTCTTCAGGAATGCCAAGAAAGTGCTTCATTCCAAAAAATTGTAGAAAGACTCATGGAAAATGACAAAGAGAAATACTTTCTCAGGCTCACAAGCAAAGGGGTTAAACTCCCTGAAGACTTTGACATAGACATGTTTAGAACAAGATCTCAACATTACGAATATCAAGAACGACAACAAGAAGGGGAAGCACACAACCCTGAACAAGATATTCCTGAACAAACATACTGGAACAACATACACCAAGGCAAACATCCCTGAGCAACACATCGCCAAGAAAAACATACCATTCCATACACCATTTCAACCCAGGATTAATGCAAGGGAAGAACTCTTCCCTCAGAAAAACAAGGCACCTTTGGTTGCCCTTACTCAACAAATGCAAATGTTACAAAGACAAATGCAAGACATGCAACAAGGGACAACAATATGGTACTCATTAAATGAAATTTGTCCTTATCCCTTTGACAGAAGATTTCACATGATCCCTTTTCCTCCAAACTCAGATGTTCCTAAATTTGACAAGTATGATGGAAAAAATGATCCCCGTGATCATGTCAGAGAATTTTGTACCATGAGTCTTGAATTTGCTCATGATGACACCTATCTCATGAGGTTGTTCCCAAGAAGCTTGGGAGGACAAACAATGGAATGGTTATCCAAGATCACACCTCCTGTCAGATCATTTGATGAATTGGTCAACAAATTCATAACACAATATTCCTATAATATTCAACATGCTATCACCATGCTAGATGTTTGTAACACCAAATAGAAAAACAATGAAACATTCATGGTATTCCTTCAATGTTGGCGACGTATGGTTTCACAATATCCTTGAGATAATCCTGAAAAGGAGAAAATGGAAATTTTCATCGACAACTTGAATGGTGAGATGAGTTACAGACTCAACCTCCAATGCATACCATCTTTTGCTAAACTGATTGAAAATGACATTCAAGTAGAAGAAGCATGTGTTAAGAAAGGAACGCTCAAATTCTTCAAAGAAGGAACAAGTTCATCAAACTACAATAACCAAAATAACAACAACTTAGACAAATCTAGATTCTGGACTCGAAACAAAAACAATGGAAACGAAGGAGGGAATGAACCAAATGATCCAAAATCTAAACAACCCGTACTCATTATTAGGAAATCCTCAAACTACCAAGAATCCTAAAGGTGCTAACCCAAACACTAGTACTTATGCACCAAGTACCAATCAAGGTCAACCCAATACCAACAACACCAATAACACCAGCAATGCTCAAAACACTAACACAAATCGAGGACCTAATTATAATTCATGAGGTAGCACCAACAACTTTCAAAAGAGTGTCTACACACCATTGGGGCAATCACTAGAGTCAGCATTCAGAGAACTCCTAGCAAACAAAGTTATCTCATTACCAGCCATCACCAACTATGAACCACATATCAAACCACCTTGGTGGAATGACTCACACTTTTGTGATTTTCATCGCAACAAGGGCCATCAAATAAATGATTGCATGAGATTGAAGAACATTGTTCAAGACATGATTGATAGAGGTGATTTAACAGTAGATGGTCTCAAGAAAAATGGTGACCATGGAGCCTTTAAAAATCCTCTTCCAAACTACAACAAAGATGGAGCTTCAACCTCGAACGATACACGTGGGGCTTGTATTAACCACATCTACAATAACACTATCAATCACATATCAGCTACAGACAATCAAGTAAATGTTATCACTATCCAAGACCAGCATGAACACAAATCCGTCAACGTAACCACCAGAGCTCAAAAATATGTCTTGAAAGGACATATGTCAACAACAAACACAATACCCAAGGTTCAAGATGATCTAGTTAGCCAACTACACAAAACTCCTACTCAAATATCTATTCTGGAGTTGCTAAAACTTTCGCCAAAACACAAAGACATATTGGAACAAGCCTTATTAGAGACGAATGTGCCTCAAGATCTAGATGTTGACAAATTCCAAGCCATGGTCGCTCATATGACAGGGCCTACTAATCTCACTTTTTCGGAGCATGATAATATCTCACTAAGCCATCCACATAACACTCCTCTCCATATTGAAGTCATTGTCTATAAACATTGAGTAAAATGAGTCTTGATAGATGGAGGAGCTGGACTTAATATATGTACCTTAAAACTTATCCATGCATTAGGCTTCTCTGATGTGTCTATTGATCCACGTAAAAGGATTACCATAAAGGCATATGATGATGAAGAAAGGTCATCTAAAGGAACTGTGATGTTACCCATTCAAGTTGGACCAATACAAAAGGATACTATGTGTCAGGTCTTAGACATAGACCTCACATACAATATTTTATTAGGTCGACCCTGGATACATGAAATGCAAGTAGTGCCTTCTACGTATCACCAGTGTGTAAAATTTCCTTTCAATGGGCAAGAAATTTCTATATTAGCTGATCACAATCCATTTCAACATTGCAACGCAATGGGGGAAGCCCAAGATAGTTTGGTTCCCCACAATAGAGAGAAACAGAAATCCTCAACATCAGATCTTCAACAAGCAAAGTGTGAATCATTACCTGGAGATTTCAAGCAGAAAATGCAGATTAAAGAGAAAGGCATGGGAGAATACTCTTTGGAACCCATGTGTCTGGCTCACTTACCAACATCACCCAGATCTCATGGATTGCCTACAGCATCAACACATAAAATAAATCAGCCCATCATGAAGTTTGATGGCACATTCATCCAACTTAGCACTCTAGCGCATGAATCAGAGGAAAAAGACATCCTTAGTTGGTTGTACAAAGATGAAGAAGAAGATAGTAGAGAAGCTGCTCTGGAAATAGTTCTCCCAACACACCTATATGGAAAGGGCTACTTAATCATGCAACAAATGGGATACGATGGTAAAGGACCTATTGGTAAACGCAAAGAAGGAGCCACTGAACCAATAGATCTTCCTTCACAACTCAGTAGGGACAAAATAGGATTAGGCTATGAACTCACTCTCCTACCAAGAAAGACACCATGCAAGAATCCAAAACCTTAGTGGAAAGCAAAGAAGAAGTACAAAGAAGAATCCTGGCAAGAAGCACTATTTGAATCCGCTGAGACAATCCATAAGGAACGTGAGCATCAAGAAAAGAAGCAACAATAGGAGAAACTCCTCATTCACAAGAAGGCCATATCTATAGTAGTAGCTCATATTCAGGCACCGATATCTAAACAAGCAATATCATCTCCTGATACCATTATTTCACCCCAAGGAGGAACAATATATGAGCATACAAAAGGTAGAAGCAGGATCTGACACAAAATCAGAGAAAACTATCAAACTGGTATCAATCATTAAGGACCTATTCTCACCATACAACATACCAGTCCACAACACTGATAAAATCTAGGATGATACCTCTAAGACTGATTCCAATGAATATGAATGGGGCGGCTATTCTAATATTCCAGATGATATTGCAGAAAATAGCAGTCATACACCCATTTCTAAAGAAGCATGCAACCCAGAGTATCAACCACTTGAATTTAGTCCACAAAATATCTATGATACCACATCAAACAAGTAGCGACATTATGAGCAAGTCTACACGGAAAATGATACCATCAAAGACCTCGATGAAATCCTTGACTCATTTGAAACCAAAACCAATCATGATGAAACCTCTGTCTTAACACTTACAATAGCAGAACTTGATCCACCAAACAACTCTTTACCACTTGTCTTTCCTGACCTCATCGACTGGGATGAACCCGACTTACATGATATACCCATTTTCCCAAATGATGAATCTATTATCCACTACCTATGTACCGTTAACCTAGAAACAGACTCTACCAGTGAACAAAGTAATGATGTCTACAACCCAGGGAGTGCCAAGTTTCTCAGTCACAAAAATGAACCACATAAAGGATTTATGGCTGAAAACTAGTCAATGGTAGCTATGGATCACAAAAAAATAAAAATAAAGGATGCATCTGAGGGTGAAAACCTTTTTAAGGCACCTAAAGATGGGAGACTTGACACTCTTCCTGAACATTTTCATGAGCGATCACCCATATTGATTGAGCCCACTCAATCAATCAACATCAGTACCATAGAAGCAGTCCAAAACATACACCTGGTAGAATCTCTCACAGAGGAAGAAAGATCAGCATTTATCACCTTTTTTAAAGAAAAGCAAATCAACTTCGCTTGGTCATACACAAATATGCCCGGAATAGATCCACACTTGATCATGCATCACTTGTCCATTTCTCCAGGAGTTATGCCAATCAAGCAAAAACTGAGAAAAACGAATCCCCATGTAGCACTCATGGTCAAAGATGAACGGAAGAAACTATTAGATGTCAGATTCATTCAACCCATCGACTATGCAGAATGGATTTCCAACATAGTACCAGTATCAAAACCAGATGACAGTATTAGAATTTGCATTGATTTCAGAGATGTCAACAAAACCTATCCAAAGGATGACTTTCCTTTGCCTAGTATCTACATAATTGTAGACCTCATAGTGGGCCATGCAATGCTCTCACTAATGGACAATTTTTCGGGCTATAATCAAATAAAAATAGCCCCTGAAGATCAAGATAGAATAGCATTTACCTGTCCCTAGGGAATGTACTACTGGAATGTTATGCCTTTTGTCTTAAAGAATGCAGGAGCTACTTATCAATGAGCAATGACAACAATCTTTCATGACATGATGCATACCTTCATGGAAGACTATGTTGATGATTTACTAGCTAAATCCTTCACCAGAGTAGAACATATAAGCATCTTAGAAAAGATCTTTGATCGACTGGAAAAATTCCAAGTTAGGCTCAACCCTAAGAAGTGTGTCTTCGGGGTTACATCAAGCAAGTTACTAGGCTACATAGTCTCAGCTAAAGGTATTGAAGTAGATCCAGCTGTAGCGTCCTAAAATTGTGACACTTGCAATTTTGACTGCATTTCGGTCTTCACGATGGCGACGCAACACGGAACCTGAATGGAGACCCCGAAACTTGTCTACGACACCAAAAACTGCATTTTCAAGCACCCTGGCCTGAACCTCCTTTGCACCCTGCTGTCCCGGGAGGTGGGACCAGAGCGCCCAGCGCCCTGGTCCTTCAGGACCAGGGCGCCTTGGTCCCTGGCCCTATTTTGGGCCCGGTCTCCTATGGGACTTTGGGTCTTTTTGTTTGCAAATTGGAAATAATATTTCCTGGTCGGCCTAAGGTCGGAAAAATCAGTCTTTTAGCCCTAATTGGCAAGTATATAAACTACATTTTCCTCTCCCATTTGGGTAAGAAGAAGGGGGGCATATGTGTACAAGCGTGGAAACTATACTCAAGCATTCAAGCATTCAAGCATTCCTTCAAGCAATTGATCATTTCAAGTCTCCATTCAAGGCTAAGTGTTGCATTCAAGACAAGGACTCAACCATTGAAGAGGAGATCACTTACTACATACTACTACAACATACAACATACAATATCTATACCTTCACACATAAGGATACAAACATCCTTACAACAAGGTATTAGTACTTGTTTTACATTACAGACATTTACATTTACAGCATTGCTCATTTCTTGGTTAATTCCAAAATTGGGGTTTGACCTAAAGGCAAACCCCTAATCCCTAACCCCCTAATCATCTTCACTTTTCTGTGGGTAGGTTGCAGGTACGCGGCTGAAATTGAAGATCTGGAATCCTTGTGTAGAGACGAACAGATCCCCCTTCATTTCATAGATTTTTCGGAGGACCATGGCGCTCGGGCGCCATTGTCCCGGCAACTTTCGCTCAAATTTGCAGGACAGCGCCGTATCGACATTTTACTGCTAATTCTAGGTCCGCAGCTTCATACTGTATTCCTATCTTAGTTTATAAGCGAATCTTTCTCACTTTCTATGCATTCCTAGCTTAATTCTTCTATGCACATTCTTTACAAAAGAGGGTAGCCTTGCTATCATAACCCTTGAAACTCATTTAGCATCCAATCTTGCATTGCGTGGGATTGGATCTTGTGGGTTTCAACCCCTCTTTTGAATGTAAAGTCTCCCAATTGAAAACCATCAACCCTAGCGACCTCCCTTCTCTCTCCTTGGAGTTGGAAGAGGGGAGAGCAACTAGGGTTCGATCGCGATTTTCCGCTTTACATTTTGGTGAACCCGACGTGAACATCCTTTCTGATTATTCATGGTTAGATCTGAAAATTGGATTCCTTGATTACATTTCCATGTTGATCTTTTGCAAAATTTTAGAGGTTAATTGCATAAAAATCCTAAATTTTCTTTTTAGTAATTAAGCTTGTGAAATGTCTAAATGTTAATGCTTGTTTTAGATCTACCCTTCTATTACAAATTATCAATTCATATTTGTGCTTTAATTTTGAAAATTAAGTGGTTAAGTGTTAAAACCCTAATTTTTAAAACCCTCTTGATTCAACCTTTGTCCGACAATTTCACTGATCAAAACATCTCCAAATCAGCTGTAACTTTGGATTCCGCAATAAAATCACAATATCTTTCATCCCTGAAAATTTGGAAAAAAGTTGCGAGGACCGTGTGCACTCCGAGCGCCATCGTCCCCGACATTTTTTCCGAAATTTCGGGAGCTAGATCTTACTGTATTTTCCTGCTAAAATCCAGAATTTTGGCTGATTTTATCAATTATAACACTTTCAAAATTAAAGTCAAAGTTGGTCTAGGGATTGCTTGGATTAATGCTTCTAATCATTCAAAAATCATTGAAATTGAAATTTTGTGTCAAAATTGTGTTCTTACTATCCTAAATCTGAAAAGTGTGTTTGCATTCATTAAAAATTTCAGTGCTTTATTCAAATTCTTGCAATTTGTGACTTTTGAAATTAAGTGCTTACTAACAACAACTTTAATTTCCACTTTCAAAATTGAATTTTGCGTGAAATTGAGTCAACTTTTGAATTTCAAAACTTGCATTGCTTTCGGTATTCCCTCTAAAATCATAAAATTCAAAATTTCAGTTTCCCTCTCTTTTTCAAAATTCAAATTTTGCATTTTTCGACAATCTTGGTAGAGTTCAATTTTGAGATTGCAACTTTAATTTGGCCTATCTACAGATCGTAAAACCACTCAATTTTTTCAGATTAGCTCTAAAATCATCATAACTTTCATCCCTGCAAATTTCGAAAAAAGTTGCCGGGACCGTGTGCACTCCGAAGCGCCACGGTCCCTGACATTTTTTCTAAAATTTTGGGAGATTGTCCTGATTATATTTAACAGCTTAAATCCAGAAGATTGGCTGATTTTACTGAAAATTGCTACCTCTAAATTCAAAATTTTCTCTCCCTCTCTAGTGCATGAGTTTTACAACAATAAGCCCTACTTACACTATTCCTGTTAGACGAAGCCGTAGAATTAAGTCTTTCCGAGGTTTAATTACCGAGGAGATGGAACCTAATTTGAATAGCCTTTTTAACGAGGACATGGGTAATTCCTCTAATCATCCTAATGATGAAGAAGCTCTCCATGAGGTTTCTGAAGAACAACTTTTGAAATTGGATAACCAATTTGACGATTTTTGACAATGGATGTCTCAAGAATACCTTGATAGTCAAGCTCTTCCTTTAATTGAGGGTCTAAAACGTATGCTTCAAAGTGATAAGAATGGAATTGATATTTTGCGTGGTATTGCACACATTGTGGATTCGAATGTGATGCCTATGAAGAGTTGTGCTGAAAATTTGGGTTATACACAACCTCCTACTCAAGTCAATCATTCTATTCCTTTGATGACTTCTATTGCTAGCGTACCTACCTTTACATCAAACATAATGGCTACTTCTACACAAGACATTCCTCCTGTGATCACCAGTCATGGGGGTAATCCTTCTTCTTCAATTAACCCTCTTCCTTCATTTAATCCGACTTCTTCATTCATTCCTTCAATGAGTGTCCCTATTATATCTCCACAAATGAACATGACGCAAGGGGGCAATTCGTTTAACCATTCCATTCCTCCTTGTAGTGTTCCTCCTGTCCAATCATCTCCTATGACTAACTATCATAGAGTCCCACCACCTTACTCTTTACCTTCTTTCAATAACATAACACCTCCATCTCAATCTAACACATCTAATATGAATTCTTCGACTGAAGCGACCATTAACAATCTTGCACAAACTATCTCTTCTTTACAGCAACAAATTGCCTCTATGAATCAATCTAAGTTTAGTGTGCCCACATTTGATGTTGCGAGCCCACTTTCTCTTGACATTGTTCGAGCTATCCCTCCTAAACATGTTGAAATCCCGCATTTGGAGCTTTATAATGGTAAAGGTGATCCTCTAACACATGTTAAGACTTTTCAAACAATATGTACTGATTTTGCTTATGACCAAAGGTTGCTTGCAAAACTGTTCACTAGAACATTAAGAGACAAAGCCCTACAATGGTATTGCTCGTTGCCTTCTTATTCTATTACTTCTTTTGAACAACTTGCAAATGCTTTCATTCAACAATTTCAAAACAATATAAGTCCTAAAGTTACTTTGATTGATTTAATGCATTGTAAACAAGGTGTTAAGGAAAAGGTGACTGATTTCATTGGTAGATATAAGCATTTGTATGCTCAAATTTCTTTTCCAGTGCCTGACAATGATATTCAAAGAATCTTTATTTCTAATTTACAAAAAGATATTCGAGACAAACTTCTATTTTCTGAGTTTACTTCTTTCCAACAGTTGTGTGCAACTCTTCACAATTATCAACTGACTGTGAGTCAAATGGAACAATCACATCCTATGGCTCCGAGTGATAAGGGTGATAGCAGTCAACAACCATTTGGGAAGTTTAAACTGAACAGAGATTCCATCAAATTCAATGAAAACATCATCAACAACAATGTGAATGCAGCATCAGGTGTGCCTCCTATTTCTAAATTTTTCAAGAAAGAAAGAAAGTATACTCCTTTGAATGAATCATTGCATAGTATTATGAATAAGTTATTGGAACAAAATGTGCTTACTCTTCCTCCTATAAGGCAAATTGATCTTGCAAAGATTACTTCACCTTATTTTGATAACAAATCTTTTTGTCAATTTCATCGTCAGCTTGGGCATGATACTGAAAAATGTTTTTCTTTAAAGGGTAAAATTCAAGATTTGATTGATAATAATACTATTTCTGTTTCTGGAGTGAATGATAAAGGCAATACATCTTTAGCTCCTCCTAATCAAAATCTTCAGATTTTCACTGATCCATTACCTTCTCATACCTCTAATGCAATTGAGGCTAATGATTCCTCTCTCTCATCTGATGGACTTGTGTCTATAACTCCGAATGTGATTAACTTTGTAGAGCAGCAAGAAAACCCTAAAGAACCTTCCATCACATTTGATTCCAGTGAAACCATTAGGGCACCTGATGGTCCTTTATACATAGTTGCAAAAGTCAAGAATACACCTTGTCGTGGAGTTCTTATTGATCCTTCATGCATGGTTAATGTTATTACTGAAGAATTTCTTTTTACTTTGCAATTGAATCAAGTGATATATGACAAAATAGATATGATTGTGAAACTATTTGATGCATTTTCTTCTCCTGCAATTGGTTCTATTACATTGCCTATTGAGGTCCATAACAAATCCCTTGATGTGAACTTTTCTATTATTCCATCTTCCGAACAATTTCGTGTGAAGCTTGGCTATCCTTGGCTATCTTCCATGAAAGCTATTGCTTCTCCTATTCACAAGTGTTTGAAATTTCCCCATAATGGTGAAGTTGTTACTGTCAATCATAGTCTCTTTAAACCAGCTGAAAGAACTTCTAGCGTTCCTATTGATTACTTTTGGCCTAAACAATTCCAATCTCTTCCTCTGCGAAGGATCATCTTTTCAAATCTTATCAAAAGTGGAAAACAGATATGATCCTATCTCTAAGTGAACCTAGAACACCTAAACTTGATATTCCTATCATTCTTGAGAAGGAAGTTCTTCCTTTGAAAGATAAAACTAATGTCTTTCCTCAAGAAGATTCCCAACCCGTTCCCATGGATGTGATTATGTCTATGCCTAATAAACCTTCTAAGAGTAGACCTATACCTCCTCATCATGATGGACTTGGTCTTCTTCCTAAACCAAATATTCCTCCTTTGTATGGAGTAGTCCCTCCTCCTTCTTTTTATAGAGAGAAGAGACCTTCTTCTTCTCCTATTATCCAGCCTAAGAGACCACAACCTAAACACCCAAGTGATAAGGATGAGAACATTCCTCCTCCTCAATCTTCTCCACTTCCTACTAAGACTAGACGAAATCGTTCTGCACATGAACGCCGATGAAAGCGTCGTCTTAGAGCTCAAGCAGCTTCTTCTCAAACTTTGCAATCTCCAAAAACACCTTCAACAAGCATTATTCCATTTTCTCCAAAATCTCCTAAACATAAGATGCATGATGGTCTTGATCCTGTGTGAATTAAAGACCCTATTTTTATAAATCTTGATGATGCTATAGATGAAAATGTTATTCATGATGAAAATGTTACTCCTCTTGCTTCTGATAGTGAATATGAACTTGTTGATATTGATAACCATTTATCTAACGAATTTTCTAAAGCACTTATCCTAGCTCCTAGACAAGAACAACGTGGCTTGGAACATGAACATAGCCCTTGTTTGGATCTTGTGATAGCTCCATCTACTGTGTTGGATGTTCCTCCTCTAGCGTGTTCCCTACCTTCCCGAAACATTGATCAGCAAGATCGGGGGGTAGATGACGTGCTAGACTAGTTACATTAGCATAGCAGATTCTCTCCTCCTCTCTTGTGTTACTTCTTCTATATGTTATTCTCATTCTTCTATTTTTTGTCCTTAGTGTTGTCTACTTGAGGACAATGCAAAGCATTGAGATCTCTTTTGGTCTCTCTCATGTTGACTCAAAAGACACATGTGTTCCCTTCTTCTAGGTGACCTTCCTTGATTGGGGAATGAAGAACAATTATGCATACATACATATGATATACATGAATTATCATACAACATACTGACCCCGAGGAAAGCGAAGTCACCTCGTGCTTTGTGTTTTGTGTCTATTATCCTTGGGTTTATCTCACACTTGGGGGCTAAATCCTTGCGATAACGTGCTCCTTTCCTTTCTCATTTCTTATGTGTATCACTACGTTAAAACAATCACCCCCGTTGAGGCATGTGCGATCGCTTTAACGTAGGGGGGCATACACCCTGTCTATCCCTTCAGGATACATGAAAATTTCTTGGAGAACTCAGCTTTGCCTTGAAAATTTTCGGTATTTCTCTTGCATGACTCATAGTGAGGGAACCTTACTACTGACAGTCATGGTTCTCCCTCGTGATCTTCCCTTTTACTTTGTCAATCGAAGTCATAAGATCCTTATTCCACTGGGGGCTTGGTGTGTCTTGTCTCCTTGATGTGGTGAAAGTCTTTCAATATTGTTTCCTTGTACTTTACCGAAAGTATGAGCATACATACTCCCACTAAAGTGGGGGCTAAATGTAGCATCCTAAAATTGCGGTACTTGCAATTTTGACTGCATTTCGGTCTTCACGATGGCGACGCAACACGGAACCTGAATGGAGACCCCGAAACTTGTCCACGACACCAAAAATTGCATTTTCAAGCACCCTGGCCTGAACCTCCTTTGCACCCTGCTGTCCCGGGAGGTGGGACCAGAGCGCCCAGTGCCCTGGTCCCCTAGGACCATGGTGCCCAGCGCCCTGGTCCCCTAGGACCATGGTGCCCAGCGCCCTGGTCCCCTAGGACCATGGTGCCCAGCGCCCTGGTCCCTGGCCCTATTTTGGGCCCGGTCTCCTATGGGACTTCGGGTCTTTTTGTTTGCAAATTGGAAATAATATTTCCTGGTTGGCCTAAGGTCGGAAAAATCAGTCTTTTAGCCCTAATTGGCAAGTATATAAACTACATTTTCCTCTCCCATTTGGGTAAGAAGAAGGGGGGCATATGTGTACAAGCGTGGAAACTATACTCAAGCATTCAAGCATTCAAGCATTCCTTCAAGCAATTGATCATTTCAAGTCTTCATTCAAGGCTAAGTGTTGCATTCAAGACAAGGATTCAACCATTGAAGAGGAGATCACTTACTACATACTACTACAACATACAACATACAACATCTATACCTTCACACATAAGGATACAAACATCCTTACAACAAGGTATTAGTACTTGTTTTACATTACAGACATTTACATTTACAGCATTGCTCATTTCTTGGTTAATTCCAAAATCGGGGTTTGACCTAAAGGCAAACCCCTAATCCCTAACCCCCCAATCGTCTTCACTTTTCTGTGTGTAGGTTGCAGGTACGCGGCTGAAATTGAAGATCTGGAATCCTTGTGCAGAGACGAACAGATCCCCCTTCGTTTCGCAGATTTTTCGGAGGACCGTGGCGCTCGGGCACCATCGTCCTGGAAACTTTCGCTCAAATTTGCAGGACAGTGCCGTATCGACATTTTACTGCTAAATCCAGGTCCGCAGCTTCATACTGTATTCCTATCTCAGTTTATAAGCGAATCTTTCTCACTTTCTATGCATTCCTAGCTTAATTCTTCTATGTACATTCTTTACAAAAGAGGGTAGCCTTGCTGTCATAACCCTTGAAACTCATTTAGCATCCATTCTTGCATTGCGTGGGATTGGATCTTGTGGGTTTCAACCCCTCTTTTGAATGTAAAGTCTCCCAAGTGAAAACCATCAACCCTAGCGACCTCCCTTCTCTCTCCTTGGAGTTGGAAGAGGGGAGAGCAACTAGGGTTTGATCGCGATTTTCCGCTTTACACCAGCAAATGTACAAGCCATTATGGAGATGCCACCACCAAAGAACATCAGCGAACTTAGATCTCTATAGGGATGACTTCAATCAATCAGGTGATTCATCGCTCAACTTGCAGACAAAAGCCTACCATTCAATTATTTGCTACATAAGAATGTACCATTCAGATGGGAAGCCAAATGTGCTGAATCCTTCTATCAAATCAAGCAATATCTGATGAAACCACCAGTTTTTCTACCACCAATAGTAGGGAAGCCACTTATTCTCTACATTTCAACAACAGATGTATCATTGGGGGCACTGTTAGCACATTAAGATCAATAAGGAAAGGAATGAGTCATATAATACATCAGTAGGACATTGAATGGATATGAACTCAACTATACATTCATTGAGAAGCCTTATCTAACAGTAGCCTTCACTTCCCAAAAGTTCCGACATTATATGCTAGCACACACAATTAAGTGAGTGGCAAAAATTGATCCCCTCAAATATCTACTCAGCAAAGCAGCTCTTACAGGTCGATTGGCTAAATGGGTCATGATTTTCAGTGAATTTGATATCCACTACATAGAACAAAGAGCTATCAAAGGACAAGTAATAGCAGATCAATTGGCAGAAGCGCCACTACCTGGTAAGAAACCCATGGAGATCAAATTTCTAGATAGAGATGTTCTTGCTATCTCTACAACACAATGGACCTTATACTTTGATGGATCATTCATTTAACATAGCTCAGGTGCCGACATTTTATTTATCACTCCTGAAGGACACACCATACCAAGATCATATAGGCTTATGTTTCAATGCACAAATAATGTTGCTGAATATGAGGCATTGGTTATAGGCATCAAAATGGCTGTAGAATGGAATATCACAGAGTTAAAGGTCGACGGAGATTCACAACTAGTCATCAACCAGATCAATGATGACTATCAGACGAAAGATGATAAGCTGTTACCTTACAAATGAATGGTGGATGACTTCAAACAGTATTTTGTACACATCACCTTCGAGCAAATACCAAGGTTGAACAACAAAGCAGCCGATGCAATGGCTACTATCGCTTCATTACTATAAATTCCAAAGCAACAGAGTTGTTACGAGTTTCTGGTAGAGCAACTGTTCTCCCCCACCTATGACCACTATGAATCCCATGTTATCTATGCATTGACTGGTTCCAACTCCCCCTTGTATGGACCGATATATGATTATCTAAAGAACAATATCCTACCCATTGATCAATCCCACAACCAAAAACGTAATTTTATCTGACAAGCTGCCCGTTATACCCTTACTGCTGATACTTTGTACCATCGAGGTCTAGATGGTACTCTTCTTCATTGCCTTGATTGTAATGAATCTGATTCCACTTTACATGAGCTTCATGAAGGTATCTATGGCACACATTCAAGCGGTACAACTCTTGCTAAAAATCTTTTGCGAATGGGGTATTACTAGCCGACAATGGAAAAAGATTCTTACCACTTCACCAAGAAGTGTCCTAAATGCCAAATCCATGGCAATTTAATACATGCACTAGCATAGGAATTGTAGCCATTTACAACATCCTGGCCCTTTTGTCAGTGGGGACTAGACTTGGTCAAAAAAATTCATCCTTCATCATCAAATGGACACAAGTTCATTATAACCGAAACAGAATACTTTACCAAGTCGATAGGAGCAGTCCCCATGACTGCAGTGACTGGGAAGTAAATCGCCTCTTTTGTCCTTAATTATCTGATCTACAGATATGGTATTCCAAGCTCCATCATCATAGCTAATGGACGACCATTCAAAAACCAAGATGTACAAGAACTATGTGAAAAATTCAAAATCCAACATTTATTCTCTACACCTTACTACCCCTAGGGGAATGGTCAAGCAGAGGCATCTGTAGCATCATAAATTGTACGCACTTGCTAAGTGGTACAATTTCACACTTGGTTTAGGTCCCACCTTGGCACATTTTGCATTTTGCATTGCGTTTCCCCTTTAGCACTTAATTAATCAAATTAATTAGGTCTAAGGTTCTATTTTATCATCTCCCACATCATAAAGTTGGGCCCTTTCATTAAAGTGTGCCCCTTTCATTTTATTCCTCCAATACATCATTTAATCAAAAACCCTAATTAGGTCCTATTTTGAACTTGGGGGCTTGATTTTGGGGGTCAAAACATCTCGAAATCACCTGTAACTTCGGGATTATCTCTAAAATCATCATATCCGACGGCCTTGAAAATTTGGCGAAAAGTTGTCAGGACCATGGCGCCCGAAGTGCACATGGTCCTCGACATTTTTCCCAAAATTTTAGGAGCACGATCCAATCATAAAATAAAGCTTAACCCCAAGAAATTGGCAGGAGATTCAATCTCTAGGTCAGCCAAAAGTTGAAATTAAGACCTAGGGTTTCATATATAAGAGCTCTCTTTCTTCATTTGAAAGGATCTGGATTTTTGGTTTCAAGGACCTTCTATGCAGTGAAAGAGAAGATCTTTGAAGACTTCAACAACATTCAACATCCATCCATCAAGAATTTATCAATTTCATTCATTCATTTAGGGCTTTGAAGACATTGAAGAGCAATAGGGGATTACCGACTGAAGATTGGCTTGTACCCCTCCCTTTGGGTTGGGTATGATTTCATGTTGTTTTCATGTCTTTACATAAGCCTCATTATAACATTTGTATCCATGCTTTAGATCACTTTGCATCTTGATTCAGAGCATTTACACTATCATTTACAAGCAATTAGGGTTTACTTTCTAGGTTGCTCTAGTTTGCTTACTTGCATTTTAGGATCTTGCACACACACAAGGTCTGCACACACACTACTTTTACAATACAACTTGCCTATTCGTGGAGGTGGAAATCACCAAAGCAGGGGTTTGACTAAGGCAAAACCCTATATAGCCGCCCACCGTACCTTTTCAGATATAAGTGCAGGTTTCGGGATTCGGACGACGCTGCAAGTTGCAGATCCGACGGAAGCAAACGAAGACAGAACTTCACACCAAATTCCAGCCCAGAAAGCTAGGATAGGGGCATGGGGCACCCTGGTCCTGCCAGGACAGGGGCGCTGGGCACCTTGGTCCCTAGGATAGGGGCGCTGGGCACCCTGGTCCTTCTGTCAGACAGCAGTTTTCAGCATTTTTGACAGCTTTCCAGGTTGCAAAACAACAGTTTCCGGAGCAGTTTCAGGGGCAGAATCAGGATGTTGGCGCCTGCGTCCCCGTCCCAAACATGTTCACTCATATTTTAACACTGGGTACGCATTTACATTCTTGTCTTGTCCTTGTGTTTACAACTTTCCATTGTTTAAGTTCAATTCTGCAATCTTGTTATTAGTTCATACTTGCACTTTGGGGTTAGGGATTGAACTTGCATCATTTTATCTTTCAATTGCAACAAAGGAATAGAAATCCTAATAGGTAGCCCATGGCTCTCTCTTCCACAAAAAGAAGTAGCCAGTTTTGTGATACCTGTAGGCTCTTTCGTATTCCACAAATGTGTGATTGAAAGTGAGATTAGGGCATGTTTGCTTAGTGTCACGTTTTCCCTCAAACATTTTGGTGAACCCGACGTGAATTCCAATCTTCTCTCATTCTGATTTATGTTTTCAAATTTGTGTTTTTATGCTATTTCAAAATCAAATTTGTATTTACAAGTTTTAATTTCTTGCAAGATTCAAAATCTGGAGGAAATTTTTGCTAAAAACCCTAATTTTTCAATTCAAAGTTGAACTTGTGGATAGCTTAATTGGGATCAATAATTTCAAATCTGATTTAGGAACTCATTTTAATCATAAATTTCATTTTCTAAATCTACATTCTACGTTCTTGCATTGGTTAAAATTAAACATTTCCTTCTATTTTGCATGTGTTATCATTTGAAAGAGGAAAATTGATGTCATGATACATTCATTTCATAGATGTGATAATGGGTTAGCTTCCCTTGTTTCAATTTTTCCTTCTCCTAAAGAACCTGCCCCCATCTATAATAACATTTTAGTGCCTAAAAGAGTTGCTACCAATCCCTTTGAGACTCTCCCATGCTCTAAGGATGAAGACTTTAAGAGTGATCTTGTCAATTCTCCTAAAATGTGCCCTTCCTATTTAGCTATCCTAGAGGAAGAGAATGATATCATAAACACCTTTCTTAATGTTACTTCACCTTCCCTACATGATGCCTCTCTAAGTGAAAATGTATTGATGGACATTGACTTATTTTCTCCTAAAGTTGGTCCTTCCAATGGGGGCATGTTAGTGCAACAAGAGGTTATGAACACTTCTTTCAAAGATCTCCTTCCTAAGCTTGAATCTTTGGAGAAATATGTTCATGTTCCTCCTAAAAAACACTCCCTTCATGAGGATCCTTTTGTGCAAGAAGATGACATTATCCCTACATTTCCTAGTGATGGCATTTCATTTTCCAACAAAATTCCCACTAGAGATGATGAACTAATGATGAATGCTTACCCTTCTCCTAAAGTTTGTTTTACTCATAAGCATCCCTTAGAGAAAGAAGATGAAATAATAAGTAATTTCCTTAATTCTCTCTCCCCTAAAGATCATATTGAACATATTTTGAGGAAAGAGGATGAGTTTAACACATCTATTGATGCTCTCCCTCCTAAGGATGAGGAATTAATAAACAATGTTATCTCCTCTCCCGAAATTGACAATACTTCAAACATTCCTTTCAACCACTTCACTATTTGGGATGAACCATTAGAAGAAGGTGTAGATTATTCTCTACCCCATGAGAGAACCCTAGCCAAAGGGGATGAAATCAAGATTGACAACTCCCTTGATAGTTTCTCACCTTCCTTGAATCTCAATTATTCTCCCTCTCCTCAACTTGGTTCTACTCATAAGGATACCCTGGTTCAAAGCAAGATGGTTAACATCTCTTTCAAAGATCTCCCTCTCAAAAGTGAGACTTTAGAGAGTAATGTTGATCCTTCTCCTAGAGAGTTTATTCCCCATGTAGATCCTTTGATGATAGAGGATGATATGACCTTTCCTAGTATTACTCTACCTACTAGAACATCAATGCCTACCCCTTGTCTCTCTCCTAAAATTGATTTAATCCATGATGAGATTTTAGTGCAAGAGAAGACTATCAACAATTCTTCCAACACTTCTATTCATTCCTCTAAACCATCCTCAATAAATTTGATACATGTGAATGAAACACCTAACAAACCTCTCTTCACTGTCCAAGGTGCTTGTCCTTCTCAAAATTCTCAACCTTTAAATAAGCCTATCTTAGTGGTTCAAGGTGGTTATGATTCTTTTTGCACTCCTAACAAACCTATTCTTACTGTGCAAGGAGGTTATTCTACTAAGAGCCCTTATGAGTATGCTAAGAAACTGACTAGAGAGAGTTATAATGCGGTTGCTCATACCTATAACAAAAGAAACAATAGGCAACATAATCCTCCTCCAGTTATCCCAACTTCACTTCCTCCTTCCCAACCTATTCTTCCGCAAGCTCCTCATATTTCACAAATGCTTAGTAAGGACTATGATCTCATAGAACAACTTAAAACTACTCCTGCTAAGATATCCCTTTGGGATTTGATCCAAACTTCTTCCACTCATCATGGAATGTTACAAGATGCCTTGAAAGATTTGAACATTCCTCCACCTAATACATCTAGTAATATAGTGTCTTTGGTTAACTCTGTGATGAATCCTAAAGCTCAAATTGTGTTTACTCAAGATGAGTTGCCTACTAGTGAAATTCAACATCAATATGATCCCTTGATGATTGTGGTTATCATAAATGACACTGCTATAAGATGAACACTGGTAGATAATGGTTCTGGCCTTAATGTGTGTAGCATAAATCTATTGCATAAGATGAATGTGGATACATCCCTTATTGAGCCTGACTCTTGTCCCATTCGAGGCTTTGATAATGTGGCTAAGTCTTCATTAGGTATTATCACCTTACCCATCATAGTGGGACCTGTTACTTTGCCTACTCCTATCCATGTTATGTCAGGAAATCTAACATACAACTTGTTATTAGGGAGACCTTGGATTCACAGTATGTAAGTTGTACCCTCTACATTGCATAGACAAGTTAAATTTATTTATAATAATAAGACATATACCTTGATAGGTAATACTAATTTTCAAGCTTGTTTGCAAAATTCTACTTCCAAAGGGAGTTCTTCTAAGCCTTCCTCTTCTAGTGATGACTCATTAAATAAGATACCTATGGATGAATCATCACCCTCTGATAATCAAAATTCTTTGGATGAGTCTGAATTTCCTGAAGAAGATTCTTCTCAACTTGAATCTACACATGAAAAGGCTTTTGATCCTGAGAAGGTTCTCGCAGAAGATGATTGGGGATCTCTTGATTTCAATCCCACCTTTGTAGGTGAGTATAGGGTTCCTCCTAGAGAGCTTAAAGTTAAAAAGAAGGAAGAAACTAGAGATCAATCAGTCTTACCTGAACCTATGAGCAATAATCTTGTGGCCGCTTCTCAAACTTCTTCTCCTCACACCTCTAATTCTGAAGAATTTGATTCTTTGTCTTATGAAAAACCACCTTTTCTTTCTGAAATGGCTAATCGTTATGGTCGTGGTTTTCATATTTTGGCTAAGAGTGGCTATAGTGGAAATGGTTGTGGTGCAAATGAACAAGGAATTAAAGTTCCTTTAGAACATAACATGCATGAATATTCATTTGGACTTGGATATATTCTTTCTAAGCCCACCAAAGCATCTAAAAGACCATCTCTCAATGTGAATGCTATATTTAGTAGTGATGATGATCTCACTTCAACTAAATCATCTTCTACTTCTATCAACTCTCATTCCCCTCATAAGGAAATCTTTGTGATCATCAAATCTCTTTATGAACCCCCTCAAATTTCTAAATCCACTTATGAATCTTTATCTCCTATTCATCATAAAGTCCTTTCCTCCAGGGATAAGGCTCTAATAAATTACACTCATCTTTCTTCTAAGATTTCTCGTAACTTTCCTTCCTCTATTTTTATCACTTTATACATGTTTTTGATCTCACTTATAGTTGAGCATTTAGCATGTCATATTCAAATACCTCATTCAATCTATCATGTCTTTAAATAACATTAATGGCTATTATGTTGCTCATCATTATGTGACATTGGTAGCTCATTTACTGGGGGCTCATTGTCATTCATGATGGTACAATTTCAAGTGCAATCATATTTTTGAAGCAACATAATAGCCCAATTTTTCTATGTTATCTCTTGTTCCTATGGGGTAATAGTATGGAAATATTGATCATCTTTGCTTTAGAATTCTCTTTTCCTATATATGGGAGAAGATGTGTATTCTCTTTCTTATCCTACCCACTTCTTGTGAGGAGCATTTTACATACACTAATGTCTTGCTTGCATGAACTCATGTGGGTATGTAGTACATTTTTCTTATGTCTAAATCTCTCCCTAAAAGATTGTGTAAGTCCTTCTCTTTGTCCTTATCCTTGGGAGGCAATGATCTTTCCTTATTTTTATCTAAGGATCCACTTTTTCCTATTTCGTGGATGGTGTGAACTTTATTACTTGATGTTATTCCTTGTATGCATTTGTTGTTGTTTGTTCAAGGATTCTCTCTTACAAGAGGTGTAAGTCCTTGACTACAACCTCTTTTGCACTTGGTAAAATACATCTATAATGAATTCACTCTCCCAATTGGGTTAAAAAGAGCATCATCCTTCATTAAGAATCACTTTCACCTCGCAAAAGAAGGAAGTATTGCATTCTTATTCTCTTCTTTGTCTTATTCTAGAAGGTGTTATATTTGTCTAAAACAATTCCTCTTGGGGATAGGTGTCTTTTCTACAAAGATCTCTTCTCCTCTAAGGATCTCCTTTACACATACTACAAGATATCCCTTTTTCAACTATCTTATCCTTGCTTAAAGAGTGCAAAACTCCCTTGCTTGGATCTATGACATTGTTGCATTTTTGGGGTATCTTCTTTTGTGATGAAGGTAGGTATCCTTGTTCTACTTTTCTTATGACATAAACATTACACTTTTTGAGCAATGGGTCATTCTCGGAACCAGAGCACAGACTCTTAGAGCGAGATGTCTCCATTTTTCTTTTATGCAAGGTGATTATTCTCAGAACTAGAGCACAGACTCTTAGAGCGAGATGTCACACTTTTGTACTATACATATACAGGTTGTAGCATACTCGGGCATAGACTCCTATGAGGTGCTTCTAACCTCCCTTACACACACATGCACGAGGTTGAGTGGAACTAGCGGCATAAGGCTAGACTTTCTCACTCTCCTCCCTTACATGGATCACCTAGACAGACTCTAGGGGCTAGTTTTCCATGTCCTTTTTCCCATGGATCACCTAGACAAGATCTAGGGGCGAGAAGTCCGTGTTTTCTCTCTCACTATTCTTCTCATGGATCACCACTATGTGCATTCATGCTTTTTTCCTTTCTTTTCTTCTCTTTGCATTTTGTTTCCATTTACATCCTTCATCTTGTGTTAGAGAACTCTCAAATCCTCACACTCTTTGTTGTGTTGGAATTGAGATTTAGTCCTCTTTCTTACCAAGTGATTCTCCATTAGTTTTTGATCTCATATCAAATCTTCTTGTGAGCATTTGTCATCAATATTCTTTAACAATTCGAAGTGGTAAACATGATACCCTGTTTCAACTCACTAAAATTAGCAAGCCGAAACAGGGGGGGGCATATAGCTACCCTTGAATTTTCATCACCTTCCTTAGTAAGCATTAGGTGATTTTGTGATCTAACATGTCATTTTGTAGGTTGTGGTTCCTAACTGAGTACTGCAGATACCGCTGGGGGCTTCGTTTGACAGACTTATGGATATATCCTTTTTCAAATAATGTTTACTTTTCTATACTTTAGCTTGCATATGCACGTAGTGTTCATATGACCACTAAAGTGGGGGCTAAATTTAGCGTCATAAATTGTACGTACTTGCTAAGTGGTACAATTTCACACTTGGTTTAGCTCCCACCTTGGCGCATTTTACATTTTGCATTGCGTTTCCCCTTTAGCACTTAATTAATCAAATTAATTAGGTCTAAGGTTCCATTTTATCATCTCCCACATCATAAAGTTGGGCCCTTTCATTAAAGTGTGCCCCTTTCATTTTATTCCTCCAATACATCATTTAATCAAAAACCCTAATTAGGTCCTATTTTCAACTTGGGGGCTTGATTTCGGGGGTCAAAACATCTCGAAATCACCTGTAACTTTGGGATTCTCTCTAAAATCATCATATCCGATGGCCCTGAAAATTTGGCAAAAAGTTGTCGGGACCATGGCACCCGGAGTGCACACGGTCCCAGACATTTTTCCCGAAATTTTAGGAGCATGATCCAATCATAAAATAAAGCTTAACCCCAAGAAATTGGCAGGAGATTCAATCTCTAGGTCGGCCAAAAGTTGAAATTAAGACCTAGGGTTTCATATATAAGAGCTCTCTTTCTTCATTTGAAAGGATCCGAATTTTTGGTTTCAAGGACCTTCTATGCAGCAAAAGAGCAGATCTTTGAAGACTTCAACAACATTCAACATCCATCCATCAAGCATTCATCAATTTCATTCATTCATTTAGGGCTTTGAAGACATTGAAGAGCAATAGGGGATTACCGATTGAAGATTGGCTTGTACCCCTCCCTTGGGGTTGGGTATGATTTCATGTTGTTTTCATGTCTTTGCATAAGCCTCATTATATCATTTGTATCCATGCTTTAGATCACTTTGCATCTTGATTTGGAGCATTTACATTATCATTTACAAGAAATTAGGGTTTACTTTCTAGGTTGCTCTAGTTTGCTTACTTGCATTTTAGGATCTTGCACACACACAAGGTCTGCACACACATTACTTTTACAATACAACTTGGCTATTCTTGGAGTTGGAAATCACCAAAGTAGGGGTTTGACTAAGGAAAAACCCTATATAGCCGCCCACCATACCTTTTCAGATATAAGTGCAGGTTTCGGGATTCGGACGACGGCGCAAGTTGTAGATCCGACGGAAGCAGACGGAGACTGAACTTCACACCAAATTCCAGCACAGAAAGCTAGGATAGGGGCATGGGGCGCCCTGATCCTACATGGACAAGGGCATTAGGTGCTCTGGTCCCTAGGACAGGGGTGCTGGGCGCCCTGGTCCTTCTGTCAGTTAGTAGTTTTCAGCATTTTTGACAGCTTTCCAGGTTGCAAAACAACAGTTTCCGGAGCAGTTTCAGGGGCAGAATCAAGACGGTGGCGCCCGCATCCCCATCCAGAACATTTTCACTCATATTTTAACACCGGGTACGTATTTACATTCTTGTCTTGTCCTTGTGTTGACAGCTTTCCATTGTTTATGTTCAATTCTGCAATCTTGTTATTAGTTCATACTTGCACTTTGGGGTTAGGGATTGAACTTGCATCATTTTATCTTTCAATTGCAACAAAGGAATAGAAATCCTAATAGGTAGCCCGTGGCTCTCTCTTCCACAAAAATAAGTAGCCAATTGTGTGATACCTCTAGGCTCTTTCGTATTCCACAAATGTTTGATTGAAAGTGAGATTAGGGCATGTTTGCTTAGTGTCACTTTTTCCCTCACAGAGCATCCAACAAGACAATATTGAAAATCCTAAAGAAAATAGTGAATGATGTAGGCAAAGATTGGCATGTACAACTCAATCCAGCACTTTGGGCATATAGAACTAGCGTCCGCACACCTACAAGAGCAACCCCATACTCATTGGTATATGGATCAGAAGCTATTTTACCTCTGGAGGTAGAAATCCTATCACTCAAAGTATCTTTGAAAGGATTAATCCTAGATGAAGAGTATTGAGTTAACCGACTGTAAGAACTTGAAATCATAGATGAAAGATGTCAACATGCCTACACTCATCTCAAAGCATATCAGCAACGCATGTGTCGAAGCTACAATCACAAAGTCATTTCTCAAATTTTCAAAATTGGCGACCTGGTACTCAAAGAAAATCCTAAAAACCAGCAAGATCGAGAAAAGAAAGGAAAATTTGTGCCTAACTGGTTAGGTCCCTATGTCATCATATCAGCCTATGGACAAGGCGCTTATCAGCTAACAACTTCAGAAGGAGATGTGCTCGACGAACCAATTAATAGTATCCATCTGAAGAAATACTATACTTAAGGAAGTCTAATGCACGAAAAAGTTAAAAAATCAAAAAAGTCAAAAAATCAAAAAAATCAAAAAATCAAGAAAAAGCAAATAAAAAGGTACAATAAAAGCAATTGGTGAAAACTTGGCAACAGGCGCTATTATGAGAGAAAAGCTCCTCTATCTATATCCATACCATTTTATCCATATCCTTAAAACACTATCGGCCGTCGCCCGACATTTTTATCATCATATCCATTCAGGACATACTTAGCGTAGTCACTATCCTGATTTATCTGCATATTCC
Organism: Cryptomeria japonica; assembly: GCF_030272615.1. NCBI lineage: Eukaryota > Viridiplantae > Streptophyta > Pinopsida > Cupressales > Cupressaceae > Cryptomeria > Cryptomeria japonica. Next base: position 776,121,404 of record NC_081411.1, on the reverse strand, counting down.
TTTGTCACATCTTACCATGGCTTGGTAATCACCATACATATCCACATAAAGAGGTGCACTTAGCTAGGGGCAACAATCATCAAAACTTACAAACATGTTCAAACTATCAAGACTATTTGTAAAACTCAGAGCATCATGTCCAACAAACAAAAACTTATACAAACCCAAATCAAAACATCGATCGATAAAAGATTCACAAGAGAAATACGATGGATAATTTTCTAAAGTACCAACTGTTGCATTTTGCATAAAGTCTTGACTATTTTTGCATTTAACTTTTTGAATTATTGGATTCTCTAACTTTTCTCAGCAATGCTTCCAAGCTAGAGAACATCGAGAAACTCCAATATTTTCTTAGTCTTCTGTTTGTGAGGCGATCATTTGTACTATGTAGATACTTGTCTCGAGACGTGATTCAATGAATATCACTGAAGACATGAATCCACTTTATGCATACAAATGGTTTAATCTTGTCTGTTAATATGCAATCCGCACTCTGGTCGTCCTGGTTCAATTATACCTTGATGCTTGTGCTATCTTGCAAAATCAAACATCATGTAAATTTTTCTCAGGTCATCATGGTTCAATTATACCATTATGCTTGTATAAATTTTCAACATATCCAAAGATCAATTCATGCTCAATGATGATACATATATCGAAGGCAAATAACATGTGGCTATATCAGATGACAAATACAGAATGAGGATGATCATTTTCAAATTAGTGGCATATCATTTTACAATTAGTTGCATATCATTTACAATTAGTTGCATATCATTTACAATTAGTTGCCTATCATTTACAATTAGTTGCATATCATTTTACAATTAGTTGCATATCATATCATACATCTCATTTTCAAAATACATCTCATAAATCAAATGTCAAAACCATATTCATCACATACGTCTATCTAAGCATTACATCATCATAGAATAAAGAAAAAGCATATAGAAAGCATGCATCCATAACACATCACATGATCAAAGAAAATGCTGTCATCTATATATAAAAAATGATCAAAATGTACAATATCTGTCATATCTGTACCCCATACAACAATAACAATGATAAAAAATACAAATGGAGACATCATCTCTCAAGTATGACTATCTCCTGAAGGAGACGGTCTCGCCATAGAAATCCCAGCCCCTGGATCTCTTGGTGGATCCTGTCTATGCGGCCCCATCACGCCTCTGCTCTCTGACCACGATCTAGTACCTTGAGATCGACTCGATCTTGACTGTGTAAAACTCTGCAATTGGTGCTCCCTAGGCACCATAGCCTCATAATGTCGACGGTAGTACTCCGCCTCCTGGGCTCTCCAAGATAGCTCTCTCAAGGTGTCTCTCATTGGACCACCTACTGCTACTCTCTGCACACTCACTGTGAGATCCTCTACTCAACCCCGTCGCTCTATCTTAGTGTCATGCTCGGTGGTGAGCTATGTAATCTAACATTGCTGTGCTAATAACTCTGCCTGCAGCTGCTGCACTGTCACCTATAGGGTCCTAATCTGGGCGTCCTCCACATGAGTCAAAATTCAGACCCGTAGGGGTACTTGTGAAGGGGTACCCCCTATCTCTCTACTTGTCCTCAGTGTAGGTGGAGGTAGCACATCAGTCCTCCTCCTTTGGGTTGGCTGTCTCACCTCATCAATCCCTCCCACTATTGTTATCACCTCTGCTACTCTCCCCTCACCCCCTGCTCCAATTGCCAGTCCTCCTCTCACTCTATCCATCATATCTTGTTGAATTTCTCTCTCCACCCCTCTATCACCACCATCTCTACCCCTATCTCCTCTCCTCCCCTAATCTCCTCTCCCTCGTCATCCTCCTCCACCACCTCCATCATCTCCCTCATCCCCATCTCCATCTCTCTCATCCTCATTGTCATCAAAAGTGGGCCGCATCTCTGCTAGATCTAATATCCTTGCCATGGCACGAGCTGCAAACAATCTGGCAAGCTCATCCATCATATCAGCATCCAAAATCTTCGGGGCATAGTCCCATATTTGGCCCGTTAACTACACAAACTCCTCTATAGCCACCCCACTATCAATAGTCAGACCCCAATCTAGTATATCTTGCCTCCAGCGCACATACAAACAAATCCCCTATGGTATCCCCTGCTAATGACCATACTGCCACAAAATTGTAGTAACAAAAAATCTCTCAATCACAAACGGGGTCCGCCCTATCAAATATCAGGTCATAAAAACATATGGCATCTCCAGCCCATCCTCAGCCCATACCTCGCAACCTATATAAGGTCACCAAACAACTGTATCAATGTCATCTAATACCCTCCTCCAATGCTCAAGTTTTCCTAGCTTCTGCTGGACAACTAATCCCTTGTATCCATACATGTATGCATGCCCAATAGGCCTATCTCTATCCACCAATGGCCTAGTTGTGGGAATGTGTTCCCAGCACCATACCTATAGAAGTGTCACACCAGCTGACAAATTACCGTAACCCAGGTAGACTACCTCATGGAAATCCCTGTACAAATGGGCTAGCATAGCCGATCCCCATGCGAACCTGTGGCCCTGTGTCACCATCTCCTCCAGCACCAATCCCAATCCTATAGATAGTCCCTTCGACCTGTGGTTGGGACATAGGAAACCACCTATGAAGATTGCTAGTACCGATGGAAGTGGTGCATTGTCCAAATCCAGAAACTCCTACCACAGGATCTCATATCCACAAACTGTGTCATCATGAAATATCTGGCGAAGTGCCTCTATCTTGCCCTCCTCTGACTACTCATAACGTAGTAGTGCACCTACTACAAGTATACGCAAGATTAGGTAACAATCCTCTAGAGTCACTATCATCTCACCTATGGCAAAGTGGAAGGTATTCGTGTCATTGTGCCGTCTCTCTGCCAGTGCTGTAAGTAAAGCCCGGTTCGCAATAAACCGAGGCATATCTAGTAGGGAAGACAGACCGCATCTATCAATGATATCTAGATTAGCCTGTGACAACTGTGGTATCAATGCCCATGGTCTAGATAACCACTCATGTGACTAAACCACTCCCAATTGCTCTTGTCAAAAAACAAAACAAGTCCAATATCAGTTTCCTCCTCAAAACATAGATATCAAAATCAAAATCACAACAAAACCTTGAAAACTTTAAAAATCTAATCAAGTTCTACATCATATCCATCCATATCAACTTGTAACACAACTCAAGTTTTCAAAAATCATATCAAACTTGTAACACAATTAAAGTTTCCACATTATATCAAACTTGTAACACAACTCAAGTTTCCAATTCCTATCAGCTTGTAACACAACTCAAGCTCCATAATTCATATTGATCACATTCATATCCAAAATCTTGAAAAACTTTGAACAAATTTAAATCAAGTTCATATCAAATCCACATTAATATCTATACATAACTTGAAAAATCGCAAATCAAACCAAGTTATCTCGAAACTCATATTGGACAAACTAGCAACACCATGACAACAGACATAGAAATGAACAATTTACACCTATCCTAACAAGACTGACCTTATCCTATAAATTTTCCTCATTCACGAATCATCCTATCTCACAAAATTTTGCCCAATGTGCTAAACAGACTTGTCTACGCGCTGAAATCTTACCCACGTGCTAGACTAACTCTACGCACTACCCTTTTTTCTCCATGCGCCAACTAATCTATCCCATCTCACCCCATGCACTAACCTATCTCACATCTGCGCTACCTGTCTAACCCTATGTGCTAGGTCAAACCTATGCACTACTTACCCCTGCCCATGCAACCCCCTGTACACCCTATGCACTAGGTTTACCTGATGTGCTACCCTTTTAACCCTAAGTGCTACCCTGTGCCCTTGATGCATTAATCTACGACTATGCGCTAACCTAGCAAACCTGAGCGCTAACCTAGAAAACCTATGAGCTACCAAAAATGACAAAATAAAAAATCCAAAAGGGGTCAAAAAGGTTGACTTACCAGTGGTCCATACACAGTAGGCCTCCGATACCTCCGAATGCACTCAAATCGATGTGTAGAATACAAAATAGGCATTTTTTCTTCTCTCCAAAAGTCTCTCTCTCCAAGGTCAACAAACACAAATGAGACAAAACAATGCACCTTTCCCCTTTTATAGGGTAAAATAAAATTAGAGTTTAGGGAATTGAGCATGTAATTCACTCGTGGTCTTCCTCCTACCCTCACACACATCAATATCGGGAGATGAATCAAGTTTAGCATTCCGCATAGGCAAAATTTTACAATGCAAACACAATTATCAAATCAAATCAAATTTTCCAAATTTTGATTCATCTCCCGAGGGGGCATTATCAAACATTGTTTATCAAATCTGGGGCATCACACATCAAATCTGGGGCATGACATGAAAATCTAAAAACAACATTGATCATAATCAAATTTTGGCGACACATCATTTTCTTTGAATTAACATGTGCACACACATCACTTCAAAGAGGGGGAAAATGTAGACGTATAAAAATGACCATATTCCTAAATGAATATCTTATGTTCCTTTCTCTATTTAATTGAATTACTCACATTCCTTTATTTAATTAAGTAAATTACTCCATTTATTTAAATTAAATTCACTAGACCTCTTTTACCATTTAATGAATAAATAATTTTATTCAAATAAATCCCCTATCCACTTTTTAATTAAATTCAAATTTAATTAAATAGTTTATCCTAAATTGAATAAATCTAATTTATTTAATTTCCCCAATTACAACCAAATTGAATTAAATTCATTTTATTCAATTAAAATCATATTATCCCTCCATCCACTCGCAAAATCCTACATCTCCCACTTGCTTCCTAAACCCTATTCCTAACCCCCCTTCTAGACTCTTCTAATCACTTCCAATTAGCCTAACCCATCTCCTAAACTTTGTCACATCCCTAAGCAAGGGGAAGTCACTTCTCAAACCCTCAAAGTCTTTGAAAACACTTAAACGCTTCAACCACTTAACTTTGAAAGTCTCCCAAACCATTAATGGTTAACTCAACCCTCTAGAATGATTAAAGAATTTCCCTAAGCTCAACCTCCATGTAACCCAAGGGTCTCCTCAAGCATTCATTGCTTTGACCATAGTTATCCCTTAATTGTTTGCGCAAGAGTTTATCCTTTGGGGTTAAAGCTTTATCCAATGGATAATCCTAACCTAACCTTAACCCTTACCCCCTAAGGTAACCATAAGGTCTTCTTAGGCATTGAATGTCTCCAACCCCTTCTCTCAACCAGTCCTATGTTGACAATTGTCACCATTTTATTGGTGAGAATTGGAAACATGGATCCCCAACTTTCAAACTCCACCCTTGATTAAATTTTTCAATCCTAGCCATTCATTGCCCTATTTTTGCTATAAATAGAGCTCTCCATCCCTCCATTTAGGAATCCAAGTCTTTAGCGTCACACTTATACTCAAATCTATGCAAGCTTAAATATCTCATTTTATGCTCATCATTTAGCCTCTCTTTTAAATAGGAATTAATCTAAATATGCATGTTTAGAGTATTTTCCTTATCATTTAGCTTAATCATAGACTAGTATAGCATGCTAGGATAGTCTTGTTACTAATCTTGTCATCTTATAATCTAGTTTATTGCATTTGTAAGATCATGCATAGCTTAGGATGCATTTCATCTTAAAATCAACCAAAACATCCCTCATTCTCGCATTTGTCATCCCTAAACCACTTTGCTTAGTGATCTGAAAGCAGAGAAATTGGTTTGAGGGACCTTGTGAGATAGAGAACCATGGAACCAACCTTGGGAAGCTGAGCCATACTTCATGACTCCATAGCTTGTACCAAGAAGTCTTGTGGGTGTGTGGACAAGTCTCCCTAGAGCTTCATTTTTCACATTTTAAGTTCTATCGACCCACTTTTCCCGCATACAATTCACCATTCTGTGTATTCTTCCAAATCTCCTTGCCAAGACATCTTCAATTATTCTCCATCCTAATCTTCCATCCTATGTAATTTATTCCATCAAGCCTAGGAATGTCTCTCCAAAAGATAGCTCTAGAAGAATTGGATGAACTTGAACTGTTACATGCCATAGGATCTTCCTCAAGTGGTTAAGCTTTCCACATAGAGGACCAAAGCTCTGATACCAATTGTTAGACAATTCAAATAACTAGAAGACAACTAAGAGGGGGGGTGGGGTGAATCAATTGTCACAGATTACCATAACCATTAGCAATTAAAACTTTAATATCAAAACCTAAAACATTAATACCAGAATAGCAGTTAAATTAATTAAGAATAAATAATAATCACGAAATAATTACCATCCACATGACACCAATATTTGTACATGGAAAACCCGGTAAATGGAAAAAACATGGTGGGAAGCCTACCCCTATTCATATAATACTTTGGTAGTAAGTATGTGAATTACAGTGAGGGGCCTACATTTACAGGAAGGCCAACAACCTAGAGTGCACTACTCATCACAAAAGGAGTCTCACTGACTACATAGAAATCTAGACTACAATCCGGAGAAGTTTTGAACTAGAAAAGACAGCATCTCCTATGCTTGAGTACAGTTCCAGTTAAGCTCAATACCAGAGGACTAAATCCTCTTGCATAAACCAAATTCGATCTCCAATGATCAACCAAATCCTCTACCTGAATGATATTGCATTATTCATATATTACATTTTCATTTCTTATTTCTATGATATACAATAAGCATTATGATATACAATCAGATCTTAATCTATATATATAAACCCTCAACCATAAATAATTAGGTCAGCCACCAGATAATAAACCAATTACATAATTACAAACCATGTCGTCATTAGACCAAAGAAATAATATCTAGCACATAAGATATCCCAGAAATGCATCAAGAGGCACAATCCACATGTTACATCAATCATTTCATAACCTAGATCAACCAAGACCCAATATAGGTCCACATCCTACAACAATGGTCTCCATCTACCAAGTCTCAAACATGATCTCCAACAACATCCTGAAACTCCACCATAAGCTGCACCAACACCACTTATGTAATTCATCAACAATCTTCATCAAAAGCTCTGCTAGTGAAACCCTTGCTGAAACCAGAAACTAAGCTTCTAAGTAAACATGATAGCATCTGATCACTAGACAAAAACCAACTTACAAAATATGAGAATGGGTATCATGATTAACCCAATTCCATCACCAAATCATACGAGAGCCTATCGGATCATGCTAGATCCAAATCAGGCAAAAACCACTCAACCTATCAGGACCAAAAGGGTGTCGGTAAATCATCCAAATAGCTAGTGTTGGCATCAATGACAAAACATCAATGCAACACATAATCAATTCCACCAAATGGCCAACAGATAGATCAACTAGAAGAACTAAGACTCAACACAATAGAGCATGTTGATCACATACCAACATAACTAACTTGTGTTAGGCCCAATATGGAAAGCTAATGTACTAAGAGGGCAGGGGTGAATCAGTACTTCAAAACTTTTCTTTAATAATAACCTTACTGTTATGCATAAATAGAATAGTGCAGTAACATAAAATAAAGTTAAAACAAACAGATAACAATCATACATGATTCACTCCATAACACATATATTTTGGTCACGCAGAAACTCTTGGTTAGAGAGAAAAACTGTGGTGGGGATGGAACCCACAACTTCACTACTACAATAATAAAGATTGCTCGGTTAGAGCTACATTTAGCTATTTCTGATAGCTTACCCTGTTAGGAGTAACAAGATCTATTAGATCTACCTTACTAAAGGATTTCACAACACTATATAAATGCTGCACCTGGTTAGAGGATTTACAATTTATAGACTTTAGAGTCTTTTACCCTATTAAAGGTATCTCTTTCAACTTCACAATTTTACAATAAAATCATTACAAATATCTACAAATTTACATCTGAAATGTTATAGCAGATTCCATGTGCTCAGAATAATATTACCTAGCTTCTAGCATGCCTTAGTAACCCATATTGTAACTCGGTAAACCCTTCTATTTTCTCTGTTCTTCAACTGTTCACTGATAACCTTCTTGGTGATCTCTCTGTGTCTCTATAACAGTCTTCCTTCATACATACACACACATACATTTCTCTCTTCCCATGCTGTATAAATAGATCTCTTATAGAGGTGATCTAATTAATTGCTTTGATCTTACAAAAATGATTCCTCAAATGAATAACTAAACAAAATATTTCATTGGCTAGATTGACCTTGCAATCATACATAATCTTCTAGTGCAATTTCCAATGTAATAACGGTTAGATGTGCCTCGATCTTGTAACACATTTTCATGTGCATGTCCAGGTTCAATGAATCTGGTAAAATGTTTCACTCGGTGAATATCAACTCGGTGAGTTAACTTTACTGCTTGGTAGCCATGAAACAATACTCGATAAACAGCTCAGTGAATACTGCGTTCTGTGACTGCTTTCTTCTGTAACTGACTAGACTGTTCATACCGACTTCTTTGTGTGTACCGACTACATGATTCGGTAATACTAATTGACTAGAATATATAGTATGACTTTGAATATAAAAACTAATGGCAATTTGATAAGTAGTAACAATCTTCCCTTTTGACATTAGTTGAGATGTTTGACAAAAACTACTTTCAAAGTCATAACTCAAAAACTATATAGCTGCAAAATGACTACACTTGACAATATATACAATAGTCAATGAAATAGTATATGCAGATATACTCCCCTTATCATTATTCTATACATAACTCTATATTTTGCATGTTCGATTATGTTCTATGCTTGTGCTCTGAATGCTCTATATATTATGCTCGGTATACTCCCCTAGTATACAATACTCAAAACTATGTTACCAAAACTGTATCACTCTCCAAATATAGTATTACTCCCCCTTTGCTGGGTATTACTTCCCTCTATGTAGTATCATAATATTACTCCCCCTTTTTGATAAACATCAAAAACTTAATTTCCATCCAGAGGCGGTAACTGATCAAAAATAGACTTATACTTGGTCTGGGCATCGGTGAGGGCGACTGAGAGTGAATCCTTTACACTTTCCATTAATGAATTTTGTGCTTGAATATCAGCTAAGAGTGATATTAAGCCATCAAGAGTGCTTCCCTCTTGTGTAGTTGATAGGCGTGTAGCTTTGTTGATCTGTGCCTGTACTGATGAGAGATGAGGAAGGAATAATGTCTGAAGGGTCATTATGTCCATCCTGATTTTATGATCTTCATTCCTGAGTTCTAACTATTGAGCCATGAGCTGTTGAAGCTTTGTATAAAAATTCTGAACTGAATTAGGCTCGGTGGTCAACTTAGTTGAGAGATCGGTGAGCTCTTTCTCAATTGCATTAGTTTTATTCTTGATATCTTTAATGAATAAGGAAAATGTTACACAGTTTCTGGAATGAATAAAGAATATGCTTGAGTTGAGGGGACAACTCAGCAATGAATTTGACAAGCTTTACTTTTCCTATAGTGACTGCTTTTTGTACCTCTTCAATCATTTTTGTTGTAAGCTCTTTGTCCTTTAGCTTGCTTAAGTACTCAGATGCATCAACTCCAGATGTTTCTATTTGAGTAAGGAGTTCATCCATTTGAATGTGGATGGCTGCATCGGTTGACACTGTTGCTAAAGGTAGCATATCTGTTAGTAGTGTCTTAACCTTTTGAAGTACTTTATTCTTCTTTTGTATGGCTAGTTGCTTCTCTTGTTCGGCCTTTGCTTTGCACAGTTCACCAAATTCAGTGAGTTCTTGCCCTTTCAATTTGGAGATGTCTACATTGGGAAACACTATCGGTTTAGACAAGTCAAATTTGAAACTATGCTTTCTCACCTTCCTTTCTTTTCCTTTGGTCGGTTGCACTAATATAAGTGCTTGTGAGGCTTGCTAACCCTCGGTAGGTTTCTTGGTAGATGCAACACTTTGGTCGGTTCCTATAGCCATTGTAGTGTCCTAGGTGTCTTAGTGGTAGGGGTCTCAGCTGTAACATTTGCAGTGCTTGATGGTGCTTGAGACGTCTGATCTTTGGTTGTATCTTCTGTTGCTTCAGATTTGGTACCTTTGGTGCCTTGCTATGTGTCCTTGGGAGCTTTGGTTGAGACAAGTGGCTTCACCAGCAGATAAGGCTAAACTTGTTCTAAGACAGATACACTAGATACAAGTTTTGCATAGGTAGTGCCTTCAATCATTTCCTGCTCCGGTGCTGCTTCATCCATTACATCTTCATCAATGTGAATAGTGTCAGCCGGGTTTGGACCTTGCTTAGTGACATCTAGATCTTGCTCAATGACATCAACAATTTCAATTTGAGATTGTTCACTGACATCCTTTTGTTTGAAGATCTCCCGCCACTTGGCTTTTGTCTCATTTTCCACATCTATGTATAGCCCATTCATCAATTTTAAGGCTCTTTGTTTAACAAGAAATTTAGAATTGTATGTGGTCAAATGCTCCTTGATTTCTACTACGAACATATCAGGGAATAGATGGACTAGACTTCTTTCTCTTATTTGTCTCTTTGAGTCCATTGCATGTTTCCATCTGTTATCAATATGTAAGTATAATTCACTCGGAAGTGACTTTGCTAGTTCTAATGGAGCTAGCCGAAACTTTAGAAGTGTACAGATGACAGCTTCTTCAATTTGTCGCTTCTGATCATTATTCCTAGTCTCATACTTAACATATCTAAATCCTACAAATCCACCATATTCTTTAAGATTGGCACAAAAATTTTCAACACTATGAATATTTACCTTTTTGCTTTTCACAAACTGAAATTTATTTGCATCATCAGATTCTGTATCACTCGACCCTTTTGCCAAAATGAGTCTCCAAGTAGATTTCTTATAGGTCTTGGTTACCTTGGGTGTAGTAACACTCTTTTGTTTCTTACTTGGTGATGCAGCTGATGCCCTAGTGTTGGGTCTCTTTGTTGGTGCAGTTGGTAGGGCCTTTGAAATGTCCTGTTTCTTTCTTTTTAGAACTTTACCCTTAGGCAGCTCTGTACTTAATGTTATTGCTGCCTCTTGAGCTTCTGATTCCTCTTTGGTAATGGCAAGATTGCCTTTGATAGGTGTAGAGGAGGATTCTTCTCCAAATTTCTTAGATAAAACCTTCATCATTTTTGTATCTTTTCTTGTAGCCTTAGGTACTACAATGCTCATTTTTACTTTTTCTTTCACCTCTTCATAGGTTCCATACCTTAGTTCAGTTGAATGCCTTGGTAATGATAAATAGGCATAAATTTGCTGCTATGTTATATCATAATGAATCTCATAACCCATTGGTTGCAACGATTGAGTCCTCGGTTCAACAACATTCACATAACAATAATCAGTGTCTACCTCAAAACATATATTATCCTTGTATTTTTCTACCAGCTGTGGTGGAATCCTGTACCTGTTGTGCATTTTCTCTTGGAACTTTCTGAAGTAATCATCCATTATATCATTAAAGTTATCACCTAACTTCTTGATGAAGTCATTGATCTGATGGGTGATAGGTCGGTGTAGCTCCCATGCTACTTTACCGACTGAGGGAAAGAACTTCTCAAAGTAGAAAAACATACATACAAGAAGTGAACCAAACTTTAGTGTATTTACCGAGTTGTTCTTCTTCGGCTTCCTTATTGTGTTCAGGTTCTCAAACAAGTTCTTCAGTAGCACTTCATATAAATCTACTTTCATTCCCTTCTTCACTATTTTGTAGGCCAAGTCAACTGTAGCACATGGTACACTATTTTCCCTTGCAGATTGGAAGAAACAGTAATCAATTACTCTAATTGCAAACTTGAGTTCTGCATCAGTGACATTATTCAATTTCAGTCCTCGGTAATTAGATTCTACTCCAGTTAGACTGATTAGCTCTTTTTGTGATATCATTTTCTGTGCTCGTGCATGATCATAGATAGGATACCTGATGATCAGATGAATGATTTCCTTAGTGATCTTAAATGGTTTCTCTTGTAGCCACATTAAATCATCATGTACTCTACTCAAGACAAACTTAACCCACTGGGGTTTGAACACATGGGGATAAACTAGGGCTTCAGATAATCCCTTGATTTTGATATGCTCAAATTTGCTATCCAGTTTTCCATTAGTGCAAAGTTCATCATATGTGTCACTAATCTCGACATGCCCGAGTTCCTCAACACGACACTTGGTGAAGAATCTAACATCTTCTACTAACAAGACTCGATCCGGGATGAGTGAAAATGCAATTTTGTCATCCGGTTCAGAGGCAACTTTGGGAGTTAAAGAATATTTCAGCGAGGGCTTCTCCACATTTTTGACAACTACGGGATCTTGGATCTTGGGTGCCATTGTAGGTTTTGGGTAAGATTTGACAAATTATCCTTAGGGTTTACAAATGACTGATGCTTCACACTCGGTAGACAATAGCAATTTGACTAGATTGGAAACCAGCTTAATAGTGTGAAAAGATTTGATGTAAATACCTCGAAATTCGCTCTGAACGAAGTTTGATCACCTTGATTCACTCTACTCTGCTTCTCAAAAACTTGGTGAATGAAAATGACCACGAAAATACTTTTAAGTACTCAAAAATACCTTATCAGGCTCCGTACAAGATAGGTCAAAACATTAAATGTACTCGGTTCACCTTTTACCGATTGACTCCTTTTTTTTAATTTTAACCAAGTAATCAAATTTCCTTTATTAACCGACTTGACAGGTTTCCTGTAAAGTATTATAAACTGACTAATTGCATATTAACTATGCAGATTTTGAATTTTGTACATAATAGAGTAGGAACTATTATGATTTAACCTTTAGAGAATGCAGTCCCTTCATACCTTTTCCTGACTAATTTGAAATAGGTGCACCTAACTCGGTAGGTAAGGTGCTTTCTTCATCTGACATAATTTCCTTCTTTTTCCAAATCATCTTAAATTTTTCTTTTATCTCTTCAGTGTCTCTTCTAGGTTGATCTCTGCAATCTCCAGCGAAATGTCCAACTTTGTGACAATGAAAACATGCCATACCAGGATTTCTCCATGATCTTCGGTTGTTCATTCCAAACCTTATAAAATAGTTGGCACTAATATGTCGATATCTTCCACAACATTTGCACCATATCCTTGTATTGTAATCCCATGGTACTGCTGCATATTGTCAGTAAGGATTTGTGTGAGTTCGGTAACCTCTAGTATTTGCTCGGTGTGGATACTGTATGTAGTTATTTTGCTTAAACCAACACTTCTCGGTACTATGTCCATATCTATTGTACTTTCTACAAAACCCTTTGAATTTTTCCTTCTGATAGTTGTTAACAGACTTTATCCTACATTGATTAGATGTGTGACCATATTTATTGCAATTGTAGCAATATCCATTGGACTTAGTGATATTCGGTTGCTTACCTTTTCTGATCTGGCATATGTTGGCAGTATGACCTTGATTTCCATAGTAGTAGCAAATAGGCTTCTTCCTTTTGATGTTATTCCTGTTTCCAGCTTGCTTTGATGATTCTCCTCTCTCGGTAGTATGAATTCCTTTCTCGATAGAGTCTTTTCCTTTGTAACTGATTCCTCCTTCTTTATAGGGTCTTCTTGTATTCAGTTGCTCATCCAACATCTTTTATGCTTCATAACTTTTCTCCAATGTTTCTTTGGATTTCCTCATTGTTTCAAGTTCACCAGACAACCTTAATACTTCAAGTTTCAATGATTGATTTTCATCATTCTTTAGAATTGCTTCATGATGTGCATAACCTAGTTGATCTGTCATATTTTGTTGAATACCAGTTAGCCTTATGATTTCATCATTCTTATCAGATACTAGAGCTTCAAGTTGTTGTTTTTCTCTTTGTAGATCTTTTGCTTTATCCTCAGCTATCCTTAATGCATCTAGATTTTCAGTCATCTATGTACTGAAATGATCATGTTCCCTTTTCATTGCTTTTAGTTGATCAGCCAATGCTTTGTTCTTTTCTTTCAACATTCCAATCATTTCTTCAATCTCTTTAGATATACTATTCTCAGATGATGTCTTGATTTGTTCCACTAACTCTTGAGAATCCTGCAAGTCATCAGATAATCTTCTCCTTACTTTCAGAGATTTTTCCATTTGCCTTTGCATGTCTGTAATCACTTGATTTGCATTATCCAGCTCTTCTTGTAGATACACAATCCTCTGAGATTGTTTGTAGCCTTCCATTAATAATATTTTTCTCTTTAGGTAGTTAAACCCTTTTCCAAGATTCAAGCTCTGATACCAATTGTTAGGCCCAATATGGAAAGCTAATGTACTGAGAGGAGAGGGGTGAATCAGTACTTCAAAACCTTTCTTTAATAATAACCTTGTTGTTATGCATAAACAGAATAGTGCAGTAACATAAAATAAAGTTAAAACAAACAGATAACAATCATACATGATTCACTCCATAACACATATATTTTGGTCATGCAGAAACTCTTGGTTAGAGAGAAAAACTGCGGTGGGGATGGCACCCACAACTTCACTACTACAATAATAAAGATTGCTTGGTTAGAGCTACATTTAGCTATTTCTGATAGCTTACCCTGTTAGGAGTAACAAGATCTGTTAGATCTACCTTACTAAAGGATTTCACAACACTATATAAATGTTGCACCTGGTTAGAGGATTTACAATTTATAGACTTGGTTAGAGTCTTTTACCCTATTAAAGGTATCCCTTTTAACTTCACAATTTTACAATAAAATCATTACAAATATCTACAACTTTACATTTGAAATGTTATAGAAGATTCTATGTGCTCAGAGTAAGATTACCTAGCTTGTAGCATACTTCGGTAACCCATATTGTAACTCGGTAAACCCTTTTGTTTTCTCTATTCTTTGACTGTTCACTGATAACCTTCTCGGTGACCTCTCTGTGTCTCTGTAACAGTGTTCCTTCATACATACACACACTTACATTTCTCTCTTCCCATGCTGTATAAATAGATCTCTTATAGCGGTGATCTAATTCATTGCTTTGATCTTACAAAAAAGATTCCTTGAATGAATAACTAAACAAAATATTTCATTGGCTAGTTTGACCTTGCAATCATACACAATCTTCTACTGCAATTTCCAATGTAATAACGGTTAGATGTGCCTCGATCTTGTAACACATTTTCATGTGCATGTCCAGGTTCAATGTATCTGGTAAAACGTTTCACTCGGTGAATATCAACTTGGTGAGTTAACTTTACTACTCGGTAGCCATGAAACAATACTCGGTAAACAACTCGGTGAATATTGCGTTTTGTGACTACTTTCTTCTGTAACCGAGTAGACTGTTCATACAACTTCTCTGTGTGTACTGACTACATGATTCGGTAATACTAACTGACTAGAATATATAGTATGACTTTGAATATAAAAACTAAAGGCAATTTGATAAGTAGTAACTACTTGTATAACAAAACCAACACTTGAAATTTGAATGGGAATACTGCATAGGACAAATGAATACATCCTCCAAATTGCAACCCTTTTATTCTCACATCTGAAAGCCACTAGGTAATTTTTAAACTAGTTTGACAAAAATCATTACTATCAAAAAACAACAACAACTAACCTCATCATCTAGGCAATTAGAGGAACTATACACTTGATAGTACATCATTCATAAAACATAAGCATTATATCCAAATTTACACATCATGATCTTCATAATCTAGAAGGATGCAAAAAAATCTTCCACTAGATCATCAAATACTATTTCCTGCATATTAAAACCTTTTTAACTATAACCTTCCAAAACCAACTTATATATGCAAAAAATAACAACATTTGAACACACAATTTTGACATCAAATACAACACAACCTAACTAGAGTTTCCAATAAACTCCCCCTTTGTCATTGATAGAAACACTTGTACCATTACACTCATCTATCCCTTTGAAATCAAGGACAAAGGGAAATTACTAAGTTCTCATCTCAGTAATACTTCCCTTGATAGAGACAACTATAATACTTGAAAAGATGCATCCATCACTGCTCCCCCTAAGAGAATCTACTGTATTAGTCTAGGAGACAAAAGATAATCCTCCAATATATCCTTGGAAAGATGTACCACCTTATTGAATTTAACTAGAAAAGGGAGGGGCAATAACCCCTAACTTATATCTTAAGTTTTTAAAGGTATCTATTGGCAAGGCCTTAATAAAGATATCTGCAATTTGTTCCTTCGTAGGTACATACTCTAGTCTAAGTCCTTTTTCTGCAACCTTCTCTCTCAAGAAATGATACCAAATTGAAATGTGGTTAATTATTGAATGCATTTCTATATTCTTTGAGAAGTTTATAGAACTTATATTTTTACACATAATGAGAATTGCCTCATCATACATTACTATAATATCTATAAGAATTTTCTTCATCCACATGATCTGAATACAACAAGATCCTACTATAATATATTTTGATTTTGTGATAGATAATGACACTAAATCCTACTTATTAATTAACTAGGAGACCAATCTCTCTCCCAAGAAAAATGCACCTCTTCTTGTACTTTTCTTGTCATCAACACATGTGGCCCAATTAGCATCAATGTACACCTTCAATATGAAATAACCATTCTTATTATACCATAGACCAAAATTTGGAGTGGCTTTCAAATATCTAAAAATTATCTTTACTGCTTGATCATGAGTTTTCTTGAAGTTGGCCTAAAATATTGCAACCAAATGAACAATTGCATAATATTCAGTCCAGAGGTAGTCAACTACAACATTCCTCCAATCATAGATCTATACTTTTTCTAAACAACATCTAGAGATTTGTCATCCTTTCTTAACTTACATCTATTATCCAAGGGAGTTGCAACCAATTTACTATTTTCCATCCCAAATTTATTTAACATCTCTTGGACATACATGGCCTAAGAAATTAAGATTCCATCTTCTAATTGTGTGGCTTGTAGACCAAGGAAATATCAAAATACACCAATCATTGAAATTCCAAATTTCTTTTGCAAACTTGTTACATAAATAATCATCTCCTCCAAATACATTATCATCAACATATACTACAACAATCAACAATTTATCATCTTCAATTTTGAAATAAATATTGATATCCACAATGAATTTTCTCAAATTTTGTTGTAACAAGTAATTATCGAATCTAGCATGTCAAGCCCTAGTTGCTTGTTTGAATCCATATAATGCCTTCTTCAATCTGCAAGCCTTATCCACATCTTCAGATAACTTAAATATGTCTAGTTTTTCAATATAAACTTCATCTTCAAGTTCTCCATTTAGAAACACTAACTTCACATTCATCTGATATACCTTAAAGTTATTAAAGGAGAATATGCAAGAAACATCCTCATAATCTCCTTCCTATCTACTAGAGGAATATGTCCTCAAAATATATAACTTTAAATTGTGAATAAACTTTACATACCAGTCTTGCCTAACTACTTGTGACTTGTCCATCTTCATTTAACTTATTCTAGAACACCCACTTAGTTCCTATTACATTCTTATCCACTAGTCTAGCTACCAGTTCCAATGTCCGATTCTTCTCTATTTGATTCAAATATTCTTCCACTGCCTCTATCCAAATTTCATTTTTCATTTCTTCCTCATAAGATTTTAGTTCCACCTGAGATAAGAAACAATAGTTTACCCACTTGCTAGTTTCTATAACTTTTCTTCTTGTCTAAAGACCTTTATTTTTTGTCTATAATGATCTAATATTTTGAGTGGTTCTTTCGCACATACTTAGCTAGTGCCTTGGGAACTTTTTATGCTCTTCTTCTTCTCTTGTACTTGTCTCTTTCCTTATTCATCTTCTAGATCAATCCTTTCTTCAATAACAACTAGGATAACCTCTATTTTAGTCTTAGGTTTAGGTTTAGGAGTAGTTTGATTCCATTCTTCACACACTTTTACATTTTTTACTTTCCACCATCTTATTTAGCCTCTTGTTGTAACACTAGTAAGCCTTGGCACTTGTAGCATAGCCCATAAATATTCCTTCATCTACTCTGGCATCAAACTTTCCTAGTTTTTCTTCATCTCTCTTGATATAACACTTTATTCCATATATTTTGAAATACTTTATATTAGGGGATCTCTCATTCAAAAAATCATAAGGTGTCTTAGTATGGTTCAGTCTCACTTGTATCCTGTTAGGAATGTAAACAACAATATGCACAACTTCTTTGCAATACATATTAGTTAGGTTAGTATCCTTCAACACAGTCCTAAAAATTTCAATTATAGTTCTATTCCTTATTTCTACAATTGCATTCTATTGAGGAGTCCTCAGAGTAGAAAAGTTCCTCCTAATTATATGTTTTATACAACATTTGACAAATTCATTTGAAATATATTCACCTCCTTTATCAAATCTCAAAAACTTTATTTTAGCATCTATTTGGTTCTAAACCTTTGGCTTAAATACTTTAAATCTTTCAAAAACCTCAGATTCATGAATGTAAACCATTTAGTCATAGAGTAATCATCAAGAGGAAACATAGGTACCTCTCTCCATTGAGTCCTCTTGTCCTATTAGTTCCTCAAAGGTCTGTGTGAACCAACTCTAGGGGTTTTGACATAGAGTATTCCTTATTATTATACCTTTTTTCTTTTGTTTTCCTAATTGGCATTCCCTACACACATTATCAATAGGCTTGATGATCTTTAGTAGATCTATCATATCATTATTAGTACTAATTTTCACCATGTTTTCATAATTAATATGACCCTTCTTTTGTGCCATAACAAACATTCACTGCTTTGTGCCACCAAACTACTTCCACTCTTATTTTTCACATAGTAGATATTTCCATTTGTTCTAACACCTTTTGCAACCAATCTTCATGAATTTCCTTTTCTAATAATACATCCAAAACCATTAAATACAACTTCATAACCTTTATTCTACATCTGACTTACACTCAATAAGTTATATCTCAGACCTTTTACATAATAAACATCATTAGTTTTATGTTTACCATCCATTGCAATTCTTCCTTTTCTGCAAATAGGTGTTGCTTCTTCTCCCGCTATTTTCAATGATCCACCATCATACTTCTTAAGGTTAATGGACTTCCCTTTATCACATGTCATATAGTTTTGAGCAGCTAGAGTCAATAATCCAAACCTTTGTTTCAACTTTATCATGCAAGGTAGTCTTCTTATTTATTTGTTTTCCATTTTTCTCTCCATCTTCCAGTCTTCTAGATCTTCCCTTATCTTTATACTCTATAGCTAAAAAGAAAAATTCTTTATTTGAAACATCACCATCTTCATCCTCAAATGAGTGAGCCTCCATTGAGAAAAAGCTATTTTTCTTGTCATTTCAAGTGTCTATCCTTCCTTTCATATTCACTAGATCTTTTGTAATCTTCCTTATAAATACACCTAGTAGTATAATGACCAATTATACCACAATTAAATAATTATAAGGGAAACTTACCTTTGTACCTTCTAGTTCCTCTCTCCACTCTTTGCACAAAGTTTGCTTCAATCTCATACATGTCTTCACTTGCTTCTAGTTCATCTTTAACCTTCCTTGACACATTGAATGCAACGTCTTTAATTTCCCTTTTGATATAATCTATTTTGGGAACATCATAGGCAAATAGTGAACCAAGGACCTAGTCCATTGTGTACTTATCTAAGTCATGAATTTCTTCAATAACATATTTCTTAAGTTTGTAGGGTTTTGGTAGAGTCAGCAACACTTTTCTCACAACATCGCTTTCTTCCATTTTTCCACTAGCACCCTTAATAGAATTTACCATTTCATTCACTCTATGTATATAGTCTTTAATATTCTCACCATCATACATCTCAAGGTCTCAAACTTGTGCTTTAGGTTCATTATCTTAGCTTTCTTTGTCTTTGGATCTCCTTCATATGCATAGCTTAGTTTCACCTAGAGATATTTGGAAATTTTCAATCCTATTGTAGCATCCTAAATTATACTCCTTTACACGTTCGACTACATTTGGGCCCCCACCTTAACATTTTGCACCCCTAGGCTTGAGTGGGAGCTAATTCTTCTTGCCCCATGCAAATATGACCCATTTTGACTTCATACATCAACTCAGCTCCTTATCCTAGCCATTCCTTGGTCCTCCCTATTTAGGCCCCCCTTTAAACCCTTTTGTCATTTTAAATTTTGAGCAGGAAACCTAGGACTGTGTCGACTCATGTCAAAAAATTAATGTTTTTCGATGGGGAAGTATAAAAGGAGGTAGTCCCCTCCCATTTTATCATCACATACATATTTGACAATTACTCTCAAGAATTCAGTCAATCATTTAAGAAATAGAGCAAGTAATCAGTCTTCCTTCAAGCCTTGGAGTAGCAAAAAAATCAAGATACAAGAGTTGAAGAAGGAATTCACATCTTATTTTGTCAAAGATTTCATGAAACCCTAATCCCATGTGGAGACAAACAAAACTTCACAAGGAGGTATATCATTTTATTTTTATTCATTTTTCAACATCTCCCTCAAAAAGAGAATCTTCCATTACAACAATTCAATTATCTTTTATCTCTATTTCATGATTAATTTCAAAATTTCTATGTGTAAGAAACAAGTATGAAGCTTTGATCTCTAGTATAGGAATTATTTACAGTGATGAATCAATCCCCCTTCGGTGTGAGAAAATTTTGGAGGACCAGGGCGACCATCATCACAGTCTTGACAAATTAGGAGCTCCTTAAGGGATCAAATCAGAATATTCTTATATTTCTTAGGTCTAGGTGCATGGCTCGATCCAATGACTATAGCTCACTATTTTTGTGGTTTGATTACAAATATGTTTCATTTCTATTGATGTCTAAGGGGGAGAGAGTCATGTGAAAAACTATAAAGAGATTTGGGGGAGAGGGGCATGTGAAGAGATTTCTTTCTTTGTCATTGATTGTTTTTCACATTATATGCTGCCATCAATTGCAAAGTGGGAGATTGTTGGAAGTATGCTGCAAATATGTGCTTGAGAGATATTTGAGATATGTGTTGTCATTGATGTCAACATATTTCTCTATCTGTGATAGTTATGTAGTGAAGTTCAATGAGTTGGTTTGTTTAGCATGTTGAAGATCAGAGTTTGTGGATTAAAGGGTTTGTAGAGGGTTGATAGTAGATGATTCAGTTTAGGTTTAGAGGTCCGCATTAATATTTGATTAAGTTATGGATATCTTAGCTATGCCTGAATTTTTCAGTTGTTCAGTGATGACAGAGTGTTAGTCTTTTGATCTGCATTGCTCCGCATTGTAATATCTTCATCTACAGATTTGGAGAAATGTTTGGGATGTTTATGTGTATCCTCAATTCAAGTGGTTTGTGGTTTGGAGCTCTACAAGTTATTTTTCAAGGTTGAAACTTATTGCAGTTAGTGTTCTTGAGGTTCAGAATGATGATGCTAATGATTCTAGTAATTTGTGTTGGTGCGAATGTTTCTAGATCATGTAATTTTTGTGTTGGTGGTCTGCATTGATCATCGAACTCATAATTGATGTTTTTCTCTGGTATGTTAATGTTCTTCATATTTTTGGCTGATCAGATGCTTGTAGCATGTTACAAATGTTCGATGCATAATTCTTGGAGGTGTTTCATATTCAAGGCAAAATATTTGGTTTTGTGCTATGTCTTGGTTGGCATTACTTGGTCCACATGTGATATTGTATTGTACATGGTTATATTTTTGAAATTAGGTGGTCAGTATTCAACTGACCTTCTTGATTTGTCCAAGGTTCATGTCTTGTATATATAAATATAATATCTTTGTATTTGAGTGTGTTGCGGATGAGGGTGAGTATATTTGTGAATAATGTATTGATCTTTCAGAAGCATAGAAGAAGTGTGAAGAAGGAAATGAAAGTTTTTTATGTTCTTAACTAGAACTATAACCAAGCATTAAGGATGCTATTTCTTAGTTCATGATTTTTGGATGGAATCTGTGATTGTTTGTAAGGAAGTGAGCCTTCCCTAGGTTGTAGCCCTTCTTGTTTTTGAGTAGTGAGCTTTAGGAAGTGTGCCTAAATGCATGTGCATTCCCCATGGTAATACTTCTATAATTCAAACAGAGTATACTCATATCGTGGGTGTGTTTCCACAATGATTTTTCCCTTGACCGAGTTTTCCATGTCAAAAATATTGGTGTTATGTGTGTTCTTGATGTGTTGCCGATTTATGATTTCATGGTCAATTATCAGATCAGGAAATAAGTTTAAGTAGTTTGAGTTTTTGTGACAACTAATTCATGCCCCCCCCTCCCCCTCTCAGTTGTCTTCCCTATTTTCATGAGACTCAATATCATGTAGGTAATGTATAGTACATGTAAATTTTTTGGATCCTTTATATCTCTTTGGCCTCATGGTTGTCTTCTTAGATATGACAATTCCTCCTTTTTCTTGGATGGTGTTAATGTCATTGGGGGTCCTCCCTAACACTATTAGCCTTGAGATCTTTGGCTTTCTCTAGTCTTCATGAAGAGGAGTATGTACTAGGGATAAGAGATCAACTTAGTGTGAATGGCTTCTAACTAAAATGAGGAAACTAAGGACTACCATCTCCATAGATTGTTCAAGGTTGAGGATGAAGACACAAGGGAAGTGATTATCAAAGTCCTTGGTGAGAATAGATGGGTTTATGAGATCTTTTATACTAGTGTATTCCAAATCATGGTAGTTCTTACATGGGGTACTATCATGGCTCATAATTTAGTGCTGAGTGATAATGTGGATACAGTTAAAAAGGCTATCTCTTTCATCAATATTTCATCCATTTATGGTATATTGGTGCAGATCTTTGATGCTGCTACAATAAAGAAGAAGAATTTTCTAAATTAATTTGTCTTTTTATAGAGAAGGGATTTAATAGAGGAGTTTAGGTGATTTTGCTAACTACATTAGTTTGTTTGGGGACTTGTTCTATCATTAATATGTAGATAGGATTTATGAATTTGTTGATGACCTGATGCACATCATGTATAATTATGTTTTGATGTTTAATGAATATGGATACCCCCTATGGTAAAACTTAAGAAGAAAATAATAATAATAAAAATATAAACTTGATATAATATAATAATAAAAATAAAATTATTATATAATATAATAACATAATGTGATTAATAATAAAAATAAAAATATAATCATACAAAATATTAAAATATAATACAAACATTAATAACATAAGAAAGTAATAATATAAATAATTTTTAAGAAGGATATGGAATAATATTGTGTTGAAATAGTTTGATACCATTGAGGTTGAAGCAATGAGAAGAAGTTACAGAACAATCGAAAAAAATAGATATTGTGGATCGAATTTCAACAATTAGTGGAAAAATTCATGAAGAACCTATCAAAGGAATTTTCATAAAAAAATTTATTCAAAATATTATAGAGAGGAAAATGGAGACTTCAATATTAATTAAGGAAGGCCTTGGATGGAATCAATAAGAAATTGAGGGTGGATATCTTATTATGATGTTAGAAAAGATAAAGGGAAGGCTTCAATGGAGATTTATGATGGAAAGGTAGCTCTGTAAATTGGGAAACTCCTACTTCTAGAGCCAACACAATTTCGATGGGATAAAAAGGAAAATGGCCAATGTAGAGATTCAAGATACACTCAAATGAGTCCATTTTCATGAACAAAAGAAGAAATGAGTTACAAGGGTATGCAATCAAGAGATATTCAAACAATATTGGATGGAAGGAAAGAAGAAATGAGTTGCAGGAATACTCTTGGGTTGGTAATCAAATCTTATTTGGTGAGAAAGATAATGGGGAAAAGCATTGAAAGTTGACAAGGTTAAGATGTCAAGGTCCACAAGATAAGGGTCAGATGCAAAGCGAAGAAGGTAGGTTGAAGAAAAGCATGGGAATCAAACTTTTTATTGTACCATCTATAATAACAAGTCCAATGTTTAGTCACCTGAAGGTAAAGGCATTGGTGGTAAAGTGGTGTGGGGAAGGAGGGAATGAGAGAGAGATTATAGAATGGTTGGAAAATTTATATCCAGGTAAGATAAGTATTCAACCTCTTCAGAATAGTTTTCTATTGATAGAATGCTTGGATTTAAATTTAAAATATAAAATTTTATATGGGAGCCCAATATTTTTGAAGGGTCCAAGATTTCATAGATAAAATTGTTCATAGCACTTCGACCCTATTAAATACAAGAATAATAAGGCTCCCATGTGGCTTAGTTTGGTAGGCCTTCTTGCTGAATATTGGAGTGGAGATAATCTTATTCAGATTGGTGATGTGCCTCTAGGATCCTTTGAAGGGGGTAGAAGAGGATTTTTTAAATGGAAAAATAGGGGATGTCACCAATATATATGTAAAGATTGATTTGGAGATAGATTTTACAAAGAATTAAAAATCATTTCAAATTCTGGAAGGTAGAAGCAAAGAGCGGTTCACTTGAGAGGTGGACAACTAGGCAAATCTTTATTAAGGGGAAATATGCAACCAAGTAGCTCTATGGAATTAATTGGAGGATGTTAGAATATTGAAATAACTCAAAGCTCGGGGGGCCATGATGCAGATGATATTCAATATGAGGGAGGGAGGTTATGCCAAAATTATGGAATTGTGTTAAATCCTGAAGTTTAGCTTATTATTGGGCTTAAGATAGATCATGGTAAGGTTATAATGGATAATTATAGTAAAAGGAGAAAACTAAGCCCTTTAAAGAAAAGGAATATAAGTGGAGTGTGAAAAAGACAATGAAAAGGAGATTGGTATGAAATCTCAATCGAAAGTCATAGAATAAAAAAAGGAAATGAGAAAGCATTGTCATTTGGAAGAGAGTTTTAAGAGTCATAGACAAAATGGTGGGAACAATAAGGATAAAGTGGAATTGGTAGTGCTTCTCAAGGAGATAGATGCTTTGAGATAATCTATCTATCAAAGATTAGAAAAGGCTGGGAGAAATAATTATGAGGATGTTTTAGAAGGATCTCAAGCCATAGAGGAGGTAATTATTTCAGAATAAGAGATAGTGAAAGAGACTCTATCCTTTGAAGATGGTCAACCTAGAGGTAGGGTCCTGGGTGAAGAGGTGTTAGAAAAGGAATTTCAAGAAGGAAAAGAAATCTCTAAGTTAGTAATGATTAATGATATTCTAGTAATCACAAAAAATAAGTTCTATGAGGATGGAAATCGTTCAAACTCTCCTATGGATAGAAGAAATAATTTTGAAGCTCTTTGTCATGAATTACTATAAGAGGATGGGGAGGATCAAAAGATGGAAATACTAGTAGCGGTTAACGGTTTCAAGAATAAGAATCAGGGAAAATTGAGAATTCATCAAATTTTAGCCATTAAATCTAAATCAAACTTTTGAAAGGACTGGAGGAAGAGAGGAATAAGGCAATCTTTTGAATTGAGAAGTAAGGATGGTGATCCCACAATACTGGGTTACACTTTTTCTTACATCCTAATTTTTGTTGAAATCATACATTTTTTAGAAAATATAATGGTTTAAACTTTAAGAGGTCCCATTTGAAGTAATTAATTTAGGAGAGTTAGATCAAAGGCTCTTAGATAAAAATTTACTGGATAGAACCTCTCTACTTTTAAATCATATTTCAATGGAGTCTCCTTCACACCTATCAAAATGCTGATAAAAATCACTTTTACATTAGCTTTTGGGGGTTCAAATGAATTCATTTAGAAGTTTTGTTTTTTTAAGTATTTAGTCCTTATTATAAGCTTTCCAAATAGTATACTTTTTAAATATATTTAATTTCGTTAATATATTTATATTTTATTTATTATGAATGTATGTTCTCCATCAAAAATTAAGGATTGTATTTCACACATGTGAATTATTTTTTAAAAATAGAGAAAATAATTGTTAAAAATATGTTTTCCCTAGGTATTGATATCCTCATTTCAACACAAAAAAAAAGAAGTTAATTCGAATGCATACAAAAAAAGTTATGCATTATGGAATACACCTCTATCCAAATTATGATTACTCTGCCTTCAAAAAATAACAAAAAAAATATATATGTAACAAAAAATTATGAAAAAATATCCATTCACTAGATATTGATGTGACAATTTTATATTTCAAAAATTAGAATTTCCTTCTTGCTAAAACAAATGTTATGTATCTTGCAACTAATCATACAAGTATTGTGCACTCGTTATGTGTCCTTGCTGGGGATTTTTTTTTTGCCATTTTTGTCAAAAACTAACATTGAAAAAAAAATCCCTAAAAATAACTGACTTTCAGTATTGCCCTAAAATTGCTAGTTATAAGCAGCTGTAATGTAAAAAAGGCATTGTAATGGTGTTGTAATGATCTACTTGATAATAAGAAAAGATCAGACTATTGGGTTCTATGGATGTAGCCCATCTTGGGTGAGCCACGTTAAATCTCTATGTTATCTGTGTTATGTATTTTTCTTCATCTTTTGTGTTTGTATCTCCATGTAATTGTTAATTTGTATTTTCTCTAGATCTGCCTAAACCCTAACAATGCATTACCAAATAAATGTCACTTCTAAAAAATGCTTACTACTGTAAATATTGATTTATTAAAAGTTACATAACAATATGGACAATTAATTTCTAATTATTAAAAAAAAATATTTAGAATCTATATGAAAAATCTCAAAAATTAGGAGTTTACTTCATCTTTAAATGCTTAATGGTTTAGCTACTATAGGTTCTAGAAAGTAAAGATCTGATGCAAAGTATTGATTTGAGTGTCAAGTTTGGCCAAAAGGGATAACCTAGTATTATGGGATAACCTGAGGTAGATGCACAACTCAAAATCACTCCAATATTGGGATCAGGGAAGGGAGACACCCTTCCCTTAGATTCATTAAGATCCCTTCTTGGAAT
Organism: Cryptomeria japonica; assembly: GCF_030272615.1. NCBI lineage: Eukaryota > Viridiplantae > Streptophyta > Pinopsida > Cupressales > Cupressaceae > Cryptomeria > Cryptomeria japonica. The sequence goes on along the minus strand of NC_081411.1, from coordinate 776,094,557 downwards.
GTTAGGGGCTTAAATGCCCCTAACAAAAAATGCTTTGTCAAATGTAAAAAATTGTTGACTAAGGCACAAGGGATTTTTATACAAGAGACCAAACTGAATTTAAAGGATATAGATTTATTTGGGAAGAGTATAAACCATTGGTAAGTAGAGTCAGTTAAATCAAATGGGGCATTATGAGGTTTGGATTTTATGTGGAATGCATTTGTTATTAAATTTGAGCGATTGGGATTAAGAACTCACTAGCTAGGGAGAGAGGTAAGGAGCTAATTAATGTTTATTGACCAATGCCTTGTCATCAAAAGAAGGGGTTTGGTTAGAACTGGATGTATTCATAGATATACCTCCTTTCTCTCATACCATTATAGTAGGTGATTTTAATACCATTTTGCATAGGAAAGATAAGAAAGGAGGAATTGATAGGCCTAGTCATTCACAAAAAGATTTTAATGCATGGGTATCTAGAAATAATTTGATGGAGTTAGAGTCAGGGGACAATATTTTTACTTGGGAAAATAGGAGATTAGAATTTAGTACCATTGTAGAGAAATTGGATAGAGTTTTTTTCTTAGGGGATTTGTCTACTTTACTCTTCCCCTTGGAATATAGAGTGCTTCCTTGCTTAGGCTTTGATCACTACCCAATTTAGTTCTCATTTTTGGGGGATGATAAGAAATTTAAAAATCCATTCAAATTTGATTATTTATGTTGTTCAAGGATGAAATTTTTCTATGTTTGATAGAGATACAGTGGAAGGAAGAACAATTTTGTGGGTATAATATGTCTTTGCTTCATATCACAATTAAAACATGTTAAGAAAAGGTTGATTAAATGGAATATGACACATTTCAAAAATATCTTTCAAACTAAGGTTAGAATTGAAGAGGAGTTTAAATCTTTGAATAAAGAAGTAATTAAGAATAGAATGTCTTAGATGGAATTTATGAGCGAAAAATATTTGATGGAGTATGAATATGTGCTATCAAAGGAAGAAATATTTTGGAAATATAAATCAAGGGAGAATTGGTTAGAGGCAGGAGATAGGAACACCAAATATTTTCATAACATAAGATAGCAAAGGAGAGGTATAAATAGAATATATAGATTGGAGCTAGAAGGATGTTTAGTTACTGGTCCTTCTGTTATTTGAAGTCAGGTAGTTAATTTATTTGATAATCTCATTTTAACAATAGAGAGGGTTCAAGGTTACATGACCAAGATACTTTTTGTAAGTTATTGCTAAGATTATATCTAGGGAGAAGAATAGGGGTTTAAATGCCAATATTTCTATCTCAGAAGTAGAGACTACTTTGAATCAATTACATTGAAATAAGACCCCAAGACCAGATGGCTTTCCAATAGGGTTCTTTCAAAGGCATTGGATCATTCTAGGGGAAGATATGACTGATACACTAGAAGTAGTAATGAATTCAGGAAAGTTTCTCAAAGAAGGTAATAACTCATTCATAGTCGTCATTCCCAAAAAGGAGAAAGCTTTGAAATTGGAAGACTTGAGGCCTATCTCACTTTGTAATATATTATATAAAGTCATGACCAAAAAAATGTGAATAGGCTTAAATGTTTACTCCTGGATATTATTTTAGAAGAATAGACAAGTTTTGTCCCATGTAGATCAATATTAGACGGAGCTATTATACCTCAGGATGCAATTCATACTCTTGAAAATATAAGAGAATCATTAATGTTGATAAATATTCACATAAAGAAAGCATGTGATAAGGTGGACAAGAGAAATGTATGTAAATTTTTTTATTCTTTTGGTTTTAATAAGCAATGGATAAATTGGATTTTTGAATGCATTTCAACTCCTAGATTCTCCATTCTACTAAATGGGTCCTTGAAAGGTTTCTTTGAAGTATCTAGAGATTTATGGCAAGGGGAGACTATTTATTCCTTCCTCTTCATTATCTTGGCAGAGGCTTTAAGATGAACTATTAAGAATGAAAATTCCTTGGGCCTAATAAAATTTATTAGAATCTCTAGGAATATTGTGGCCACACATGAACAATTTGTGGATGATGTAAGGAAGTTAAGTAGCGAAAAAACTTCCTACACTAACCTTGAGAGGAGGGTAATGCAAAAAGATTTATAGAGCATCACAAAAGTTACAAAAAATGAAAATAGATATAACAACATTCAAACTATAACACGATGATTTACGTGGGAGAAAACCCTTTCAAGAGAAAAACCCCACACTCCAAAACCCTCCCAATATATTATTCAGCAATCAAAACAGATTACAATATACTTGCAGAGAAAACTCTTCTCATGAGTGACATTAACCAGAGATTCAAAGGTAAATTAATAGCCATAAGACTCTTACACCCAACCTTTATCTCACACACCTCATATATAAGAGATACAATACAAGAAACCGTCAAATGATATAACAAAACCATGGGTTAAAACCACTCAATAAGGTGTAGCTGACCTTATCTCCCTTCTAGATTCCCTATGATGTGTCCCTCCCTTTCTACAACTCATTTATGTGTTCGATGTATTTTATATTTCATATTTCAGGAGTACACACTTTTTGAGGCCATAAGTTGAGAACCATGTGTCCTATTGACGAACCGTTTGAAGCACCGGAAAGGTCACGAAGTGCTTTATTGCCTCATAAATAGCTATGTTGTTTGTGATAAATATTTAGGGCATTTCTAGGGCTCTAAATTTCTCAAAATAAAATTTAAACCTTTCATTAGACCCCTCCAAAATAAAAAATTCTAATATCTTCAAAACTAGTTGTGATCTTGCGATGTAATTTTACCAGAATGCTTATCTAGCCAACCAGAAGCTTTGCAAAGAATTTCTCACCATTTTGTACCCAAATGAAAACTTATTATAAATACTGATCTCATGTAAATGCAAAGTTGAGACACCATTTCCCAATAGATGATATGTGCCCTTGGGAATAACTAAAAGAAAGGAAGTTGAGAAATTTATAAAAATATTAATGTCATGAAAAATCTTTCAGATAGGAAATTAACAAGGAAAATTCAGAGGTTTTCTTCTTCATGACCTCTAAAGAAAAGGAGATGGATATATTAGAGATTTTAAAATTCAAGAGAAAAGAAATGCCTTGTTTGTATCTAGGCCTTTCAATTGAGAAGGGAGTCAGGAATAGAAAATTATTGGATCCTTTGAAAGTTAAGATATATAAGAGGTTAAATTCTTGGAATAAAAAAAGGATTTTGTGGGCGGGCATGTTAGTAATGTTGATATCAATAATTTCTTCACTCCCAATTTATTTTCTATCTTATCTCTTTTTGATAGCTTGAGTTAAAATATCTTTAATTTAGAAAAGAAGAAAGGTTTTCTGGCAAGTATTGGTGGAAAAACATAAGATTTCTCTTATTTCTTGGGGCAAAATTTGCAAACCGAAAGAGTATGGGGGAGTGGGGTGGAAAAATAAAAATTAGAAGAATATAGCTCTTGAGGCCAAAATGGTGTGGAAGATGATAAAGGAGCCAAATTTAAAATGGGTCAAAATTCTAAAATCGAAATACTTGAACCATTCAAGTCCTACATAAATAGTTAAGGTGAAAAATCCTACTAAAGGTTATAGGGTCTGAAATTTCTTGTTAAGATGCAAGACACTGATAGCAAAATTTCTCTCATGAGATATTTATAATGGAGAGTCAAGTTTATTTTGGGAAGATTATTAGGGAGATTATCAAAGTATAGACAGTTTGTTTTTAGTAGAGAATGTTAAAATATTTCTAAAGCAACATTGGGGAGATAAAGGGAGATATTATGTGATCTTCCCTTATGGTGATCCAACTTTGGGATGGGAATGAAAATATTTAACTCAACTTCCTTTATCTATGGCAAAATTTTTACTATTAATAGAAGTTATCAAACAGCAAGAGATTTATTTTAGAAATGGGGGGGGGGGAGATAAATTAATATGGGTAGGTTCTAAACATGGGAAATATAATGCTAAGGAGGGATATAAAATTATTGCTAATCTGCAAGAATCAGAAAGATCGTACATCCCTATTCAATTATGTTGGGGTAGGCAGTGTATACCCAAAGCAGAGGTTTTTTGCATGGAATACAATTCAAAAGAGAATCCTTACAGTAGAAAATTTTAGAAGGATGTGTTATGAGGTACCATCAATATGTGTATTATGTAGTAATCATGAAGAGAATATAGATCATATCCTTTTAGGATGCCCCTTCTCCTATGAATGTTGGAGATGGATGTATGCCAAGTTGGAATGGGTGACTGATCTTCCAAATGAAATTAAAGATTTATTCCAAATGTGGCCAATCAAGTTGTGGGTACCTTTTCTTAGTGATCTTTGGGAGATCTGTCCCTCTTTTGATTTGGGAAATCTTTAAGGAACAAAATAGGTGAATTTTTTAGGAGAGAGAAATATCTCTTTTACCTTTTTAAAATAAGATTGAAGTAGTACTTATTGAAACCATAAAAAATAAGTGTTGGCATTATGTTGTCACTGATGTCAATCGATATAGAAGGAAAACCAGTATGGGAATATAGTTGATGTGCAATAATTGATGTCAACTAGTCTAGCAAGTTACCGATATAGGCTATCACTGGTAAGGAGATGATGACAACTGGTAAGTGATATGTTGACAATGTATGGTTGCTAACCGGTGAGCATGTGTTGTCATGGAGAAGATAAATCAACCAAGTGAGTGGTTTCCAACTGACAATCTTATGACCATGTACAAGCAGGGTGACCAAGATGCTTGGATTTTGATTGTGATGAAGAGGCGAAATGTTATCAAAAATCACATCAACATTGGAGGAGAAGGATGTACAGGACACCAGTATGTTGTATGGATGTAAACCAATAGGACTCCCACCGGATAAAGATGCAGTCACCATTTGAAGACATGACTAATAGTGAATGTGCCCCAACTGGATCACGTATTCCTATTTAAGATATGCTTCTCAAACATGGACGCTACATGGGTGCATTGCAGGATGAAGATGACAAGGATCCACTCCCACCAATAAGTATAGCTTATCTCCTACTATGAAAAGTTTGCATCATAGTTCTGTGAGATAAGTCAGAAGAGTTAGAGGTAACTGTTTGAAAGCTCAGACTTGATCTACCGGTGAATCACAAAGATTCCTCAAGTACATGAGATCAAAGATATGCACTGGACTAACAAATAAGGCATAATGACATACTGGGATAGATGAAGAGTGAAGGGTTTGTCACTTTGACAAACCAGTTGAGATGATGTCTGATTTGATAATGAAGAAGGAAAACTTGAGAAGCTGCAGATAGAGAGAGAAACTGGTATGGAGATACCTCTGAAGTAAACAGCTAAAGGTTGATGACATGATATCATCAAGGGTTCCTACTGATAAGTATGAGAATCAATAAGAGAGAAAAGAGGCTAAGTGACGTGCTCCAACCTGATGAGGATGAGCATGCTATAGATAGGCATGTCTAGTGATTGGTTAAGGCATTCCACCGATAAAGCAACAAAAGTGTAGACATGATGGTTAATTGGAAGAGCGTGAGATATTGGTAGGGTTAAATAACTGATAGAAGAACTCAGTAATGGAGGTGGTCGGTGATCCCATCCATACCAATACAAATGATCCAGCAAAGGTGGATTTTGACAAAGGGGCCACATGAAATTAAAGTGGCATGCATGCACAGGTCGATATGTTGAGTTGGTGAAGTATTAGGCAACGAGGTAGATGGTGATAGGTTGACATTTATGTTGACTGTGTGATTCACGGGATGTGTTGCATGGGTTTGTGGCTCAAGGTCAGATGGATAATAGAGATCTAGCACAGATTGTATGAGTAGATCGAAGCAGGTGACGGGAACCACAAAGCCATTCTTAATGATCGAATGAGAAATCTATTGACATGTTAAATAAAGACTACAAAATGAGAAAGGCGTGTCCTAGAAGGCATGACAATGGTAGAATTGATTGATGAGTTACAAGTCATCAACCAAGAGGATTAGATCAAATGAGAACTGATAGGATTTTATTTTCCTTGGGGTCATTGAAGATACCCTAACTTCCTGAAATTTGAATTGGCTTTTGGCGGGAAAATCAGGTTATAATATGCAAGCCAAAATTGATAAAGGTTACTGGTACATGAGGGTATTGTCGCTGAATGAGAGTGTGTTGTAGCATGTAGGAGGAGAATTCAGTCAAGTGCAAAAAAAAGGCAATCTGAGAAGAGATTGAGGGTGAGAAAGAGAGAATACTGTTGAAGAGTTCAACTAACAATAGTGAGGCAACTATTAGTCAGCCATTGAGTTTGATAGAGGAGCAAATCGGTGGTGACCATACCAGCAGAGAAGAGTAGCAAAATTTTGCAGATAAGGCAAACAAAGAACCGGAAAAGTGAAGTATCGGTGGAGAGAAGCAGTGTTAGGATTCCCAAAGCTACTGAGAGGGGGGGATGAATCAGTATCTATCTGGTTAATGGATTTTATGAACTTATTAAACAAATTGCATTCCAAAATAGTGTACTGGTAAACCAAAATTAATGCAATAAATAAGAACAATAAGCACAACATAGAAATCACACCATAACACAATATTTTTAACGAGGAAACCCAGTGTGGGAAAAACCTCGATGGTGACCCACAATATTCACTTACTGGCCAATAAATGAATATTACTTACAATAGGGGCTTGCATTTGCAAGAAGGCCAACTGCGTAAAGCTCATTGCTTAATTACAAAAAGGGAAGTCTCACTGACTTACAAGATGGATTATATAAATCTAATATCATGTACTGCTTTGGTTCAGCATCTACTATTCCAGGTTCAGTACCAGTTTAAGCTCATACAGTAACCAAAACCTTACTCCAAAATCTACCTTAATATTCATATAATTATCTTCCCATATTCACATCTATCTGCATCACATAAAATGATCTACAAGATCTCATACTTATATATGAGTCCTATTACAATTTTCCTTGTTGGGTTACAAAAAGATATTATAATTAAATACAATATCTAATAAACAAAATCTTGTCGGTTGGGGTGTCGGTAATCATCTTTGTCACTGCCAGTAAACTATCTTCCGGTGTACAATCTGTCGGTGCCGGTGCCTGTTGGTGCCATAGGATTGCAAGGTTTCCATCAATGAAAATACCTTCAATCACCTACAATTTCTCATTGGAGTGTGCATTTTCCAAAAATCTCCCCCTTTGGCATTGATGGCAACACTCATGAGAAAAAGTAAAAAAAATGTATCCAAAATATGTTATCCAAAAATCTTGCCAAAATTGTACCAGATGTGTGTACTAGATGTGTGCTCCCCCTAAGTAGATGATCTCTTATGTTATCATTTTTCTCATTCCTACTACTCCCCCTTTGACATAAATGACAAAGTTTGTTAAAAATATCAACTGAGTGTAGTTCTCAGCTGGATCCCAGTAACTGGTGGGTTACAATCTGATATAGGTCTGCTAGTGCAAAATTTAGGCTATTAGTGAACCTTTCACTAACCTTCAATGTTGCTTCTGTCCTTTGGATTGTACCGGTGAGTATGTTCATTTTCTCTTCTGGTTTCTCAAGTCCTGGAACAAGTGCCTCTGAAATCTCTTTTCTCAAAGAGATGAGGATGCCAAGTTTCAGACCAACTCTGCATTTCAGTTCCTTAGCCTTAAACTTAATTCTTTCTTTTTCCTTTTCCAACTTCTCAAGTTTTTCTTCAAAATCTCCTATTTCCTTCTCTAATACTAATAATGATTTAGGTGAACCAATGAGATTATCAGCAATATCATTTATTTCTTTCTGTGCTTCACTAATTTTCTTGTCTATATCCATTGTCAAAACATCAATTTTGCATGTATCCCTGTACAAATCCTTAAATTCCATTATTGTTTTTCCTAGTGCCAGTAATAATGTATCAATGTGTTCCTTGCATCTCTTTATTGACACTTCAAACAATTTTTCTTTCTCTTTATTCATTTTCTCACTGAATGTCTCCTCATTAATCTAATCAACTGTCAAAACATTGTCGATGATATACTTAGACAATGTGTCTAATTGACTCAAAGAATCTTTATTACCCACATTGCACTTGGGTGCAATCAATTTCAATAAAGGAATTGTATCATCAATTGCCTTGTATGCAAGTGCATTACACTATGTGATTTTCTTGATGGAATCTAGTAATACCTCTGTTACATTGGTCGGTCTGAATTTTGTTAAGGAGGAACCAAATGATTGTCCAACTGCCTTAACAATTTGCAATCCATCGGTGTGAGTAACATCATTTCTTATGTTGACCTCTGCTAGGTCAGTTTGAGTCTGCATCTCAACTAGCAAAGGCTTGGGTTTCTTAGCTATTGTCGGTGGCACTATCTCTATCTCAACATTTTTCTCTTCATGTTTCTCAGAATGTACCTCTATCAGTTTCCCTGTACTATCTTCTACCGGTTTCTCTGATTGTGTCTCAGTGTTATCTATCGGTTTCTCTGTATGTACCTTTGAACTGTCCATTGCCGGTATCTCAAGAGATTTTAATGTGTTATCAGTAGCTGGTTTCTCTAACTCGGTAGGTTTTTCAGTGTGTACATCAGTGGTATCTGTCTTTCCACTATCCAAGGGATCAGTTGATTGTTCAGTGTGTGTTTCAGTCCCAATATCAACATTTCCAATTGTATCCTCAACATGTGTTTCTACAGCAATATCCTTAGTCGGTGGCTCAGTTGCCATATCTTTCTTCTCAGTGGGTTCCTTATCAACCACAATGTTTACTTCTTGTGTATCAATTTTCATTGTATATAACACCTCTGAATCAGGATTGGTGTCTTCAAGTGTTGTCTCCATACTCTCAACATTATCAGTTACCAGTGGTGTATCAACAGTCTGTGTCGGTGGAGTATCAGAAGAAGGTGGGGGAAAATTATCTATTACTTTTATGCTGGGAGGACCACGTACCTTTCCTTTAACTTTATCCTTATCCTTTTGATAGACTCTGAAAGTCTTTGGTCATTTAAGTTCTTCTTGCTTTTCCTTCTCCACAAAGAAGATATCCCATTTATCCACTATCTCTTCAGATATTTCATTCATTCTGCCAGCCATTAAAGTTATATGCCGGTGACTAGTGGAAAATACAATCCTGTTACCCTCACTTATCAGTTCATCAATTTCATTTGTTGATTTGACTCGGTGAACTGCAAGTAATTTTTCTACCTTAATCTTCTTATCTAATTCCACAATTGCTAATCTCTTTGCATCTAATCTTTTGTACAAGTCACTTGGTAAGTCATCTACAACTTCTATCAAAAATTTCTTGTAAATGTCTAAGTGTAGAATAATACTATTTTCTATGCTTTTCTTTTCTTTGTTTGTAAAGGTGCCATACAACTTGCTAACATTTGACAAGTTTCCATCTTCAATTATTTCATTAAAAAGATTTTCTAAAAGAGGAATAACTTGTTTTTCCTTCTTCCTGGGTGTCATTTTCTTTGCCAGAGGCCTTAATGCCTATTGTTTCCTTCTTGTTATCTTAGGTGTCGGAGCAGGTACCAGTGAAGGTTTCCTTTTTCTTTCAACTCTCTGAAACTCTCCTAGGATTTCACTGTCAAAGGAGGTGCCAATCGGTGAAAGATGCACTTTCGGTTGTAACCCTTCCAATTCACTTTTCTTCATACCAATATTTTTCAACAAGTCATCCTTGATTTCTTTTGCCTATTTAGTTACTTTTCTGATTGATTGTTCTCTTCTCTTCCTTTGTTTCATGGTTTGAACTTTGCTTTCAAAGGTTTCAGCACTACCAAATATTTCCTCTTCAGGTTCTCTAGGTGCTTCGAGGAGGGCTTTACCATATGTTTCTATTATGTTTTCATCTACCTCATAACCCATTTTAGTTACCCAAATTGTTCTAGGAACCACTACCTCCATCCAGATTTCATCATTCTTAATAACAAAGCATATCTCCTTTTGGTATTTGTCAACTATGGCTTGAGATAGTCTTTCCCTAGTCTTCATTCTAGCCTTAAATGCTTGAAAGTATTTAGTTATGTTCTTTTCCTTATCATCTCCCATGTTGTTAAAGATATCCAAAAGTTGTTTCCCTACCAGTATATCAAAACCAAATTCTTTTCTACCTATACCAAGAACTTCCTTAGTAATGTATAGAAATAGGCATACAAGTAAGTTATCGAATCTAAAAGTACCTTTCTTTTCTCCTTTGATTTTCTTCAAATTATCAATTAATTCATCCTTCAATCATTCACATATTTCAATTTTAGTGTTACTTCTTACTATGTCATAAGCACTCTTGATACATAATATAGAAACAAAGTTTAATATGTTAGCATGTGTAGTCTTGTATCCAAGTATCATGCTAATTAATATTACATTAATATCCTTCACATCATTGATTCTCAAGGATCTGCTATCATGTGTTGCAGTGGTTAGAGTCATTACAGTGTCGTTAGAGACCTTCTTTCCTTTTTCTGGTCTGTTACTGGTGGAAGGTAAGCCAGTCACTACTCTAACTACTTCTTTTGTAATCTTATGGATGGAATCTAGCTAGAAGAACTCTCCATGAACTCTGCTAAGTACAATTCTTATAACTTCCTTCGGAAAATCAGGAATGCTAAGTATCTCCACAAAACCTAGGGTTTCAATTATCTTGTGTTTCGGTTTTACATTATCATTCTCATCACAAATTACAATCCTATACATATTCATTATCTCATCAGCACGAAGTTCCTCAATATGACAATGTATGTATATCCTAGGGTCTTCAGGATAAGCAACTCCTTTGGGTATTTTATAAAATGCTCCTAGGGTATCATCCTACTTCGCAACTTCGGGTATGATCTTAAATATGGGCCTAGGGCATTTAACCACTTCAATTATAGTAGGGTTTGCAATGAATTTAGGTGTAGAGGAGGAAGCCATTGTATAAATACCTTAATCTGCCTTTAGGTTTGAATGCTTGAATGATTTGCTTCACTTCTCATTGTGGATGCCTTTGCTTGGGTTTTTCATGCTCTCAAGAAATTTGAATGCTCAGTGAGTGAAAAAGAGTGAAAAACACTTGCTTTATAATGTCATTTCCTTCAACTACCATAAAAAATTCCTTCCGATTAAGTGAAAACTTAACTCATCTGTCGGTAAAGAAGCATTTCATCTTCTTACCATCAATCGAGGGTAAACTAACATGATTTTCAATTTAGTTTCCATACCCCCAAGGGATTTCTTTTTAGTTAGATGAAGAATCTCCTACCAGTGGAGTGATAGTCTGTTCTATTGGTGAAGGAATAGCTTCATTAACATTCAGATCTGAATTTCTTATCTATTGTTTTGAAAATTCTTTCTTTACCTCTTCAACCTTTTCTTTACCTTTCAAACTAGGTCCTTTGTTATTTGCCGGTAAAGTCTTACTTCTAAAAAGTTTTGCAATATGTCCAATCTTGTTACAAGCATAACAAGTCACATTGTTTTTCTAAATAGCCTTTCCATATCCTATGTCAGTATGTGTTCAACATTGATTAGATAAGTGTCCAAATCTTCCACAAACATAACATATTACATTCATTCTGCAATTTTCTGAATTGTGACCAATTTTGTTGCATTTTGTACATTGACTGGTGGGTGCATTAATGTTCTGATAGTTTCTAGATCTACACTAATTTGCTCTATGACCATACTTGTTACAGTTAAAACATTTCCCATTAAATTTGTAGGCATTAGGTTGTCTTGCCAGTTTGTTGTGATCATGATTGTTTGCAGTACCAGAGCTTTCACCAACTTCAAAGCCAAGTCCATTAGTATCTCCATTAGGTTTCTGATTTTTCAACATATCATCAAGTTCTTCTAAACTTTTATTGAATTTCTCCTTATGTTGATTTGCAGTAGCCAACTCATTTTCCAAGAAATCTTTCTGTCTCATGAGTTCAGTTTTATCATATTCCAAGTAAATTAGATTTGTCTTCAATATATCATTTTCATGACTGAGTCTTAGATTTTAATTTCCAACATCATTGATTCTCCTAGTCAAGTCATCGCCATTCTTCTTTCTGTCTTCAATATCTTTACAAAATCTCATAGTCATATCTTGCATCTCATTCCTCAAGATCATGTTTTCTTGCTTCAACTTGCTTACAAGATCATTAAGAGTTTCCTTTTCATCATCATCACTCTATATCTTCTCATGAAGTTCTCTTCTTTTGTTTCTAGCAATAGTAAGATTCTCCCAAAGTCCTTGAATGATTTCCTGTGCAGCCTTCAGATCATCTTCAAGTTTGATATTCTTCAACTTTTCTACATCATAATTTGCAAGAGTTGTTTCCAATTGCTTTCTCAAATTATCCATCTGTATCAGTGTCAGAATCTTCCTCAAGTTGTTAGGATTTTGAAAAAAGAGGACCAAGCTCTAATACCAATTCTTAGGATTCCAAAAGATACTGAGAGGGAAGGGGTGAATCAGTATCTAACCAGTTAATGGCTTTTATGAACTTATTAAACAAATTGCATTCCAAAATAGTGTACTGGTAAACCAGAATTAATGCAGTAAATAAGAAAAATAAGCACAACATAGAAAGCACACCATAACACAATATTTTTAACGAGGAAACCCGGTGTGGGAAAAACCTTGGTGGGATTTGTGACCCACAATATTCACTTATTGGCCAATAAATGAAATTCACTTACAATAGGAGCCTACACTTGCAGGAAGGCCAACTGCCTAAAGCTTACTGCTTAATTACAAAAAGGGAAGTCTCACTAACTTACAAGATGGATTATATAAATCCAATATCATGTACTGCTTCAGTTCAGCATCTGCTATGCCAGGTTCAGTACCGGTTTAAGCTCATACAGTAACCAAAACCTTACTCCAAAATCTGCCTTAATATTCACATAATTATCTTCCCATATTCACATCTATCCGCATCACATAAAATGATCTATAAGATCTCATACTTATATATGAGTCCTATTACAATTCGCCTTGTCGTCTTAGGAAAAGATATTACAATTAAATACAATATGCAATAAACAAAATCCTGTCGGCTGGGGTGTCGGTAATCATCTTTGCTACTATCGGTAAACTATCTGCCGGTATTGGTGCCTGTCGGTGCCATAGGATTGCAAGGTTTCCATTAATGACAATACCTTCAATCACCTACAATTTCTCATTGGAGTGTGCATTTGCCAACAAGCAGTGTAGCTAAGAAAAGAGAGAACCAATAGAGAGAAAAATCAATAGAGAGGGAGAAGAGGTTGAACGAACAAGGGTGCATCAAAGAGAAAGGTGCAATAGAGAGTAGGTTGCAGTAGGAGATAAGGTTGCTATACAAAAAAGGTGAATAGAAAACTAGTAGAGATTTGTAGAGAGAACTTGTGGAGAGATATACTTGAGAGTTAGAAAGTTCTTTTGTAACAAGAAGATAACTTTGGTATAAAAATATGATTTTATAATCACTGAGTTGGAGCTCAGTGCAGGGGTTGGTGCTCCTTGGATTGGTCCCCTAAATTAGGGGTTGGTGCTCCTTGGGTTGATGCCCTAAACATTGTAATAATATTCCCATTGTGAGGCTAGATTGGAGAAGTAGAATCCAACAACATTTCTCACAGAGGTTTTTCCCATCTTGGATTTTCCTCGTATATGTTGGTGTTATGTGATATCCCCTTGTGTGTGATTCATTGAGTAATCTCTCCTTATTATACTGGTAGGTTATCTTGACCTTAGTATGTTAACCGGTAGACATACTTAGGAGTTTAATTGAAAATAAATTGAGTTTCAGTGGCACATTGTGTCTAACAATAAGATGGTTATAAATCCATCTTCCCAGGGGAAATTTACTAAATGGGATATGAAAGTGACATTTTCATGGCCAGGCATAAGGATTCCTCCTCACATTAGAAGTAAAGACAAGGTTCTATCATTAATAGATTACAAGTTAAATCTCAACCTCCAAAAGAAGGGTGGTATAAACTCAATTTTGATGGGGCTTCTCAGGGAAATCCATGTCCATCAGGAGTAGGTTGTATTATAAGGAATTCAAATGGAGAGACTATATAATGGCTGTCTAATTATTTGAAGGAAAATACTAATAACATTTCAGAATTCAAAGCTTTAAAGCTTGGGCTTCTATTATGTAGTGAAATGGATATCAAGAAAGTGGAAATTGAAGGGGACTCATCCTTAGTAATTAACACTGTGAGGTCAAATTATACATTCAATTGGAAATTGAAAGATTTGTTAGATATTATTTTATCTTTGCTTAATCATTTTGAGGCATATAAAATCAACCACATTTATCAAGACAGTAATAAGTAATAGTATACCCTAGCTAACAAAGTAGTTGATGGATTGAAAGAAGTATTCAATTTGAGTAGTAAATATATCAAAGCTTTCAAGGAGAGGATGGCCAATGGATAGCAAGATAGAAGAATTTGAATTTAAACTTGGCAGTAAGTTTACTGAGGATATATTATTTATTTGGTGTATCATAAGTATAGGCACCATCTCTATCCCCTGTTGGGTATGAAGGATAGGCATTTAATGAAGTGGAATGTTTGTTGAATTAGTCATATCCATCATGATATATACCTGGTTGTATAGTCCCTTTTATTTGAAAGGGATGCAACAATTGGTAGACGAATGTTAGTTGATAGTGACATGTCATTAATTTTATCATTTGAACAAGATGATCAAATTTTTTGGATCTCGACATCTCTCACTCCTTCATTAATACAATGTAGTTGGTGAATGTCCTTTCTTATCCTTCGATGACAGTGTTTGGATCAAAATTTGTATGAACGAGAAAGAGAAATATGACATATCATCTAGGGGATATGAATGATCATTCTTGAAGGCAAACTTAATGACAAAGCTTGTGGTAGAATTCTCAAAAAGGTGGAAGAATTTGAGAATTTAGTTCAGTTAAAGTATGCCATTTTTTCTCTACATGGGTAATTTCATTCCTTTGTGTTCTCTCTATTTCTCCTTTGTTGTTATGAGCTCTCAACTTAGACTTGTGGCTTGCAAAATGAAAATGGATATCTTAGGTGAGATTACTCAAAAACATTTGCGTGAGGTAATTGATTTCTTACATAAGCTGATTTTGTATGCAGTTAAATCTATTTTGGGCCCGAAGTTTATCCTTGTTTATCATAGATATTGTGTAAACTCAGACATTTTGACAATGTTTTTGGCCACAACGATTTACATGGGTGAAAGGAAATTGGATGTAGAAATGTCGTGTCATCGATTATTTAAAGGAAATTTTCTCAGCAAATAGGAGAGAGAATTGTTGGCGGTGGATGGTAACCTCACAATATCACATCTTGGACAATATTTTGTAGTTAAAACTAAGACAAGGAAGGTGCCAAGGATTCCAAGTCTTACTATTTAAAATCAGAAAATATTTGAGGCAAGAGAATTCAGAATTAGGAGGAGCCTGGAATTTTTAAAGAGAGTCGTGGGTTTTTCGGCTAAGGGCTAGAAAAAGAGATTTATAGGTGATGATGTAAACAAAGATGACAGATCGGTATGGAAATTCAAGCATTACAAATGCCTAGATGGTCTAGGAAGTCCAAATTCCTCTGACGAAGATGAAGTTGAGGAGGAGCTGACTTTCAAGTATCTTCTCATAATCTAAGAGGCTTAGGCAAGGATGTCTTTGATGTTTCTCTCTTACCAATATCATGGATTATTTTCTACTATTGTCCTTTTGGTTTTGTTTTAATTTGGACATTATAGGTCCTCATAATATGAATTCTCATGGAATTGGGTGATTCGGCCAGTCGACCCTTTATGTTTTGTTTATGTTTCACATCCTTGTATTAATCTTTTAATATCCAATAGAACCTCAAGCTTCAGTTATATATATATATAAACATAAATAATAGAATATGAATAATATAATATGAATGACAGAAATATAATATATTATTACAAGATCACAAACATATGAAAAAACACAATAGAAAAAATACAATAATAATATAGTATGATATGATAATTTAATATTATATAAATAATAGTAAAATATAAATAAATTATATTAATATAAATAAAATATAATATACTAATACTATTTTAGTATACCATTTTAATGATAATTTAAATATATAATAAATATAATATACAAACTAATAATAACAATAAAAAAAATGGGTCTTATAGATGACATTGAGGGCAACAAATGGGTCTCCTCCTATTGAAGTAGACAGTGTTAAGGTTGAGGTGGTTTAGGAGTTGGGAGAAAAAACAAAGAGCTCAGTGTCTTCCAAAGGTAGGGACATTTTAGAGGAGTTGAGAGAAAACATAGAAAATTTGGATGGTTATGTAAAGGAACAGAAAGAAAAATGAGATTAAATTTACCGTGCAACTTCACTCCCACATTAAAGGTGGAGTAAAATTATAGTTTTTCTATTTGTTTTGGTGTGTATCCTTTCTTGAGGTTAGTAGTAGGAAAATGTCTATACTTGATTGTGAATTATGAGGAGATAGTTTGGACCTTATACTTCTTAAACTGCATCCATATGCATCCATATTAACAGGGAATGTTTTTCATTCCTTTGTTTCTTCATTTTTTCAATTTTATTATGGTTTGGACCTCATTAAGCCAACTTGAATGATAAGATAATAATAATAATATATAGATATAAAATGAATAATAATAATATAATATAAACAAGTGTCACATAATGGCGAGTACTTGCCTTGTTAATTTGTAGTTGAAATAGTAATTTATTAATTGTAACTAATATATTCTTAAATTTAATTTATTTTGTTTTATATTATTATTTTTTGTTAATTTGTAGTTGAAATAGTAATTTATTAATTGTAATTAATATATTCTTAAATTTAATTATTTTGTTTTATATTATTATTTTTTGTTAATTTGTAGCTGAAATAGTAATTTATTAATTGTAACTAATATATTTTTAATTTAATTTTTTATTTTTTTATATTATTTATATAATTTGTGATCACATTGATACCTAATTTTTTTTAATCTATATTATAAACTTCGTCATGATACATGCAAAGTTTCGAGCATTTTAAAGCAATAATATCTATAATTATAAAATATTTCATGGATAACATATTAATAACTATATTTTAGTTATGATATGTGAAAGTTTTTACTCGTCAAGAAAATATGTAATTACCACTCTTGTGTGTTCTTTGTCATTACAATAGTATTGCCTAACGACAAGTACTAATAATGAGAATGCAAAATTAAAATGATAAATAGTATAACAAAAATATTAATAATAATATATTTATATTAATAATATTATGATATATAGTCTAGATGAATAGTAAAGTTGGCTTGGACTGCGGGTTTGCTCCCCATTGACTTAGGATGATTTGGTACATGTAAAAATAAATATTATAATAAATTATTATTAGAATAATATTTTAATAATGTATAATATAATAAAAAAATACTATATAATATTATAAATATATTATTATTTTTTTATACTATATTTTTATTAATATTACTATAATATAATAATATCAGTAATTTTTTTTTCTTTTTTAAGATGATTTCAATTTTTACTAGGTTATCTATGTTTTTGATTAGGTTATCTACGTTAATTAATGTATATAAATAAAACACGGAGAGATTCTTATGGAGCCCTTTGTTTTCATGATTAGGTGGTAGATAATAAATTTGAATGGAACAATGGAAAATAAACACATATATTAGGTTTACGTATCCATCAAATAGGGTTGGAGAGAAAAGCATTCCAGTACATGGCTAAAAATTCAATGAATACGTATATTAAATTCTAAATACTATGCAAAGCGTACATGAAATTCCACTGTTCGCAATTGCAGTATAAATATTGTGTGCTTGTAAAGTTGAGGACAAGCATTAAACATTAATCTTGTATATTTGTGTTGGCCTCAACTATTTTCGACTGCACATTTCTTCTGTGATGTCTAATTTGAAAGGAGACAACATCTCTTCTGTTTCTCCCATGGAAACACCATCAAAATTTTCAAATCTGTGGGATGATGAGTTTGTGCAATCTATGCAAACATCATATGCGGTGCTTTTCTACATTATACTGATTGTATTACTATATTATAGCTCTATTTCTTTTCTACATTATTCTCCTATCTCTATTTCTTTTCTAGATTATTGATTTGTATATTTTTCAGGAATCTGAATACCGTGAACGTGTTGAAACACTGGTTAAACAAGTCAAAATCTTGTTAAAAGAAATGCAGACTGGATTTGATGGCGATCTAATCGAACGGCTTGACATAGTTGATGCATTGCAATGCCTTGGAATAGATCGATATTTCCAGGATGAAATCAAATTAGCTCTTGATTATGTTTACGGGTCTGTTAAAATTATCTCTTCACATAAGATTTGGATTGTTAAAATTAGAAAGTGTGTTAAAATTCTCTGTTAAATGGATGCAGCTGTTGGGATGGAAGTGTGGGGGTAGGATTAGGCTGTAAAAGCACTACAAAGGATTTGAATGCCACTGCTCTAGGACTCAGAGTACTTCGACTCTATCGTTATGACGTTTCTGCAGGTACCCAAATAATTCATTATACCTTTTTATTGTTTTAATAAGGGAGAGGATCTAGCAAAATTCAATTTATTTCACAAGTCCCTTGATTGGAATTAAGGTTTCAGATCCACATTGCCACGTTAACATGCTCAATTACTAAGTCCTCTTCTTATTTTTTAACAATTAATGTCTCTTCTTATTTATTAACAACTAATTATTTATTAACATGTATATTGAAAAGATGTGTTTGAAGAATTTCAAGGACAAAAATGGGCAGTTCATTTCTTATGGAGGAAATAATGATAGTAATCAGATCAATATAAGAGAGGAATGCATGATGAGAAGTATGATAAATCTCTTAAGAGCTTCAAGTCTAGCATTTCCTGGAGAGACCGTTATGGAAGATGCTAAAGTGTTCAGCTCTGCTTATCTCAAACAATTATTAGAAAAATCTGAAGATATAAAGCATAAAAGTTATTTGAAAGAGGTAAATTTAAGGTAGAGGTTATGCAAACACAAATATATGTATTAAATTTAATATCGATTACATATTTTTAATTCTTTTTTAATTTTATAGGCTGAGTATGTTCTCCTATATGAATGGCCTTCTACTGTTTCTAGATGGGAGGCTCGAATTTATATAGAAATATATGAATTGGATAACTCAAGGTAAGAGTTTTAGAATGCTATTATAAGTTTTTTTCTTTTTTTAAGGTTAGGATTATCATAATTTTTTAAGATTCATTTTATATTTTTTAAAATTTTTAGGTTGAAGGATAAAATCATTTTAGAGTTGACCAAATTGGATTTCAATATATTGCAATATATATACAAGATGGAGATGAAGAAACTCTCGAGGTAATTATTACAGTGGAAAAAATTGAACAATTATTAACTTCATTTTTTGTATGATTTAATAGGAATCATATCTCCAAGTTTTCTAATTTACATTTTCATATAACAAAAAAAAAAAATTTACATCATAAGAATATGCATCTCATTTTAGAGCATATTTATTATGTCACTTGTTAAGTTGATAATCTTTTTATATACAATTATTTAATTCATGTTTTATAAGATTATGTACTCCAACAATTACTTTTTTTTTATTTAACAAATTAAACAAGTACCCTTAATTATTAAATGCAAAGCAGTATTGTACTAAAAAAAGTGGCCAATATATGTATAATCATTTATTTAATTTTTATTCAAATTAGGCTTTCCAATCATAGAAGGTTCTATTAATCATCCTAATTTGTTCAATTGGGAGGATATCACTTGCTGTCATTTTCATTCAAATTCAATTAGGAATTCAAGTAAAAATTAATTTGATTATTTTTCATTGCAGTTGGTGGCAAAATTCTGGGGTCTCAAAACTGATTGCAATTAGAGAGCGCACAATTGAGTATTACTTGTTGGCAGTTAGTGTTGTAGACAATGCAGAGTTTGGTAATACCAGAATAACTTTTGCCAAAGCATCAACCCTTGTTTCTTTATTGGATGATCTTTTTGACGATCACTTGACCCTTGAGCAAGTTGAGCTTGTTGTTAAGGCTATTGTTCAAGGTTGGGATATTTCTATTGTACAAAACATTCCAAGCAATTTTAAAAAAATTGTGGAATTTGTTTTTAAAACATTACAAGAATTGACAAGTGAAGCAACTCAAATCCAAGGGCGTGACATGATGCAATTCATTGCAAAAGCAGTATGTATACTCTCCTTAAATAATTTTAGTTGAAACATAATTTTATCTCAGTTCATATGTTATATAGAAAAATAGACATATAATATTTATTTTATTTAAATTGAAATATAAAATATAAAATCACTATATACAACACATTTAATTATTTAATATTTTTCAAACATTTAGATTGTGAGATTGTGTTTTTAATTAATTTTTTCTAAAAGAACAATTATAATATTATGAAAATAAATAGAAGAGCTTTAAATTTAATTTAATTTTTTCTAGAATTACATAAATATTCTCAAATTCCAATTAATAATTATTGTAAATATTATAAAAAGGACTTAAGTTATAGCTACTTCTTATCCTTTTCAATAATATTAAAGGAAAAATAATTAATATATTTATAATTTTGTAACATAGATAATTTTTTAAACAAATTTATTGTGACAATTTTGAAAGATTAAAATAATTATATTGATCATAAAAATAAAATCATGGAATGAATTTTGAGAATTTCAGAATATTGTGTTTTAGTGGGCAGATTATGCTGAAGCTAGTTTCAAACAAGCACAATGGAAAGAAGTTCAATGTGTCCCAACCTATAATGAGTACATAAATATTGGAGCAACAACTGGAGCAAGTGGAGTGTTATCATTGCACCCAATCCTCTTAGCATTTCCTAATTTGGAAGATGATGCTATTGAGAAAATATTTCTTAATAAATCAAGATTCTATGAGCTTATATGGTTGACTGCACGCTTAGTTGATGATATTCATGATTTCCAGGTTTACTTCCTTCTATTTCAATTTGATGATTAATTTTAGATATATTTTTTTACCATGCTTATATGATTAACATATTTTTATTCTTTTGAAGGATGAAAAGCTCCATGGACAAACTGCCTCAGCAATTTCTTGCTATATGAAGGATCATCCTCAATATTCAGAAGAAGAGGCATTATTTCATATCAACAACCTTTTTGACCAGCTACTTAAAGAATTAACATGGGAATTTTTGAATCCAAACAAAGTTCCAGTTGAATGGGATAAATTATACGTCAATCTTAGTAGAGGATTTCAGAGCTTTTATATATTTGAAGATGGGTTTTCATATCATGATAAGGGAGTCAAGCAACGAGTACTCAAAGTTCTTTTTGATTTAGTTAAAATCTAGAAAGATAGTATTTCTATTATATGAAGGCCAAAATAAAAAGTTACTATAGTCATATTGTCATATGCAATCGTTATTAAATCTACATTCCTACAAAAAGATACTATACTTTATAAAATATATTTTTACTCTTTGATAATAATTCTATTGTTTCTACACTCTATCAATATGTTAATTTAAATTATCATGCATTACTACTTTTAATTATATGTTGGATTCTATATCTTATGTGTTATATGGTTGACATTAGATTTAATATAAATCCATCTACTATTGTATTTTTGTATAAACATAGTTAAAAATGTTACTAGGTTAATTATTTATATTGTGGATGACATTAATATACGATACACCCTTTTTAATCAGCTCTACACATTAATTATATTTTATCTATAGATATCTACATTGGTAGAGTTCCTCACAAGTTGCACATGATTTCATTATTGACATTTCACATTTGAATTGAGTCATGCTACATGCATCTATATGGTCTAAAACACCCCCATAAAAAAATAGTAGGGCAATATAAAGTAAAATGCTAGGCAACAAATATAAAAAATAAAGAATAGTGAAATTAATTTATATATAATTTAGTATTTAGATTAGAAGATTTTAGAAGATTTTAGAAAATTATTTTTCTTTATAATATTTTATAAGTTTGGCTAGGTAATATACATGAAGGAATAAAATATCATATAGATATCAACCTTTAATGTTCACCTCTGTCATATTAAGCATTGTTCACAATTTAATTTTTTTTTTATCATAGTAGTGGTTATGTAATATGATCTATTTGTTATTATGTAAGATAAAATTGTAGATTAAAATTTGTTTCTTTAAAAATATCTCAAATTTAATGAATATTAATCTCAATATGCTTTATTTTATCATGAAAAACTAGATTATTTGTAGCTTTTTATGGGTCTTTGAATGTCTCAATACAATGTGGAAGAAAAATATTACACAAGACCTAGAATAAGTAAAATGTTTCAAACTCAAACTAACTCCTTTTCCACTCTATATTTTGTTTCACATTAAGCCGATGTAGTTATTTTTTTCTGCTTAATATGATGGGGCTTGATCCAAGTTGAAAAATATAAAAGCCAATAGATTATTTTTGTTTGTTTATCTCCACTTTAATATAAATATATCAAGCCAACCAAGGTAATTCAGTACTTATTATGATGGTAAATGTTATAGTGATTTATTCTAAGGATACTTATAAAAATATGTTTGTAGCCTATTAGGTCACAAAATGACACAATCCCAACACTTACAAATAAGAATAACTATTAAAATATATAAATTCAACTCCGAGAAACTATAAGTATAAAAGGAAATACACCTAAGAAATCTTAGCTAGACAAATATACAGAATATGAATATTTTATACTATTTTTTTCAAGATGACTCTCTATAGAAGAAATGCAATGTAATAAGTGGCATAGTTAGAATTTGTTGCTAAATTTTGGAATGGCCAAGTAATAATTTCATGCTTTATCTTATTTTGTAAGTATTTTTGCATGTATTTGTGTAGTTATTTTCTTTATTTGATCCTGATGTAGTGTATTTTTATTTTTCTTCTTTTGATCCCTTATTAGGTCTACTCCTAAATATAACTATTCTCTTTATGTTAGCCAGTGAAACATGTTCCCAACTAGATGTCATTTTCATTCAATATTATAGAGAAAAATTTACATGAGTTCTAGCTCCAATGTGTATTTTGGATCATCTTACCCAATACTAACAAATAATATAAGATGTCTCTTATTTTGACCCCCTTTTTAAACTTTTACATAATTTTTTATCCATTGTCATCTCCCATGTTCCTATCACATGTTGGAAGATAAAATTTTAAAAGTTAAAATTGGTGTGTTTTATGTTAAAAATTTTAGCTGCTATACTCAATGTCGAAGTCTTAGAGTTTCTCTAAGTCTAATATGCCTTTCAACACAATATTCCTATTTTATTTATCCTTGTTGAGACATTGGAATTCTCCATCCCAACATACCTTTCATCCATTATTTACCTTCATTATTTCTCCCTCGACTTGCCCTTTCTATTGTGATATGATCTCCAAATTATGATATTTGAAAGGTAGAGATAGATCCATAGAGTTGATCCAAGGCATATGTATGCATTTTATGACTTTCCTCAATAGCATAAAACTTAGGTCCATGACATATAGGCATAATTATCATTACTTTCCTCACAACCTCATTTTCTTCCATCTTTTTCCTAATACCATTGATTGCACTTACTATCTCATTTACTCGATTCAAGTAACTATCAATGTTAGCATCTTCATAAATCCTTTGAGTCTCAAATTTATACTGCATATTCTATATCTTAACTTGTTTTGTCTTCTAATATCTTTCGTAAATATTTCCTAGCTTCTCCCAAACTCCCTTTGCAATCTTGAGGGACATGACCTTCAAGAGCAAATAATCACTCAAACTACTGATAAG
This sequence comes from Cryptomeria japonica, assembly GCF_030272615.1. Lineage (NCBI taxonomy): Eukaryota > Viridiplantae > Streptophyta > Pinopsida > Cupressales > Cupressaceae > Cryptomeria > Cryptomeria japonica. Next base: position 776,070,732 of record NC_081411.1, on the reverse strand, counting down.
TGCATTTCTTGCCTTACCATTATTTTCTCATTCAACCTCATCTCTTTTGGACTAGAAGGGCCACAAGTTAAAGGAGTATATCCATGCTTAATAGCTTCCCATACTCCAAATGACATAGAATCCAAATATGCTTCCATCAACTCCTTCCAAAAGGAATAATCTAAATGATCAAACTTTAGTACTTTGTGACCACTATTTTGTGCCATCTTGGACCTTCCTCAAGTGGATGATCCTTTTATTAGAGGAACCTTTCTCTGATATAAATTTTTGAATGCACCACAAGATTTAGGGGCAGTGAAGAGCCTTGAGCAAATCCTTAAACTTTCTTCAATAACAAACACATATCAATTATCTTCAATAAACTAAGCACTAATGAAATATGAAATAATAAACACCAAACACATGAACACCAAATTTTTATGTGGAAACCCAATATAAGAAAAATCAAGATGATAATTAAACTCATTATATGAATAAATGAATATAATATTTTACACTCAAGGCCAAGGAGGCTCATTGATCCTAATTTTGACATGGAATCTAAGGTACAAACATTAGGGAAAGATACAATGGAATTGTGAGCTAAGATGCATGATCTAAGAGAAAGATATATATTTGCATAAGCTACCAAAATGATTCACTATCTTTTGGTAGGTATAGAGAAATGATGAATTAAAATGAACAAGATCTCATGAACACAAAATTTTCCTTGAACCTCTGATTCAAGTGACCAATATCATGGCAAACACAACTCATAGATTCACTACATCAAAACTCTGTCACATTGAAAGATATGATCATCAATTCTTACCACAAACTACTATTCACAATTTTGCTTCCCACATATGATTTCACAAATATTTCAATTAAATCACCCTAAAATTCACATAGGTGCACATCTATTTATATCACCAAGTATTCACCAAAACTCTCAAATAGATTGGCCATAAAGAGAGTAAACATAATTTACACAAAGCTGGCCACAATGAGCAGCTATGCTAAATGTGGTCCACTCTAGGAGATAAAGATGACTCAAATACATCACAACATGTGGATATCCTTTTCAACCTGATATGTGTGGATTTCTTCCTGACATATAATGGTCTAGAAATGAATTTTCTAATGTTGTTATGGTGTCTAGTGGTGATAGTAAGTAAATATGTGGTGTTTCTGAAAGGCGAAAATAGTGGAAGCTAAAATATATAGGAAAGAGTATTTAAAATATTTATAGGAGAATGCTCTATATTCCTCCACTTTTGAAGATGATAGATTGTGATTATGAATTTAACATTTATTTTCCTATGGATGTTGCACTATTACATGTTTCTAGGTCCCCAATAGTTCAGGTTTTGAAGTTATTTGTTGTTGTTTATTAATAATGAGGTTGTCTTTTAGGACTAGTTTGGAGAATGTTCTACTTTTCTCCACTATAATGATACAAGTGTTATAGCTTGGAGTACATGTTCATGTTGCTTGTGTAGTGTTCCATTTTAGAATTCAAGTGTTGGTTTACTCTGCAAGTGAAGTTATGGTGTTCTATTATTTGGCGTTATCATTTGTGTTGGTCTTTAGCCAATTTAGTTGGTTCATATTTTTTGGATCATACTATTTTGGTCCATATATGATATGAAGGTTGAGTTAAGGTGTTGTTATGGGTCTTAATATGGTGTGTGAAGATCTATATTAAGTAACTTGTAATGGATAATGCTTTTGGGCTAACTGATTAACATGTTTTACTATTTATATACATGTTTCAGTTGATATCAACTTTGGAACATGTGTTGTGTGAGATTAATTGGAATAAACTTAGGAAGACATATTTTAATATATTTGGGACCTCTTTATCTCCTAGAGTGCACCACATTTATTATAGTTTCACATGGTGGCTGACTTTATGTAAATTATGTTGTTTTTGTAGCTAACCTAGTTGAGAGTTTTGATGAGTAAGATGATATAAATAGATATGTAGATGTATGAATTGTGGGGTGATTTGATTGAAAGATTTGTGGAATCATATGTGGGAAAGAAAAGTGCAAATATCAATTTGTAATGAGCGCCGATGATCACATCTTTCAATGTGAGAGTTTTGCTGCAAGAAACCTATGATTTGTGTTTTAAATGATATTAGCTGCTTGAATTATAAGGTCAAGGACAATTTTATGATCAAGAGAACTTTTTTAATTCAATTCATCATTTCTCTATACTTGCTAGAAGATAGTGAGTCCCATTTGGTAACTTGTGTAGATTTATATCTTGTCTTGGGATCACACATCTTAGCTTGCAAGTCTATTATGTCTTTCCCTAAGGTTGTGCACCTTATCATGCAAGTCCAAATCAAGAGTAGTGAGCCTCCTTGGCCTTGAGCCTAAAATATTTTATTTAGTTATTCATATAGTGAGTTTGACTATCACTTCGGTTTTTTCCATATTGGATTTTCCACGTAAAAATTTGGTGCTCATGCATTTGGTGTTTATTATTTAATCTTTCATTGGCGCTTAGATGATTGAACATAATTGAAATGTGTTTGTAAATGAAAAAAATTTAAGGATTTTCTCAAGACTATTCTACTAGACAACTCAAATAACCAGAGGACAAATGAAATGGGGGGGGGGTGAATCAGTTGTCACCGGATCATAGAACTTGAAGAATTCAAATCCTTATTACCAGAACACATAACCTCAGTACTAGAATACATAAACCAAATACCGAAATAATTGATATAGAAATTAAACATAAACATAAATCATAGAACAATTACCATCCATCTAGAACACATGACACCAATATTTGTAAATGGAAAACTTGGTAAAGGGAAAAACCACGGTGGGAAGCCTACCCATAGTTAGATAATACTTCTGCAGTAAGTATGCAATTACAATATGAGGGTCCTGCACATGAAAGAAGGCCAATAGCCTAGAGCACACTACTCATCACAAAAGGAGCCTCATTGACTACAAAATAAATCCAGACTACAATCTGGAAAGAAGAGTGAACTGCAAAGATAGCATCTCCTATGCCTGAGAACAATTCTGGTTAAGCTCATTACCAGAGGTCTTAAACCTCTCCTACCTACCCAATTCGATCACCTATGATTGACCAAAACCTCTGCATATGATTAGAATATTATTCTCACACAAATAGTCCTATATCACATTTCCCCATTACCATGATCTACAAAGAGATCTTACATCTTATATGTACCAACTCGAGACCTAAATAATTAGGTCAGCCACCTAAAAGATAATACAATAAATTCATAACATAAACCCACAATCCAATGATCAACCAAGTTGAATTAGGCAGAAAATAATATAAACCAATCATTAAATCCCACCAGTAATGTGTGAGGCCCTACCCTGACTCAGTTTGACATTTTCAGTTATTTGCATATTGAGACTATTATGGATGCTTTATTTTATGCTTTATGGATTTAGAACTTTTATGATTCCATGATTGGATCACATTGACATATGTTGATGCTTTATTTTATGCATGATGATTATGGAACTTTATATGTTGCTAGAATAGAATTATTTTGAAATGGTGAATGTCATTATTGGAATTGCAGGACTTCATTTGGATGATAAAAAAAAATGATTCTTATTTTATGAATGGTTCAATTTTGAGAATTATGTTAATTGCTTATGTGGAATCGAATTTGAATGAATAAGATATTGAATTATTGTTGCCAAATGTATGAGTGTTTGATGTGCAATGAAATCCATGTATTTAATTATGTATAATTATGACTATTTGGAATTACTAATGTGTTAATTGAGATGCGCAGGAAAATTATCCATGTGACCATGGAATTTATATGGAGAACCAAACCTAGACCAATGTACGTTTGTTAAGCCAGGGGTTGTCTATTTGGAGAGACAACACCCCGTTTGTGATGTATTTTATTTGTGAAGTGTATGATGCTTGAGTGTTAAAATTAATTTTTATGTATATGTGTAATCCTACAAGAGACAAATTCCATGTGTGATTTTTTTATATTGTATTTTATTGTGTCACTTGACACATGTGCTGATTAGTGTCATTGATTTTGACTTGTCTCTTGGAGGGAGTTTTGTTTCTACCAAATCCATTCAAACACATGAGTGTGGTCCCAAATTTGCCTTGGGTAGGGAGTCTTGGGAGTGGTCAACTCAGGTTTGACCCGTAGGTAAACTTCAGTTGGGTTTCTAAGGGGTTAAATGGACTTCTAGGGTCAGTTTTAGGGCTTTTCCAAAGGTCCAAAGGGTATACCTATGGGTTAGGGGTATTTTGAAACATGTGACTTCTCCCATGTGACTGTTTAGTCACCTCAAAAAGTGGTTTTTCCAAGGTGAGCGAAAATTCAACTTAGAAGGTTCCTCCTAGGATAGACAACCTTCCCTTTTGATGTCAAACTCTCTTCCCCATCTTCTCTCACCTTTTCCCTTTCCAATTTTAGTAATGTGTAAGAGTTTGGGAAGGGCAACCAATGGGAACTCTCACCTCACCCAAGGGGTTGGGAAGTGTGTGAGAGGCCTTCTTAGGCAAGGATTAGGGACTTAGTGAGTAATCACCCACTCTCCATTGTTGGAGATTATGCATTGTTTTTGAAAAATTAGTGGTAGAATAGAATTTTTGGGAAGGATTGGAAAAAAGTTTGTGTGGATTTGGGCAACTCATCCCCAACTAAATCTAACATACCTATTGGCAGGATAAGGTTGGTTTTTATTCCCTCTTATTTATGTTGTTTATGTTGTTTTGTGGAAGGAAAGAAATGCTTGTTGAAAAAGATGTGTTTATGTAAATTGTTGTTGGAGAAAAAAAAAATGTAGTTTTCATTTCTATGTTTTGTTTATGTGTTCTTGTTTTCTTTTGGGAGTGTCCAAGATCTCCTACTCTTGGGGGAGTAGGATGATCTTGGGGTGGAAGGAGTATGACAACCTTGGGTGAGAGGCTCTCCTTATGGAGAGTGATCTCAAGGGTGTCCTTTGTGACCCTTGCTGCATAGCCTTGTGTATGCATTTGGGGGTCATAAGGGGAGAAAATATGGCCTTTGAGCCTTTGGGGGGCATAAGGTATGGAGATGTATCTTTGTTGTATTTTGTATTGCCATGAGGTGGCTTGAGTTGTAATTTTTGGCTTGTAATCTCCCCAATGGTACTTGGTCCACTTCCACCTGTGGAATGATCATCACAAAGTGTGGTAAAAGTGTAGCTTGGGATGGGAAGATGTATGTTGAGTGTATGCCCTATTTGTTGTGTTGTTTGCTTGTTTATAACCCGTCTATTGCTCGGTTCTCCAAGCTTGGGGGTGGCTTCTAGTAAGCCTAGGCTGGGAGGTGAGCTCTCCATGGTCAAGTTGTGTTTGTATTGTAGGTTGCTTTGGATGGGAAAAGAAGGAATAAAGAGCCTTGTTGTTGTTTTTGTGTTGCAGAAAAGTTTTAAAGAAGAATATGTATTCATTATTAGCTTGTAAAAAAGAAAGGGGTGTTTGTTGTATTTACTTTCGAAAAAAAAAAAAGTGTATATATTGTATTCATATTACTATGGAAGGGAAAATACTTGTTGGGTTTTCATACCTATTTGTAATCTTATTTACCTTGTACTTAAAATTGTAAAAGAAGTATATTTTTCCTGCTTGTGTTAGTATTGCAAGAAAAGAGGAGAAATGAAATTAGTTTGTATTTATTTCTTCAAAAAAAAAAGGATGTTGTTGCACTTAAGTCTTTTTGGCAAATGAAATTTAATTTATCTCTATATGTTCATTTACCTATAATAATGTTGCTGCAAATAAAACTGTCATTATTTTTCCATTGAAAGCAGAAATAAATCTTATTATAGTAGTCTATTTCTCTTCAAAAAAAAATAGCATTTAGTTTTAGTTTATTTTGTTATCAAGAAAAAAAAATATATTGAGTTGCTGTTAGGATGCATTGTAAATGTTAGCTGCAGAATGCTGTTTTTAAACAAAAAAAAAATAGAATACACAACATATATTTCTTCAACTCATTTTTTTTTTTTTTTTTTAAATATATATATATATTTCCTCATTATTCCATCTGCAAATAATTTTAGGAAAATCTAGTATGCATTTTAGAGATACACAGAAATAATAAACTCAAAAAAAAATTCCCTAAAAGGGTTATAGTTTAAAAAGTAGCAATATATATATATATATATATATATATATATATATATATATATATATATATATATATATATATATATATATATATATATATATATATATATATATATATATATATATATATATATATTCAAGTATTTCATGTCCTTAAATGATATTCTAAAAATCTGTTTATAATATAAAAAAACTAAGTGATGTATTTACATGTTAAAATTTTCAAGAAGAATAGGGGGCATATATATATATATATGTATATATATATATACATATATATATATACATATATATATAAATATATATATATAAACATTTTTTTTACCATTTAAAAGTAAAATACAAAAAAAAATATAAATAAAAATAAAAAACATTTTAATAACACCAAGGGCCGAACCCCTGTAAAAAAACAAGGGACGGCGCGGCCGTGCTTCCACTGTGGTTGCGCACAGTGGAGGGCTCGACGCCATCACTGTCAGAAACCACAGTGAGCGGCACCGGGTCCCCCACTACGGGCAACCACAGTGGTGGTGGCTCCCCGCCGCCACTGTGTTTACCCATAGTGGACGGCGCTCAGCCACATTGTGGATAAACACAGTGGCACCCGGGGAAAATGCCCCGCCCACTGCCGTCACCACTTCCTCCGCCCGTTCAGTTCTCTCCGCTCGGCTCTCCCCACCTCCAAACTCTCTCTCTGCCACTCCATTGCTTGGCTGCCACTCCTCCTTTGGACCGCCGACCTGCATTCACACACACACACACACTCACAAGCCCTAACCCATTTTTCGGGTTAGGGCAAAATGCAATTAGTTTAAAAAAAAAAAAAGATGTGTATGTTATATCACATTAGCCCTAACCCTAGTTTTGGGTTAGGGCAAACATACTTAGAATTTTGAAATAAGGTATGTGTGTGAGTGGGATGTATAAAAGGGGTTAGATAATAAAATAAGATTAAACCCCCCCACTTCTCTTTGGGTACATTCATAAGCATATGTATAAATTATAGGTAAATATATATATATATATATATATATATATATATATATATAAGTGGTTTAATTTCTTTATTTACTTGGAAAGCAAATAGTTAATTGTAAAATAAGGAATATTCTTTTAAATTTAAACGTTGGGTAGGTTAAACCCTTGGGTAAACATAACGATTCATGTAGTGCCCTGTTGGTCCATTTATTTGAAATTTATTAGACACTTGTTCATTAATGGATATTTTATTTAATAGATTTATTAATCAAAGGGTTAGGGCAAATCAAATGTTAGACCTCTGTAATTTAAGAACTATAGGAAAAATATTGATCACTTAAATTTGAGATTAATTGTTAAGTTTGAGATTTTAATTATTTATTAATGGAAGATTAGTGTTAACTATTTTTGGGAAATATTAGCTCGCTTATAACTTAGTTAATTTTATCACCAAATTAAATTAATGGTTTGATTCACTCAAAATATAGTTAAGACCAAACTAGTTTTGCATTATTTTAATTAAGTATGACGTCCTAAGTTACGTATTTAAAAAAAAAAAATTATTCCGTTTGTGCCCAAAAGTTTGGGCATGACATAATGCATCAAGAACATCCTCTAACATGTTACATAAACCAGTCCATAACCTAGATAACATCGAACCCAAAATAGGTCACCATAAACCAAATCCAACACCACTGATCAATAGGAACATGAACATGATAACCAGCAGTATCCTAAGAACCATCTAGAAGTCATACCAACACCACTTATCACTGTTGAAATCCAAGAACACTGAGAGGGGGGGTGAATCAATGTTCTATCGGAATGATCAATTTTAACCTTATTAAAACATGCATTCGTACATATATAATTAAAAGAAGTAAAGAAACCATTATGAAAGTCACACCAATGAATACCATAACACATAGATTTATACGTGGAAAACATCAAAGAGGAAAAACCACGGTGGGATTTGCATCCCACAATATCAATCCACTAGCCATATGAAGAGATATCACAAAAAAAAAAGGGGCATGCACTTGCAGGAAGGCTTACAACCTGGAGCACACTACTTAATAAAAAAAGGAGCCTCACTGACTACATACAAATCCAAACTACAATCCAGAGAAATGATTGAACTGCAATGATAACATCTTCTATGCTTGATTACAGTTTTGGTTAAGCTCTGTCTGTTTCGGTCTGAAACCCTAAACCCTTACCAGAATACCCTCTTACATAAATATCCTCACATAAATGATCTCTCTCATATATTTTGTATCTCCATTACATTCCATAACCTTACATCCTACTCATTACAAAATGATCTAACCAACTAACCTATATACCCTTTATAAATAATCATGCCTTATATCGACTTACAAAGATAATTACAATATAAATATAGATGTTGGCTAGATAACATAGAAACATGAATATCAAAATAAATTTTTAATGTCAGATCTCCCAAATGATGAGGGCATCCTATACCAATAACCTGATTGTAAACCCTGTTGGCCTGCATTGTCGGTAACCAAATAATTCCTTCCAACCTATCGGTGCCGGTGTCGGTGAAGTGTATGTGAAGTGTGTGCTGGTACACTACTAAACTAAAATATGAAGCTGGAATATGTTGCCATGTTTCCATCAATGACAACATATTGAAATCAACCAATTGAGTGTCAATTGCCAACAATCACGTGCATCAAAAGATCTTCAAAAAAGCTCTATCAATAATGATGCTCTGCAAAAGGGATTAGAAAATCTGCGTGATGGCAATAGACACAAGAGCACAAGAAACAAATGTTAGCGTTAGCAACAAAAGATTATTCTAAACAGGCATATCAAGAGAGATATTAAGTATGAAATAGAAAGCATACAAACATAGAATAGATAAACTATACTCCTCCAAATGCTAATCAAGATGCTCATAGTTTCTCCTCCCTTGTTCCTCTCCTCTCCAAGTCCCACATGAGTGTATCTCTCAGCTTTTAGCACTAGCCATGGATGCCATATGGATATTCAAGATGGTTGCATATGATAAGAAAATGCTATGCAAGGCTAGATAGTGATGCTATGAAAAATCTCTATGCTAATACTAGTATAACAACAATACTCTAATGCTTCCCTCTTTGTTTGAGGAGAAGGGTTCTATTTATAGAAGAAATGGGGAAATGAAGGGTTAAGATTGAGCAATCTTAACAAGGGTTACGATTGAAAGATATTCAATCCATGTGAGACTTTCAACCCAATCCCATGTTGACAAGTGTCACCATGAGGAGGCTTGAGAGGAGAGATAAGGAGCATTAAATGCTTGATGGGACATGATGGTTACCCTAGTCAAAAAAATAAATACTTTGAAGAGACCCATGAGTCAAAAGGATGGTTAAGTTAGAGGAAAGTCTCTAACCAAAGGTAAAAGGTGAGTTAACCATAAATGGTTATGTAAGAGCCTTTAATGGTTTGGAAGACTTTAGAGGTTAACCATTTGAAGACTTAAAGCTTTAAAAACCTTTCAAAGACTTTGAGGGCTTTGAGAAGTGACTCCAAGTTGCTTAGGAATGTGACAATATTTAGAGGATGGATTAGGCTAATTAGGAAGGAGTTAGAAGAATCTAGAAGGGATTTAGGTATGCAAGTCGATTTTGTAGGAGAATGCAAGTGGGGGGAATTTTGGGATTTTCAATTAAAATAAAATCATTTATTTCAATTAAGTGGTGTAATTTGCATTTGGGTAAATATTCAAATAAATATTAATTTATTTAAATGAGAAAAAGGAAGATAAAGCATTAAATGATTGAAGACTTTAAGGGAAACCATTAAAGGTTTGAGAAGACTCTAGAAGGAAGCCATTAAATTTGAAGACTTTAAGGGAAACCATTAAAGTCTTAAGAAGACTTTAAGGGAAGCCATTAAGTTTGAACACTTTAAGGGAAACCATTAAAGGCTTAAGAAGACTATAGAAAGAAGCCATTAAGTTTGAAGACTTTAAGGGAAACCATTAAAGGTTTCAAGTAGGTGAGGATAAATAGGATTTTAAATAAATAATTTATTTAAAATAGTTGTGCAACTTGCATTTGTAGGAAAATACAAGTGGGTGGAGGATAAAGGTGATTTAAATAAATGATTTATTTAAAATAGTTGTGCAACTTGCATTTGTAGGAAAATACAAGTGGGTGGAGGATAAAGGTGATTTAAATAAATAATTTATTTAAAATAGTTGTGCAACTTTCATTTGTAGGAAAATACAAGTGGGTAGAAGATAAAGGTGATTTAAATAAATGTTAATTTATTTAAATGTGAGAGGTGGGATTTTGGGGGAATTTAAATAAATATTAATTTATTTAAATGTGAGAGAAGATTTAATTAAATAAATATGATTTATTTATTTAATTAATGGTTTGAATTTGGTTAAGTGAATTAAATCAAATAAATTGAATAATTTATTTAATTAATAGGAGAAGAGGGTTAAGATGAATTAATTAAATATATTAATTTAATTAATTTATTGATTGATGGTTAAATAATCAAATAAATACTAAATATTCATTTAATTAAGTGGACAGATTTATGTGACTATAGGTAAATACCTTACCAGTGACCAAAAAGATTACTAGAACAAATGATAGCTCCTGAGTCATCAAATCCCAAACCAATTGATCATGATACACATATGAATAGCATGAATGAAAGATCCAAATAAATTCCACAAACCATAGCATACCGAAGCATACCATATCAATATCATAATCCAACCACTCTACCAGAACCAACCGAAACTGATAAACAATTAAAACAACTGGTGTTGCCATCAATGACAAAACATCAATGCAACACATAATCAATTCCTCCAAATTTCCAACATATTAACCCACCTCTCAATCTCATTGTGTGTTCAATAATTTATATTGATATTAATAAGATTTATCTGGAAGAAGGAAGTAAGTTGCCACAAAATTCTACTTTATTGTTTCTCCCAGGTTTGGATATATCTTTTTCACTTTCTCTTCATACAATTGGAAGACCACCTAAATAATTTTTTGCTACAAAGGAGCTATAAAAGAAAGCCTTACTTGGGTCAAGATTTAGCACCAAATTTAAGACATTGGCAATCTAGGCAATGACCCCTAACATTAAAAAGGAAAAGGTGGTGGATATTATTAATGAACTAATAGGGAATCTGATAATTAAGATATTATATAAGAAAATTCCCTTCAAGTAACATTATTTTGAGTAAATACAACTCTTTTAACAAGCAAACATCTAAGAAGTTTCAAGAAAATTTTGATAAGTTGCATGAATAATATGTGAAGTTATCCAATTGAGTTGAATTGGTTGAAGTCCCTTCTACTTTCATCTCTAAGTACATAATAGTGTATCATTTTTGAAACTTCTAGTTTTACAGAGCCATCAACATTAGAGCATGACCTAGTTGTAGAAATTAAGTAGTTGAAATATCAAATGAAATAGGTCAAGGAAGATAAAATGAAATGGATTTGCAAAGTTTTGAATGATTTGATTGATTATAGATTATCTAAAATAATGGGTCAACAAAAACTGGGAATAAATAATTCATTTTATTATCCAAGGAGTCTAATCTTCCATGTAAGGCCTATCCGCATAACAATTGGATAAATTACCAAATATAAGTGGCATATATTTAGTGTTGAAACAATACAATATGGGCTAGTCCTAGAATAACGATAAAATAATGACTTTACATACAATAAATATTTCCCATTTTTATTTACTTTTTATTTTGCACAAAACTTCTAATTTGATCCACCTTTTACAACACCTTTGACATCAATGACATTTCTATTAATATTGATTCCTCTTTGAAAAAAATGACAATAATATTTCCAACAATATCTCACATCTAATATAAAATGGATGGTATATTACCATATTGAACCTCTATTATGTTGAGGGAAATATTCTATAATTTATGCAAATATGATAGCAATAATATAATCTAATAAAATACTAGAAATATTTTAGAACTTTGTAAATTTTTAATAATTCTCAAATTAAATTGAGAATATATTTTTTAATGAACATGTGATGCAATGATGAGATAGATATATACAAAAGCAAGAAATTTTTTATTTATGATTATTGTGGTAGATCTAATAACTATTCTATGTGGTGTAACATTAATGGAGAAGTGTATAATAGTAAAATACAAACTCTATATATAATCATTTCAATACATCAAGAAAGGGAGAGTTAGTAGATTTAATAAATATAAATAAATATGGAAGTCTAGTAAATATATGTTATTTAAAAATATATTTGAGATCTACAAGTATTTATATTAAAATTTTGATTTACATTGCTTGAGTTTTATTAATTTAAAATAAAAGTAACATTGCTTATTTTGATGATAGTTTGTGGGTAGATTCTAAGATATCTTCAAAGGAATGACAATGATACAATATTGAATTGAATATATTTTTGGGGAGTAGTATTATAGATGAAGTGGATTCTAGTAGTAGTAAAATGGTCATCATCGAAACCTCAACTTGTGTGCAAGTGAAATTTATTACTAAGGCCATTGTTCAATATTGAGATATTTATATTATACAAAATATCTCAAAAAATTTAAAGATAATCATATCATCATTTTTTTTTAAACAATGATAAACAATTTATAAAATTAAAAAATACAAACATGTCATGTTCATTAGATGAACTTTATTTTGTAGTTAAACATTTACACATATTTAAATTTTACTATTTTTATGAAAGTAAGTGGGTAAGTGTTCCAACCTATTACATAACTGAAAAATACCAACTAAAAACCACGTCGTTGGAGGACAAAATAATAATTTTACCCAAAAGTAGCCAAAACACAACACAACCAAGCTCAATTGAACCAATAAAATTTATTAAAGATTAATGTTTGGACCAAGGAGTGGCCCCAATGGGCCAATATGTATCTTTTGGGTTGAGAGGGAAAGAATCCTCTTCTTAAAACTAACAATATTCTAAGAAGAAATATTTTTGTCTACAATATGAAAGAATCGATGTTGGAAGAGCCATCAAAGGTAGTAGATGAGTTTGATAAGTAGGCTATTAAGCATAGAAGGGGAATTTGATAGTCCAAAGATAGAGTGTTGGGAACCATACATGGGATGGGGTCCAAACTTGAAGGAGCATGGAAATGAGCTAAATGAATAGAATTAACACAATTTAATGGAATGGGGTCCATATTAGTAGGGGTGACCAAATTGGGAGCAACCTAAATCATCAAAACATTGGTTGCCTAAGTAGGGGTTGAGATAGCATGAACCATCAAGGAAGGTACAAAAATTGAAGAAGGGGGTACAAATTTTGCAATAAAATTTGACCTATAGTTTAAATATCTAGGAAACACCATAAGATGGCATTGTTTGACATTTTTCAACTAGGTAGGAGAGGAATGAAGGTAGGAGCCATGAGGACATGTAGAGGCTAAATGTCTAGTAGTGAAATATTGTTTACATTAGAAAGGGATCTCTTGGTAGTCCAAGATGTGTCTCCAAGATAAATTTCCAACCTTAAGTGAGATTTGAGTAGGAAGTAACTTTGAAAGTTCAAATCCACCAAAATCCTAATGCATTAAGTATGAAAGAAAATTATAGTATTAAGGTAAACTTTGATGAAATAACCCAACATATTACCAATTGCTTTATAGGTCGCATTGTCCCACAAGTGGAGGGGAAAGTGGAAAAGTCGTATCTAGGTAGGGTAAAATTAATAGGATCCACTAGAGGGTTGAAGGAGGGTGACCAAGGGCAGTGAAAAAGAGCATGTGAATCCCATCTCCAGACCCTCGTGAACAATACATCAAATCTATCTTTAATAGAGTTAAAAAAAATAACAAAGAAACCACAAGCTCAAGGATAAATTTGAACTTTAATTGAAACCAGTGGGTTATAATGCACAAAAATCTAAGAATGTAGTGTAAGGAGAGATGGAAGCAAATGATTGAATCTACCAATAAGTGCCAACTTATTGAAATAGGATATTTCCAATGCCTCTTGACCAAGCACAACGTCAAAAATAGACGAGGAATGGGGGAGACATTTAACAAAATCAAAGGAAGACCCCTCAGAGGGTTTACAAAGAAGATGTGCAAAGGGATTTTTGAGAGGGGAGTTGATAGAAGCATTTGGGATGACAAGATAAACATTTTCAACTGTTAACATTTTCCTAAAAGGGGATACATGATCCAGGTCAAAAATGTCAACAATCAGCTTACAAGTAGGACAACCATTGCTCCCTATAATCAAGGGTAGGAGACAAACATTTGAATTTGAGAGAAAGATATCTCCAACCTAGAATTAGAGTTATGGTAATGCATTCGTAGAAGAGAAAAAATCCAAGCCAACAAGCTTTCCAAATTCAACCGAACCAAGCAATTCTAAAATCCAAAAGTCACAGAAAGATATCTCAAAGCACACACACAAAAATGCTCACAAAGCTAATAAATAGAATCTCATTCAAAACTCCAGAAGAATTTCTGCCAATCAAAATATTCCAATAAAATATATTCTATACCAACCCCCGACCAAAAATTGAGGTAAGAATATAAATTAATATTATTTACCTATCCTCAAATCTCAACCAATAAAATAATACGGTGGGTATAAACATAATATTAAATTACTCAATTAGTAACAAGAGAATGTAATAATAATATAACAAATTAAAGCCCCAATAAAATAAATAAAAGGCAATATAAATAAATGCTCCAATTAAATTAAAAACCACAATTAGCATAAATAACTAAAAAAATAATTATATAATATTATCCTCACAATCACAACTCCCAAGAGGGCCAATCATAACAAGGGGTAGGTACATAAATAATAGAAAATAAAAAAAACAACAATGTAAATAAATAAATAAATAGATAAACAATAAATAATCCAACAATAAATAAATAAATAAATATTTCAATAAATCAAAAGCTAAAATAAGAAATCAAAACCAATATAAATAAATAATAAATAACCAATAAATAGATGAGCCAAAAATGAATAAATAGATAAACAATAAACAAATAAGTAAATGTATAGATACATATAAATACTCTAGCCAACATAAGTTAAACTCAATACTATAAATGTCTCCCACATACATATAAAATAATCAAATAAATAATAAATAAATAAATGGATGTACTGAAAAGCATAAATACTCAACTAATATAATTCCACCAATTAATTATTAATTAATTATAAACTCCCAAAAAATGAATATGTATAAATATTTTGTATCCATACTAACCATTATTTAATGATTTAGGCCAATGGCTATATGTAGTAATTGATCAATTAATTTGCATAATTCCAAATAACCAGTAAAATATAAATCCATAAAATAAACATTAAAGAGTAATAATTTTCCATTAATAATAATAATCACACATTAATATTAAATATTAATGTTAGTCATTGATTTAATTTAATATTTATAAACTATATAAACTGATTAATTATTAAGTAATAAATAATCACAAACTCACAAGGCAACTTGACATAAGGTTGAACAACATACAACATGACGTAGACTAATGACTCAATCCAAGACTCTAATTGACAAGGGTATCAACTTAAGCCTAGAACTTATGAGAGGGAAACACATGCCATCTCCAACAACTTGCCATTGGAATAAAGACACGCTCAGACCTATGAGACCTGGTGGAGTCGATTTCTGGTACCTGCAATCTTGTATCCACCACTAAACACAATACAACATATATATAATACATATATATCATAAATGATCAAGCAAGTGATAGAGAATCACAACGTCATATCATGATCGCAATGAGTGGTATGACATCATCTCTAATCACGAAGACACTAGAAGACAATCAAAAACATCGTAGCATCAACGTAGTCATCATAATCATAGAGTAGGGTTAGCATAATCATAATGTCATCAAAATCCCATAATCAACATGATCCATCATGAAGAATGATCAAATATAGATCCATCATCATATCCAATAAAATCATGAAATAGGGTTAGTACATAGCATGATACCATCAAATCATCATA
Organism: Cryptomeria japonica; assembly: GCF_030272615.1. Taxonomy (NCBI): domain Eukaryota; kingdom Viridiplantae; phylum Streptophyta; class Pinopsida; order Cupressales; family Cupressaceae; genus Cryptomeria; species Cryptomeria japonica. The sequence goes on along the minus strand of NC_081411.1, from coordinate 776,054,583 downwards.
AAGTAGACTAAGTTAGATTAATATAGTCCTTTGATGTATAAAAGACAAGATAAATCAAGGAGGGGCACTACTTCCTCCCCCCCTTAGGCTAGACTTATTCCTTGAAGTCATCAAGGGTTAAGTTGAAAGCATAAATAAATCAACCTAAAACTTCTTAATTCAAACATTTCCTAGCCCAAAGTAAGATAATGGCAATAAGAGTTTTCTTTCTATGCTTCAATATCCAAAGTAAATATTTTACACGAGATAAAATAAGTCACAAAACACTTACTAGTTACAATAAGCATGCTAAATTATTAAAATTTCTTCAAGGAAACTTTATTTAACCACATTTTGCAAGACCAAAACTATAATTTTTGTCACTGAGTTAGCATCTATAAGAAAAAATCGCAATAAGTCACACCATTCAAGTATGGAAACACTCCTTTAACATCTAGTTACATGTAATTAAGAAGATAAATATGCATTTTACACAATATTTTACTCATAGGCACATCCTTATATTATTTAAGAAGTCACATGTTGTATACCTATATGAGAAAAATTTGAATAAACTTCCTTCTAGACTGAATATGATCAATAGAATCTCACAATTACCAGAAATCTAGATCCTAATTGTAGTACCCCTACCCTAGTCTATTTCTAACCTTGGTTTAATCTTGATTAGTTTATTGTAATATTATGTTACAGTCAGATGCTTGATTTTACGCATAGCTGTTGATGTGGTTCTCTCACTAGTTATATGCAATTTATTCAATGTTCCTATTTTGTGGTATTAATATTGAGCTAACGCTTTCATTAAAGTTTATATATGTATGCATGTATGATCTTTGGTTGCAGGAAATTTCAGGTACAACGCCGCATGAGTGCGAGGTTCGTCTTCACCTGGATGTGCAGGTTTGAGTGTACCTTTTTAATCCTTAGAGTCAGATTAGGTGGTCATAAGACCCTAGTTGACCTTAGTCGTGCTCCAGTGAGCATCGCCAGTCATCGTCGGTAATCCCCTTCTTGTTTGGGTTTGCGAGTCGTCTATTGGTTGGCCTTCTCAATTTGCGTGCCTAGTGTGTTTGGTTAATTGGTTAATTAGTCCTTAGTAATTATTTTGATTATTTATGCGTTTGTGCATTGAAGATTAATGGACTAGATTAATCTGGTTTCCGTTATGCGTTTTTCGTTGATATTGAATTGCTTATTTTATATTGGGAGTAAATTCGATTAAATGACTGATCTTGAATATTTAATGCATCTTATTTATGCTGTTGAAAAGAAAGATTTGTATTTTATCGCAATAGATGTAATTGCATTCTGTTGGATTCTGAAATTAGAAAGATTAAACTTCAGTTAATTGAGAAAATCGAATTTTGAATTGATAAAGCAAGTTAATTCGTTGATAGTTAGAAAGGATTAATTTTGTGAATTATTTTGTAAATAAAAGTTTTAATTCCAAAAATGGAATTTTTGGGTCAACTCTTCCATATAACCCAATTTGGGGAAAATTGGAGGATGGACAATTTGGAGAAGATTTTGGGAGATGAAATTGGAGGATTTTGGATGGAGAAGGAAGGATTTGGGCAGCTGGATATTGGGATTCTTTAGCCGATCTTGCCAGGAACGCGAGATCAGGTAGGATCCAACTCTCAATTTTAGTTTTTTGTTTGAAATAGAAATGGGGGTTTTATCTGGTTTTAGATTCTCCATTGTCTGCCATGCTTATGAACTAATTTAGTAAATTAACCAGCTTGGCTGGAAGTGTTTTTGGAGATGTTGTTATTCCTCTTTTCATTTTGGGCATTTGAAACCCTTGGGAGTTTGAAAAGAATGAGAAACCCAGCAAGAAATTATGATTTCAACGCAGTTAGTTTGATTCGAATTTATTATGAATCGGAATTTTTATCAAATTACCTGTGCTGGGCGTTTGTGGTAATTTTCGGACTGTGTGTATTTTGTTTAAAAAAAAAAAATTATTTGTTTTACCCCCCCCCTGTGCGTTGTTTTTTTTTTAATGAAATCAAGCTGGGCGTGGTATTTTGTATTAACTTGTTACCGAACTGGGCGAGTGTATGTTTATTTTATCGAACTGTTGTTGGGGATGGAGGACGGGGAGCGGAGCTCCACCCGCTCCTCCTCCCCTCTCCCCCGCTCGCCCCCTTTCTCTCCCCGCTCGTTCCCTCCGTTCCTTCCCCCGCTGGCGTTGAATACTCCAGCCGCGGCACACTGCGGTGGCCGCAGGTCCGCGGTGGCCGCAGGGCCGCGGAGCCTACGGGCACCGCAGCGGCGCCGCCGCTCGGGCATTGCCCTGCGGCTAGGGTTAGGGCACGGCCCGCCCGAGCCGCTTTGTTAATGCGTTTTTTTGTGTTTTGTTTGTTTTAAACGTGGTTGTTTTTAAAATGTTTTTTTTTAATGTATTTTTTTTCATTCAAAAAAAAACAGCATATGATATGTAATATCATGTTAATGTACGTTTTTTTTATGTTAAGTTTAATTAGCTTCTTAATTATAATTAAAGGTGGCATATCATGATAACATTATATTGGTATTGATTAATTTTGTAATGGAGTTATAGGTTAATCACTACTTGATTTCATTTCATGATTTTTGCTCTTTTCCTGATTAAGTTCTGAAACTGTGAATTTTCACAATTGAATATTGTTGTTTATATTCTTATTGATCTTGGATTTATAAATCTAGATCGTACCTTCTAGCTGATTAGGGCATTTGGCTAATTAAGGTAATATTGTTAAAAAAAATAACGAAGAATAGCATGTTATTGGAAATGATTGTCTTCTTTTAGACTCTCGTTTATTAATTATATCTCGTGATCCGTATTATGCATCTGGGGTTGAAAAATTATGAATCTGTAGAGATCGATTTTGAACCAGTATGGCTATGATGTTTTGTCGGAGATCAAATATCTTATTTAATAGATTAATGGTTGTCTGAGTTTTATTATTATAAATTTGGTTTAAAAAAAAAAAAAAGAAAAATCTCTTATGGCTTTATATGTCTGTTCGATGATTTGAACCTTCTAGAGTTAGAAAACCAAGAACAACTTATCCCTTGATGAGGTAGATAACTGTAATCTGTTTTAGATCATGTAGAAAACTTGATCGATTTTAACGATTAAATCAATTTGATGGAATATTGTCTTTTCTGATTATTGCCTTGCGAGTTTAATTTTTGTATTCGCCTTTAATTATGAAATGGCAAGAGTGCTTTGTTTGATAGGACCCTGTCGTGTGTATGATTTGGTGTTCCTGTTTCAGTCCTCGATTCCGAGTTGACTGTTGTATTATGATGTTGTCATAGTTGGTCATATTCCTTGTGTGTGAGTCGAATGATGATTCATGGTTGACCTTAGTTTGTCAGGTCTCTGGTTAGAGTACCGTCAGTAAGTGTGCATCTTTGAGTCGTGTTTGACCAGATAATTGTTTCTCTCTTCTTGAACTCCGTTCGTCTGACCATCTGTATTCCTTGGTTTGAGTTCGTCTGAGTATAGTCTAGTGTCGTATGGGAAAGTGGCTTTCGATTGGGGGCCGCGCCCAAAGTGGCTGCTAGGTAACCCGTCAAAAGTGAGTCTAATAAGTGATAACTTAAATAGATTAGAATATAACCTCTAAATAAGATAATGTGCCTCACACATGGGACGGGTGCTAGCATAGACTCGACATGTTGTGAGAAGGCCTGAAATGGCAAACCATCTTCCTTGTCTTCATGAGAGGATGTATGGGTCCACATGAGACTTGGATGGGCCGGAAGCTCAGATTAGGTTGCCAGGGTGACCCAGTGTATGGGGCCGGGACCTATGAAGAATTGCCATGGTATCCATACCAGGTTGCGTGATGACACTTGTCCCTACGTTCGCTAGTGTGTTGTCGTTTTGTCCTGTTAAGAGTACCTTTGTGGGTCATCCTTTTGTCTCTACCCTTGTGAGTGTCAGTTTCATGTTAGACCTTGGGTGGTGATGGCTCAGTTTTATGGATGCTCTCCTGGACTCTTGTTTTAGCTTTGATTATGTTCAGCTGGATCCTGTTGTTTTTAAGGATTGTTTATGTATTAATGGACCGATGTGGTCGTTTGTATATTGTGTATATTTCGCCTTGATGGCTGGATTGTAATGGTGTAACCTCTTGTATTCTTAACCTTTATTAATTATCAGAGGGGTCTTGCAGTTGCGCAGACCCGGAGATGTAGCCCTTTAGGGGTGAACTCCGAGATCATTATGGTGTCATGTGATGTATTCTCTTATGTTTCCTTTATTCAGCTTTATCATGTATGTTTAGCTTATGTTAAAATGGTTAAGTGGATAAATGGGAATTAACTATAAATGCTTATATTCAGTTCTTTCTTGATTGCCATGTTGATCGAATGCTTAAGTGGTTTAGATGAGATTTATCGTAGATGCTAGTATGCAATCGTCTTTTGAAATGCAATAAGTTGGAATATGAAAGAATGTAACTTAGAGTAATGAATTATTCTGAGTTGTTGTTAAGGAATTTAAATATGCTTGGAAAGATCTCTTATGTTATGATGAAATCCTAGTGTATTAGAATGTTAGATGTATGATTGGTAACTTTAAATGAAAAGCTTGAATGAAGATTATGAATGGATCTTAATGATGAATCTTCGCTTGTGATTTATATTTCCCTCTTTTGAAAAGGAATTATCCTGATTAAGAATTATCTCGTTATTAAGATAGTTAGCTTATTGGATTAATTGTGTGAGTAAAATAAATTGTGAAATTTAAGTAATCTTGTTGGGAAACTCTTTAGGTGCTAGTTGAAGTCTTCCGCTATGTTATCTGAATCTTTGATATCTTGTTGCATCTTATGTGTTGTAACTTTAAAAAAAATAAAAATTTGCACTCTATTCTTGTGTTTTGGCTTAATCCCTTCCGGGTTTCCTGGCGGGGCATTACATTTGGTATCAGAGCCCATGTTGCAAACATTGGGATCTCTGGTGTCGCGTGTGCCCTGTATTGGTGTGAGGTGTATCGACCTTATGTGTATGCTTGTCCTCCTGTTGCATGGGAGTGATTGAGCAGACCTTAGCTGGTGTGTAACATGCGTGTTCACACCTTGTTTTTGCCTTCTTGATGTTGGTGTTGAGTGTTTATATGTGCATTGTGTGCTTATTGATGTCTTGGTCTACGATTTCTCTTATTCTGGAAGAGAGTCGTATGTACCTTCCCTTATTGAGTGTTGTACTCTTTAGACTAATCCATTTGGATTGGTCCGTGCTTGTCTTGAATCTGAAAGTGCGAATTATGTTTGTTTAAAGATTATGATCTAACTTAATGTTGTCCACTTGAAGGACTTGTATGGCAATTATTGAATGCTTTTTTTGTAGAAAAATTAAATGATTATCGCCATTCCTCTCTTCTTTCTGGAAATTAAAATGATTAAGATATGTGTAATTATCTCTGATTTGAGTTTTCTTGTTTGCAAGAGAGAAAAAAAAAAGGGGGTGTGACTTCTTGAACCCTTATGTGAGCCTTATGTCGCTTATGTTTTTAGAATATTAAAAGGGCTATGGGTTTAAAAATTTATTTTGGTGATTGGGAGAAAACTGTATGTGTTCGTTTAAAGAATTCTCCATGTGCATGTTGTAGGAGTAGCATGACTAAATTCTATCTTAGTAAGGTGCATTGCTATGCGAATAGTTGAATTATGCGAAACTGCTCGGTTTGTAGAAGTGTTAAAAAGAGCATGTTATTGTAGCTTCGAGAGAATATTAATGTGTTTTCCGAAAGATTGTTTTATGTGTTTCATTAAACCAGTTTGATTGAAGATTTATTTTAGCAAATGCTCCATTGAACTCGCTTTTGGGTATATATAATTACCTTGATGTGTGTAGAAGGTACGAATGGAAAAGCTTGTTTGAAGTGCATGCATTAATATGTTTTATTGGGTTAATAGCTCTTTGCTTATCTCTGATCGTAATGTGATCTTCTCTAATAGGTTGCAAATTATGACATGTGTCTATATTGTGTTATTATTAAGTGAGTGTTCTTATGAGGTCTTGCATTATCGAAAAGATTGCCCCTCTTGATCTCTGTTTTGTTTGGAAAACTAGAACCTCCTGTTGCAACCATAATTATTGGAAATGTTTTGTGAGATTGACTGTCATCCTTTTAAAATGGTAGTGAAATGAAAACCGTATAATTTAAATGATAGGCTTATAGTGAGAAAATATATAATGCAGCGTGATCTTGTTTGATCTTGCGTGTTTTGTAGGAAATGGTTTGGTTATCAAACTCTCTTTCCTTTCTCTTTGCCTAATCATAAGAATTTTAGAAATGCTATTAAAGAGTACATTGATTTAAATAGAATGTTTATAAAACATGTGAAATTGTTTGTTTGCTTTTGGCTTCCTAGTGATAGATGATAGTCTTAAGCTTTAGAAATGAATTTGCTTAGCTAGTAATTTAATTATGAATGCTTAGTGAGATTCGAGAATAGGGATGATGTTATTTCCTTATGTAATTGTGAATTGTTAATAATTTCAGTACTTGAATCTAGAGTAAATTTGATTCAATTATTTATATAGAAAGCATAATTGGAATCTTCCTTGTATAGATGTTAGCGTACTGAAAAGTATTCCCCGTAATGTGACTAAACCAGTGCTGGTGTAACTGTGTGTATTGTAAGAAACCAGTGCTTATCTTATGTGCCCATGGATTGGTGAAGTAATCAACCATGGAGGATATGTTGCTTATGAGTATGGGAAACCATACTATTTATGTAATGTTGCCTATTTGTTCCCTACTGAGTACCAAACCTCGAGTTGTGGGTAACTCGGTATGTTAAGGGGTAGTATTCGAAGCGACCGTTCCTTGAATAGTATGGATTGGCGTACGAGTAATATCGGCGCAAAGCGACTTTAGCTTCTCTACTTCGAGGAATGATATAGTTGTACTACTAAACTGTATCAAGGTGTACTCAATACTTTCCCTTTGATGAACCTAAGTATAGGTTTATGTGTGTCAGCCTATTCCTATCCTTATTTGAGCAGTTTCGATGGTGATTCTTGTGTATAGTGATGGTGTGATTTGGAGGATCCTTTGCCTTGTCTTCATGAAAGGTAGGTTTATTCACATGTGCCGCCAGTTAGTATGTGTTGGTGGGCATGTGGGTGGACCATAGTCATGTATACCTCTGACTTACGGCGAGTATCCTTCTAGATACGTCGCTATGCGGGATGTGGCTTGCGCATGCTTTTTCCGCGAGGTGCACTACTATGCGGGATACGTCCATTATGTGTTTTCTCCACTTGGGGTATTGCCATGCCACGTGACGACGTGATGCGGGGTGATGTCGAGGTGCATACAACCATGCCATGTGGATAGTGTAACTATGTCGCACCACATGATGAGCTACTGCAATAGCTAGTCAGTTGTTCCTTCCTTCCTCGTTGGTGGCTAGATGCTAGTCACATAGTGCTGTTATGTGCAGTTGTGATATTCTTTATATTTCTTTGGGGATCAGCAATTTATTTTACCTTGACTTTGAAGGTTTGGCCACGATCTTGTGATCTTTTGCACTTTGATTTGGTGTTGAAATTCCGGATTATTTTCTTACCTTATTGTTGGAATTGATGATTTATTATCTTTATTCATCTGTACTTTGGTGGCTAAACTGGTTTATCATTATTGTTTTCGGATGCTGGTCTTGTGTCGAAATGTGAAATTCCTCTCCAAGGACGTATGATACGGAATTGGTAGAGTGTGTGCGAGGAAGTTGATATAGGGAACTGTGAGGATGGGGGTATGTGAGGCTGTGATGCAGCTAGTATCCACTACCTACCTATGTGTGGTGACTATCTCTTGGAGGCTAACCACCTTGCACAACAAGGGATATTCACAAAGGTCTTGTATGGAAGGTAGCACCGCTCTGGTGTGCCTAGCACCATCAAGCCTTTGAGTGAGATATTGGATTTTTATGATCATATTGTGGTTATGAGATCGGGCATAGAGATGCTGATCATGCATGTTATCTTTGACCGAGCATTAGACATGCTCACATGTGGCCTTTTCTGTTATGCATTCTAGTTATGTGGATGGTTATTATGTGTATCATGGAGTAAATTGTGTTAACTTGCCACTATGTTATGGGACATAGTCTTTGGAAAGGTTTTCTTATGCCTGGCAAGTGTAATCAATTGAGTTATTTTGTTGCTCTTAATTATCGAAAGTTAATTTGGTTGTAGAAATTGATATTTTGAGCTAGTTCTATGTTATTAAGTTTATGAAAAAGATGGATTGGTAAAGGAAATTGATCATTATGGCATGTTTTCTTGTCATGTTTGATAGATGATTATGGTAATTGTTGTTTACCTCTTTGTAATGCTTTAATTCGATGTACTGAAAGGAAGAAAATTCTTGTTTCTCCGCTATGATTGTGGATTATTCCTCGGATATTTTAAGGAATGTATGGATTTAGATGTATCTTGCCAATGGATAATGGCGTTTGTAAAGGATTTTGCAGTAGTATTTCATTTATTTATGGAAAGATTTCTATGTGCAATTTGATCTTTGTTGAATGAGTTTCAGGGTTGATGCTTACGACATGTTCTCCATCTAGCCTTACGACTTCCAGGAGTAAGTCGGAACCTAGGGGGGGAGAATGTAGTACCCCTACCCTAGTCTATTTCTAACCTTGGTTTAATCTTGATTAGTTTATCGTAATATTATGTTACAGTCAGATGCTTGATTTTACGCATAGCTGTTGATGTGGTTCTCTCACTAGTTATATGCAATTTATTCAATGTTCCTATTTCGTGGTATTAATATTGAGCTAACGCTTTCATTAAAGTTTATATATGTATGCATGTATGATCTTTGGTTGCAGGAAATTTTAGGTACAATGCCGCATGAGTGCGAGGTTCGTCTTCACCTGGATGTGCAGGTTTGAGTGTACCTTTTTAATCCTTAGAGTCGGATTAGGTGGTCGTAAGACCCTAGTTGACCTTAGTCGTGCTCCAGTGAGCATCGCCAGTCGTCGTCGGTAATCCCCTTCTTGTTTGGGTTTGCGAGTCGTCTGTTGGTTGGCCTTCTCGGTTTGCGTGCCTGGTGTGTTTGGTTAATTGGTTAATTAGTCCTTAGTAATTATTTTGATTATTTATGCGTTTGTGCATTGAAGATTAATGGACTAGATTAATCTGGTTTCCGTTATGCATTTTTCGTTGATATTGAATTGCTTATTTTATATTGGGAGTAAATTCGATTAAATGACTGATCTTGAATATTTAATGCATCTTATTTATGCTGTTGAAAAGAAAGATTTGTATTTTATCGCAATAGACGTAATTGCATTTTGTTGGATTCTGAAATTAGAAAGATTAAACTTCAGTTAATTGAGAAAATCGAATTTTGAATTGATAAAGCAAGTTAATTCGTTGATAGTTAGAAAGGATTAATTTTGTGAATTATTTTGTAAATAAAAGTTTTAATTCCAAAAATGGAATTTTTGGGTCAACTCTTCCATATAACCCAATTTGGGGAAAATTGGAGGATGGACAATTTGGAGAAGATTTTGGGAGATGAAATTGGAGGATTTTGGATGAAGAAGGAAGGATTTGGGCAGCTGGATATTGGGATTCTTTAGCCGATCTTGCCAGGAACGCGAGATCAAGTAGGATCCAACTCTCAATTTTAGTTTTTTGTTTGAAATAGAAATGGGGGTTTTATCTGGTTTTAGATTCTCCATTGTCTGCCATGCTTATGAACTAATTTAGTAAATTAACCAGCTTGGCTGGAAGTGTTTTTGGAGATGTTGTTATTCCTCTTTTCATTTTGGGCGTTTGAAACCCTTGGGAGTTTGAAAAGAATGAGAAACCCAGCAAGAAATTATGATTTCAACGTAGTTCGTTTGATTCGAATTTATTATGAATTGGAATTTTAATCAAATTACCTGTGCTGGGCGTTTGTGGTAATTTTCTGACTGTGTGTATTTTGTTTTAAAAAAAAAATTATTTGTTTTACCCCCCCCCTATGCGTTGTTTTTTTTTTAATGAAATCAAGCTGGGCGTGGTATTTTGTATTAACTTGTTACCGAACTGGGCGAGTGTATGTTTATTTTATCGAACTGTTGTTGGGGATGGAGGACGGGGAGCGGAGCTCCACCCGCTCCTCCTCCCCTCTCCCCCGCTCGCCCCCTTTCTCTCCCTGCTCGTTCCCTCTGTTCCTTCCCCCGCTGGCGTTGAATACTCCGGCCGCGGCACACTGCGGTGGCCGCAGGGCTGCGGAGCCTGCGGGCACCGCAGCGACGCCGCCGCTCGGGCATTGCCCTGCGGCTAGGGTTAGGGCACGGCCCGCCCTAGCCGCTTTGTTAATGCATTTTTTTGTGTTTTGTTTTTTTTAAACGTGGTTGTTTTTAAAATGTTTTTTTTTAATGTATTTTTTTTCATTCAAAAAAAAACAGCATATGATATGTAATATCATGTTAATGTACGTTGTTTTATGTTAAGTTTAATTAGCTTCTTAATTATAATTAAAGGTGGCATATCATGATAACGTTATATTGGTATTGATTAATTTTGTAATGGAGTTATAGGTTAATAACTACTCGATTTCATTTCATGATTTTTTCTCTTTTCCTGATTAAGTTCTGAAACTGTGAATTTTCGCAATTGAATATTGTTGTTTATATTCTTATTGATCTTGGATTTATAAATCTAGATCGTACCTTCTAGCTGATTAGGGCATTTGGCTAATTAAGGTAATATTGTTAAAAAAAAAAATGAAGAATAGCATGTTATTGGAAATGATTGTCTTCTTTTAGACTCTCGTTTATTAATTATATCTCGTGATCCGTATTATGCATCTGGGGTTGAAAAATTATGAATCTGTAGAGATCGATTTTGAACCAGTATGGCTATGATGTTTTGTCGGAGATCAAATATCTTATTTAATAGATTAATGGTTGTCTGAGTTTTATTATTATAAATTTGGTTTAAAAAAAAAAAAAAGAAAAATCTCTTATGGCTTTATATGTCTGTTCGATGATTTGAACCTTCTAGAGTTAGAAAACCAAGAACAACTTATCCCTTGATGAGGTAGATAACTGTAATCTGTTTTAGATCATGTAGAAAACTTGATCGATTTTAACGATTAAATCAATTTGATGGAATATTGTCTTTTCTGATTATTGCCTTGCGAGTTTAATTTTTGTATTCGTCTTTAATTATGAAATGGCAAGAGTGCTTTGTTTGATAGGACCCTGTCGTGTGTATGATTTGGTGTTCCTGTTTCAGTCCTCGATTCCGAGTTGACTGTTGTATTATGATGTTGTCATAGTTGGTCATATTCCTTGTGTGTGAGTCGAATGATGATTCATGGTTGACCTTAGTTTGTCAGGTCTCTGGTTAGAGTACCGTCAGTAAGTGTGCATCTTTGAGTCGTGTTTGACCAGATAATTGTTTCTCTCTTCTTGAACTCCGTTCGTCTGACCATGTGTATTCCTTGGTTTGAGTTCGTCTGAGTATAGTCTAGTGTCGTATGGGAAAGTGGCTTTCGATTGGGGGCCGCGCCCAAAGTGGCTGCTGGGTAACCCGTCGAAAGTGATTCTAATAAGTGATAACCTAAATAGATTAGAATATAATCTCTAAATAAGATAATGTGCCTCACACATGGGACGGGTGCTAGCATAGACTCGACATGCTGTGAGAAGGCCTGAAATGGCAAACCATCTTCCTTGTCTTCACGAGAGGATGTGTGGGTCCACATGAGACTTGGATGGGCCGAAAGCTCAGATTAGGTTGCCAGGGTGACCCAGTGTATGGGGCCGGGACCTATGAAGAATTGCCATGGTATCCATACCAAGTTGCGTGATGACACTTGTCCCTACGTTCGCTAGTGTGTTGTCGTTTTGTCCTATTAAGAGTACCTTTGTGGGTCTTCCTTTTGTCTCTACCCTTGTGAGTGTCAGTTTCATGTTAGACCTTGGGTGGTGATGGCTCAGTTTTATGGATGCTCTCCTGGACTCTTGTTTTAGCTTTGATTATGTTCAGCTGGATCCTGTTCTTTTTAAGGATCGTTTATGTATTAATGGACCGATGTGGTCGTTTGTATATTGTGTATATTTCGCCTTGATGGCTGGATTGTAATGGTGTAACCTCTTGTATTCTTAACCTTTATTAATTATCAGAGGGGTCTTGCAGTTGCACGGACCCGGAGATGTAGCCCTTTAGGGGTGAACTCCGAGATCATTATGGTGTCATGTGATGTATTCTCTTATGTTTCCTTTATTCACCTTTATCATGTATGTTTAGCTTATGTTAAAATGGTTAAGTGGATAAATGGGAATTAACTATAAATGCTTATATTCAGTTCTTTCTTGATTGCCATGTTGATCGAATTCTTAAGTGGTTTAGATGAGATTTATCGTAGATGCTAGTATGCAATCGTCTTTTGAAATGCAATAAGTTGGAATATGAAAGAATGTAACTTAGAGTAATGAATTATTCTCAGTTGTTGTTAAGGAATTTAAATATGCTTGGAAAGATCTCTTATGTTATGATGAAATCCTAGTGTATTAGAATGTTAGATGTATGATTGGTAACTTTAAATGAAAAGCTTGAATGAAGATTATGAATGGATCTTAATGATGAATCTTCGCTTGTGATTTATATTTCCCTCTTTTGAAAAGGAATTATCCTGATTAAGAATTATCTCGTTATTAAGATAGTTAGCTTATTGGATTAATTGTGTGAGTAAAATAAATTGTGAAATTTAAGTAATCTCATTGGGAAACTCTTTAGGTGCTAGTTGAAGTCTTCCGCTATGTTATCTAAATCTTTGATATCTTGTTGCATCTTATATGTTGTAACTTAAAAAAAAAAAAAAAATTTGCACTCTATTCTTGTGTTTTGGCTTAATCCCTTCGGGGTTTCCTGGCGGGGCATTACACTAATTTTCAAGGAAAATAGGATTTATAGTATTCAAACTTCTCAGTCTATACCACACTTCCGCTATGCTACTCTGATATAGACATTCACGCATCTTTCATGCAATCAAGTTATTCAAAGCACTCTAACCCAATAATTATGCATGATATACATATACACAAGCACTCATTGAAGGTATGGACTCAATAGTTCTTTCACATTAAACTATTTCATCTATTACAAACTTCTCAAATACAAATGCATTTCTATCTAACATTCCATAAAATCTTAAAAGTTACTGGTACATTTTATCTTATTAACATATTTCATTTATTCAATTGATATTGATATTATCTAATTGTTCCTTAAGTCTAGCGCACTTCTTTGTGGTGTCCTCCCTTGTACGTACTATCAGAGGTTCAAAATGAACATCCTAGAAACAACACTTGACTCATGATGAGGGCCCATAATACTTCAACATTCAAAATGACCACTATAGACAACAAAAGAAAGAAAGTCAAAGAAAAGATCATTAAATCCAAGATAAAATCATGAAAAGAAAGAAAATTTGCCCACGAAATCTATCAAGAAATAAAGTGTGACAAGTACCACCACAAGAACAAAATAATTGAAAGAAGAAATTAGTGGTCAGTCCTAAAGTAAAGAAATCCAAAAATCAAATTAACTCCAATGGTACTTCATAGAATTCTCAAAATAACTCAAAACAAAATACCCAACTCATCCAAATCTACATCACGAGGTGATCAATATCAGTCACACAAAATGGAGTAACCACTACACAACACCCAAGGGTACAACACCCTGAATGTGTTAAAGAGTATGTGCCAAACATTTAAAACCATAAGTTTATTTATCTATATTCATTTTAATGTAATACAATCCTTTACGATATTCTAGTCAAGTATCCTTCATGAAAGATAACATATGCAAGGAGGAAATAAGGCGTCTCATACATACAATCATACATGATTAATGTTCAAGATATCCTATCTATAAATTGATCATATTTATCAAGTTATAATAAAATCAAATGTTAGAACTTCAATTAATCACTTGATGATATACAATAACATGCAGCATTTCAAGTTCAATGCTCAATAAATAGCATGCAAATGACCAAAATATCCTATATGATGTCATTGAACAATTTAATCAATCATATTGTAGTACCCCTACTCATTTGGAATCATATTTTATTCTTGTTGTTTTCAGTGAATACATTATCATGTTTTTTTATTCAAACTTATATGACATTATTTCATACTTTATATGGATATGAGATGCATAATTTATTTACAGTATTTCAATACTTGTGATTTATGGCATTTTATGGATTATTGTTATGTACTGACACCTTACTTTATCTATGCAATGTGGAATTAAATGTTGTGTGTCTATGGGTGTATTGGATGCAAGGGGATGATTTTCCTTCACTCATTTTGGTGAGATAGGGGACGTTGCGATTCTCCTTCATTAGTGTGTATGCCGTGTTTTTTTATATTATATATACATGTGTGGTTCAGTGATGCAGGATATTGCAGGTACAAGTACCAGGTAGGTACGGGGTATTGTTTCCACCTGGCTTCACAGGTCTGAGCATGCCTTATATATTTTTCGATGGAAGTGGAGGAGATAGTAGTTGACCCTATTTTATTCAGTTACACTCATGTGAGTGTTGTCAGTTGGTCGTCTGGTCAGTTGTTCGACCTTCGTATTTTGTTGTTTGATCTTTTATGAGTATTTGCTTGAGGTTTTCTCAGTTTGTGTGTTAATGGTTTTAATTACTGCATATTATATTTTATTTGTTTGTGAAGAGTTTAAAATTGTTAATAATGTGAATTAAATAGTGACGCTAGGATTTAACGTCCTTTGTGTAGAAGTAGGCGAATTATCGAAACTATGTTCGATGTTTGGTTTTCAAATTGTACTATAGTTATACGTATTTTATATGTACATTCGGACTCAGACATATATATATATATATATATATATTTATATATATATATACGTGTAGGTAATTGGGAGTCACGTTCAATTATGTTGACTATTTTAATAGGATTATTTGGAAGTTGAATAAATTAGAGTTTACAATATAACGTACCATATATGTATAGAATGATTGGTTTTTAATTAATCGTTTTGTTATATTGATGCAAGTTATATATATTTGGTAGTTAAATAACTGTGAAATCGATCGTGTATATATATATATATATAAACAATTATCGTGAAATATGATTACTTCATGAATTTTGTTTATATCTACGTAATCATTTGAGAGTAAATATATATTAGTCATTAACTATATATTAAAAATATTATTAAAAAATGGAAATTAAAATAAATTAAAAACTAAATAATGGAAGGTGGCAGGTTTAATAAAGTTTTTAAAACTAATAACTAGGGTGGCTAATAGTAATATCGACCACCCCCCTTAATAAAGGGAGGGGTCGGTATTACCACCGACCACCCTCCTCCCTTTTTATTAAACATGCCCCTCCCCCCATTTAAATTAAAACTTCTTCACATTGCAACATACACCATCTATGTAGGAAGGGACACCAAGATGTAAGTTAAATGCAACCATGTCCAGCAAGCTATATGGTGGTAGGCTAACTTGGACAGTAACGTGGAGATCAAGGATAGATCTGGTAGCGTGTGCAATAATCTCAGCCATGACAACTCCTCATTCCACAACAAATGCGTCGACTGCCATATAATCTATGATCTGATACTTATAACTATAGAGGGAGATGAGTTAGAAGCCACATGTGCCATGGATTTAGGAAAACCAACGATAGGGAGAGATCCATAGTTGACTCATGCACTCTGAACTGCAGTAACTTGTTAGACATGTAAACAAAAGGATAGGATAAAAAATTAGAATAATTAAGTCTTGAGATAAAGTCAAGTTGAAAGCTAAATGTATTTCATAGAAGACTCCTCATCTATCACAGTCAGCGATCCTATGAATGGGGAGAAATCATAGGAAATTTTAGGATAAATAGAGGTCGTAGAAAGGAAGAGAGGAAACATTCATTGGCAACCAAGGAAGGATGATAGACTCGGGAGGAAAAGAATAGAATAGAGGGAAGAATAGAATAGAGGAGAAGAATAGAATAGGAGAGAGAAATAGAGAGGATACTTTTAAAGTATTAAAGAGAGATAGAGATAAATTTTAAATAGAGTTAGGAGTAAATTGGAGATAGGTTTGCAAGAAAGGTGCATTACTATTTGATGGAAGAGCGTCGAGGTCTTGCAAACTAGTCAAGCTCACAAGAGGTTAGAAATTTCTTTTAGTTTTGGGTTATTGTTTATGGAAGTATTTGTTATTAGTTATGATTATTAATATGATCTTGTTTATATTATTGTTATTGAAAGGTATAAATAATCATTTAGAATAGCTAAAAGAAAATTCATGCTTGTATATCTGAACCTAGGTTTTAGGACTTATTAGTCACTTCTAATGTCAAGAAATAAAAATATCATCCTTTCTATCATAAGTTGAGTTAAATATTATGTTTTCTTGTAAGTTTCCTATGATGTTATAAATATATTTATTTAGACCCTAACCTATGGTATAATCTTGAATAACGAGGATTTGAAAATTATCTAGGTTGCCATTATATAATATTGTTTCCCTATGGTAGTTAATAAAAGTATTTGATCTCATAATCATATTATAAGGGTATTTGTTAGGTATCCTGATAGAAGATACGAAATACAATATGTTTCTTTTCGCTAAGAAATAATGACATTTCTTAAGGATTTAAATTCTGAGTTTATACAGTCCGAGTTTTGCATATTTCTATGTGTCCTGGATTAAATGACCTCTTTTCTCACAAAAATGACAATGTTAATTATTCGTATTAATATAGTTGTAAGTTCTTTCTGCAAGTTATTTATGTATTTGGATGCTTTATGAAAATATTTCTTGTATTAGGATCTTGTTAAAATCGTGTTTGCAGTAAAGTCTGAACTTCGTCGCATTTCAGGTTAAGTTGTCATTGTGTCCTATGTTACTATGTTTCTTGGTTAGGTGTAGATGTATAACCTTATTGGTGTGAGCCATTGTGTATTTTGTTCAAATGGTCAATCTTTGGTTAGTAATTTGTGTTTTTTTCACCTATGGTTTGTCAGGATTAGGTATGGTTGTCTGTTTCACCATAGAGTTCTCGTAGAGAGAGACTTTTCCTGTAGTGTCCTATTAGAGAGAGTGGCTTTTGAGCGAGGGTCATGCCTAAAGTGGATGATAGGATAACCCATTGGAAGTCAGTTAAAAAGTGATAACCTAATAATTGATTAGGGAGTGGTTAGAATAAACATTAATTAAGATAATGTGCCTCGTGCATAGGTGTAGTACTTGTACGGGGCTCATAATGCTACAAGAAGGCCTAGAATGGTGAACTTACCACCTTGTCTTCATGAAAGGATTGGTAGGGTCCACATGAGACTTAATTGGAGCCGGAAGTCAGGAGAGGTTACCAAGACAGAGATTCGGGACCTAGGAGGTTGTACCATGGTATCCATCTATGTGATGACACTCTCTCCTTAGAGTCACTAGTCTTTGTGAGTTGAGTCACATGAATGTTTGCGGAGTCATGTATTTCTTTTGTACTTGTCTTACTTTACTTGCTTGAGGGTTTTCTACTATCTCCTAGTACGGTGGGGTGGTTCCATTTTGGGATCACATGGTCGAGTGGTAGTGCCACTTCCCATCATATGTTCTGAAATGTATCTTCAGGCAAGGAAGGGCTTCGTTGGAGTTCTTGGTTCATGGTTCATGTACCAGCTCATGTTCATGACCATTGTTCAGTTGAAACCTTGAGTTCTTGTATCAGAACTTTTAGGTAACCTTCATTTTGTAACATTTTAATTCATGGTGTATTTTTTTTAAACATGTATTTTTGAATATTATAAAACAAAGAAACATTGGAATGCATGTTATTTTAGTTACTTAATTCTTTTGTATATATTAAATGATTGCTTTGGAGTACTTTGAATTCTTTCATTGTGAAATATTTATCTTAAACATTTAATTTTCCTATAAAGCTGAACAGTAGGTTTTTCCATGGTGTTAATATAATTTACGAAGTAATCTTCATTGGTGACCCTTAGGAAATTCAGGAGATAGACTTCCGATTTGTTATTAGATGTGCAATGGTTATATTTAGTGCACTTGTTCTTTGAAAAAAAATTATTTCACCCTTAGTTGCATAGATTGTGATGTTTTTTCCTTTAGGGTTTCTGGCGGGGCATTACATTTGGTATCAGAGCCAAGTTTCAACACTATGTACTCTAGGTTTGTAGTGTGCCTATTCAACTTGACCTTTTTGCTTAGGTCTTAATGTTTGTTTTTCTCTTATTTATCCTTCCCATAGATCTGAACCATTTTCTCTTTGTACTGCTAGGTCATGGCTATGAAAACTAGGGGAGGTGGCCAATAGAGTTGGCTACAGGTGTCCATGTTTCCATAGATGCTTTTGTTCCCAATTGTGAGTTGGATCTAGGAACCATAGTTACTTCAGTTGACCTTTGAGTCATTCCTTTGGGTGCTTATGGAATTGTGTTGGAATGGATTGGATATCTTCTCACAGTGCTCGTGTAGACTGTCGTAAGAAGACAGTGGAGTGTTTAGATGACCTTGGTAAGAAAGTGGAGATTATTGGAGTTAAGAGACCGATATCTTTATGTATGATCTCCACTATGAAACTTAAGCGGTGCATGCATAGAGGGTGTCAACTTTTTGCAGTTACTCTTGGAGACATGGATGAGTCATAAAGTCAAGAAATTGCTCTTGATAGTCACCCTATTCTTTGAGAGTATGCTGATGTGTTTCCGTTGGATATTCCTAGTATGCCTCTGAAGCAAGACATAGAATTTCACATTGATTTGGTTCCTGGTGCAGAACCTATTTCGAGAGCTCCATATCGGATGACTACTCAGGAGTTGAGTGAGTTGAAGTTGCAGCTAGAGGAATTGTTAGCCAAGGGATTCATTCATACTAGTGTCTCTCCTTGGGGTGCGCTTGTTATCTTTGTTAAGAAGGATGGTTCTCTTCCGTTATGCATTGATTACCGATAGCTGAATAAGGTAACCATCTGGAATCAATATCCATTGCCTTGTATAGATGATCTTTTCGATCAGGTAAAGGGAGCCAAGGTGTATTTTTAAGATTGACTTGTGTAGACGTATAAAAATGACCATATTCCTAAATGAATATTTTATGTTCATTTCTCTATTTAATTAAATCCAATTTAATTAAATTATCCACATTCTTCTATTTTATTAAGTAAATTACTCAATTTATTTAAATAAAATTCACTATACCCATTTAATGAATAAATCATTTTATTCAATTAAATTCCCCCTATCCACTTTTAATTAAATTCAAATTTAATTAAATAGTTATCCTAAATTGAATAAATCTAATTTATTTAATTTCCCCAAATTGCAACCAAATTGAATTAAATTACTTTATTTCAATTAAATCCTATTATCCCTCCATTCACTTGCAAAATCCCAAACCCCTTTCTAATCCCTTCTAGAATCTTCTAATCATTTCTAATTAACCTAACCCCTCCTCTAAACTTTGTCACATCCCTAAGCAAAGGGAAGTCACTTCTCAAAACCTCAAAGTCTTTGATAACCATTAAAGGCTTTCAACCTTCAACCACTTAAAACCTCAAAGTCTTTAATAACCATTAAAGGCTTTCAACCTTCAACCACTTAATCCCCCAAAGTCTCCAATAACCATTAATGGTTAACTCAAACCCTCCTACATGGTTAAAACATTTGTTTTGACTCAACCTTCATCCAACCCAAGGGTCTCATCAGGCCTTTAATGCTTTGACCATGATTATCTCTTAATCATTTGCACAAAATTTTATCCTTGGATTAAATCTTAATTCATTGGGTAAACCTATCTTAAGCTTAACCCTTATCTCTAGATAACCCTAAGGTCTTCTCAGGCATTTAATGCCTCCAACCCCTTCTCTCAACCCAACCCTATGTTGACACTTGTCACCATTTCATTGGTGCCAATTACAAACACGGATCCCCAACTTTCAAACTCAACCCTTGATTGAATCTTTCAATCCTGACAATCCATTGCCCTATTTTGGCTATAAATAGAGCTCCCATTCCTCCATTCTAACAATCATCATCCTCCAAGTTTGTATTATCACACTTATGCTCAAATACATTTGAGCTTTCTTATATCATTTTTATGATCATCATTTAGCCTCTCTTTGCAATAGAATTTAGTCTAAATATGCATGTTTAGAATACTTTCTTTATCATTTAGCTCAATCATAGACTAAATATATCATGTTAGGATAGTATTCATACTAACCTTGTCATCTTATCATCTAGTTTATTTCATTTCTAGAATCATACATAGCTTAGAATACATCTCATTCTAAAATCAATCAAAGCATCCCTCGTTCTCGCATTTGCCATCCCTAAACCATTTTGCTCAATGATCTGAGAGCAAAAACATTGGTTTGAGGGACATCGTGAGATAGAGAACCATGAGACCCACCTTGGGAAGCTGAGTAATACTTCATTACTCCATAGCTTGCACCAAGAAGTCCTGTGTGTGTGTGTGGACTAGTTTCTAACGATATTTTCACATATTAAGTTTTATAAGCCCACTTTTCCACCATACACAAGGCATGACCCTTTCCTTTCTACTTAGGATAATTTTCATCATGTTTGGTTGAAGAAGAAGAGGATGATCTAGATGAAGAAAGAATAGAAATAAAATGCTCCTTGAGTGATTGTTTCAACTCATGAATTTTATTACTATAAAAATTTTGTTCACTATGCCCAAGCTTCTTAGAAAAGCTACACATGAGTCTCTCCTTTGAATTATCCTCTTTAGAAGGGGTTTTGGAATTCTCACTAGGTTTTGTCTTGGGCTTAGGTTTCTTCTTTATCCATTTTCCCTTGCCTTGAGGTGGAGTAGAAAATAATGCATGAGACTTAGTGACATTATTTTGATGAAGTTTGGATTGCTCCCAAATAAATATTTCACAAAATATCTCAAATTATTGCATTCCAAATTGTTCACCCAACCCATCCATGGTAGAATAAAAGGAAGTAGAAAAATATGAAAATACACCCATAAGATTAGAGAAAATCAAGAAAACACATTCTTTATAAGATTTGTATTTTCCAAAAACCCCTAAGATGATGTGATAGTCCTAAAAATGACTGTGCAAAAAAAATTCATGCCTTAGTCAAAATATTGGTCATTTTGAATTTATTTGGCTCTCAATCCCGTGTTTCAAGCTCAGAATTTAGGGTTTATGTCATCCGGTTGAGTCTCATTGTTAAAAAAACCTTAAACATGTTATAATCTTGTGTTACCTTTTTCCATTAAGTCCAAGGGTTTTAATACCATTGGCAGGGCCATTTTATTTTCTAGGCTAAAGTTATTTTTAGCTAGCCCCTTGTATTTTTTCCTAGGTCTACACTTTAATAATTTCTCGTGGTCGCCCCCCCCCCCCTTGTTTCTCAATTTTATGTCTAACATTATCATCTAGCAGCTAAGTCCTAGGCAGGTCCCCTTGTGGTTAACCTTAGTGATTTATTAAGCTGGTGATTAGACCTTTAAAACACTTTGTTGTTACCGGTTTCCTATGGGTAAAGTCTGAACTACTAAAAGCTTTCTCATCTGCATGTGCCTAATTCTGACAGTGATGTTTTAATCTATGTAGAAAGGTGCTCCATTTTTTAACTTTCTAAGACTGGCGGTCACCGTGGAAATTGGGTAAATAGTGAATAGAGCCAACGACCCTTGCAACCAAATAGTCAAAGATACATGAAGGATAAGGACCACAACATCATGAGATGATGCCACATGTCCAAGGTGGGCCGAGGTGAGCTGATGGTGGGGTTGTTGATCACGATGAAGTGGATGGTGAGTTGGAGGTGCTATGTCATACCTTTGATGGGTCCAGTTGCAAGATATAATGGTCAATGTCAAATTGACTAATGTAGATTGTGTGATGCGCCAACCTGCAGAACATCAACAATCTAGTTTCAAACTTAATTCATATGCAAATTAGAGTCATTTATTTTCTCACACGAGTAGTAATGGCAGATGGGACGGTCACTCTTCATTACAAAATGATAATAAAAATATTTCTAGAGCCATTTTAGACTCACAAAGAAATTCAGAGGTGATCGAAAGGTGATTCTTGAATTGGAGAAGATTTGAATGAGCTATTGCAGTGTGAAATTAGGGTTCGTCTGGTGCATACAAATTCATAAGTTCCTCAATCTTTCCTTTGTGTTTTCAGAGTGGTTGAAGTGTGAATTGTGTGAAAATTGTAAGTTAATGATTGTAAATTTCTCTAGGGTTTTAGAATTTGGCATAAAAAAAGTAATAATTCGCATATTTTTGTGTTGTAGTTGATATTCTCATGTTAAGCCCTAGATTTCTTCTTCCCTATATGGGTAATTGATGGAAACCCTAGTCTAGTAAGATGGCTCCCCTGCACAACCACTCAGGATAAACAAAATATATAAAGAGAAATCATTTTGATGATTTTCTCGATCAATTAAATCCCTCAACCAAGGATAGATATCAAGGGTAGAGAGTTGTTCAGGGAAAAACCCTAGGAGAAGGGTTAACTAATAAAGCATACCACATTATAGATGCTAGGATACCGATGATAGGGGTAGATATGTTCAAATTGTGGTATGGACAAAGAGATTTCCAATCCCCATTTCAAGTGCTTTGAAATATGACTTGGGCAAGTTGGTAGTGCCAAATGTATTCATGGATGTCAACCTTCTCAAAGTTGTTGCAGGGTATGACCCTATTTTCAAGGTTATAAAGGAAATGAGGGAGAGGTTTTGTTAACAATTAGGAGGGAGGAATTCCAAGCGATTTTTTTATTTATATGAACCTTTTGTTATCCTAGTACAGATAGATTTGGATGAGTTGAAGCCAAAATATTAATGGATGAAGGGTTTCATCAGAGCTTGCCTCCTTCTGGCTCATTTGGCAAAAGCATGAGAGACAATTTACCATATTGGCCCTAGTTCATAGGAGCCTTTTCCTAGTGGTTCTTTTGTCACCTATTTTCAGGCCACCTTCTTCTCTCTATGTCAGATCTTAGGATTAAATCCTATTAAATTCATGCCACCTAATTTTATGTATATGGCTATACAAATTCAACATCCAAATTTAACAATGATCTTTGACTTTTCTGCATACCTTTAAGAGAAGATTCATGAGGGGTTACAAGATGTCAAGAGTGGTGTATTTGGAACTCATTTCTACTGGTATTCCTTGTTAATGCACATGTTTCTATATGGAAATCTAGATTACTTTGAGGGCACCATGAATCTTAGAAGAACAATTGACAACAATCAGGTGCCCATGTAGCTTTGGAGCATGGATATGTCTTGGGATAGGCAAGAGGCCAATTTTATGAGGTTTGACAATAATTTTTCTTCTAGATTGAGGCAGATATTATTTAGTGAATCCACCAAGGATTCCCACATAGCTGCGTGATTTAATAAGACCTAAAGAGAGGCTACCACTTTTGAGAATTGAGCACAATTGGGGGGACATTATCCCTTATCCTATTAGTACAGTAATCAAATTTCATGGCTTCCCTAGTGAGCCACATGTATTACCTTTCAATGTTCCTTTAAGATTGGGTTTTGCTAAAGTAAAGTGGCAAATAGAGTGCATACATGATAAAGAGTTAAAGGGGAGAGGCAAATGAACAATTTTTTTTTATTATATTGTTATTCCATATTTTGTGATTATTAAAGGTGGATATGTGCATTTTGACAAGATTCCTGCACCATATCATTTAGGGGTTAGCCTACCCATACATAGTGACCTGAAGGATTTTATTATATGTTCATGAAAATAATTAAAGGAGGTCCAGTGCCCCATGAGCATAACTTCCTTGAGGATATAATAAGGAATGGGTTTGACTTCATGACTCGGGATTGGATAAATGGATAACTTTTAGGAAGCTATGGGATATAGTGTAGAGAATAGATCCAAGCTATGATCCATTGAGATATTTCACTCCATTTTGTGCCAAAGTTGATTGTGTAATGAATAAATTTGATTAATTAATTATTGCATTGAAGGAAAAGAGTACCAAACTTGAAGAATTCCATGGCCAACAGATTAAGAGAATAAATATACAATTACCTACACCCATAACACCAGTAGAGGAAACCTTGATTTATCAAATGATAATGAAACCACTAGGCCCATGACCTCCTCCGCCTCAATGAATAAATGGGCTAGAAGAAGGAAGATCTAGTTATAAGGATCCTCCAAAGGGGGGTGTTGTTATAAAGAGGGTAAGAAAAAAGACAAGTAGTGAAGAGGAAAGTAGCAGTGATAGAGAAGAGTTGGTGAGGAGAAAAGGAAAGAAAATAGTGAAGATAGAACCACCCCAAAAAGTACAAGAAAAATTTTTTAAGGGGGTCAAAATCATTAATCTTGAAGAATTGAACAAGAGTCCTTCACCACCACATATGCCCCTTTCACCTCCAAGGAAGATTGAAGAAAAAGAAATGGAACAACACATGGAAGAACAAAAAGAGAAGGATACTATTGTAGTGATACATGTAGATTGGTATTCCTCTTGTGCCACCAACATTAGAATTGGACCTCACTCCTTTAAATATTCAAGGTAGAGCCCTCAGAGATGCAAGAAAGGAGGCATGTGATAAATTTATTTAGGATGAGGCTTTTGTAAAAAACTTGGCCTTCTTGCAATTTGTATGGAAAATGAAAATAGAGGAATAAAAAAGAAGTGTTGAGAGAAAGGTCCAAAGGAATGATTGATTTGACCAAGAAAATCAAGAAGAAGTCAAGAATGTGATGATATAAGAATTCAAAAGAATCACTGCAGATGAAGGTAGGATCATCATAAATTGGTTCGAGGTCTTAATTCTACTAGAGTTGCATATAGCAGATGCAGTGGCTTTTGATTCCGCTAGGAAATCAAAAGAGAATCAATTAAATTGAAAGGAAGAAGCAAGGTTAACATTGAAAGGATCATAATTTGTAGATGATTATGCAACCTTTGAAATATAGGCATTAGATAAGGGGCCTAGAAGACATGATATTAGTGATATAAATCCAAAGTTGAGGGGAATCCTCACCATAAAAAGAGCCTTGTATATATCAAATGTTGAGGCCTCAAATTTAACTATTGGTGTGGGAAAATTGGCCCATGAAACTTCTAAGAGAGAGGCCATGGAAAAAGAGAAACTTATGATGAAGTTTGAAAATATTTTCAATGAATATAATGCAGTTCAAAAGAGATGTGTGGAGCTGCAAACTAGAGTTAAACTTATTGACTAGGGATAGATAGGAGCATCCCTTTCTGCTCCTATAATTACATCAACACAATCAACATCTAGGTCTCCACCTATCACCCATGTAGATGCAACAGTTCAATTTAATAGTGAGACTACTATCCCAAGCAAATAATTTGTGTAATATGTTGATGAAGAACCTACTTAATCAACTAATCCAACAAGAGCCCAACTTTTCAAGA
Organism: Cryptomeria japonica; assembly: GCF_030272615.1. Lineage (NCBI taxonomy): Eukaryota > Viridiplantae > Streptophyta > Pinopsida > Cupressales > Cupressaceae > Cryptomeria > Cryptomeria japonica. The sequence goes on along the minus strand of NC_081411.1, from coordinate 776,029,126 downwards.
AGGTCACTAAGTTGGAGAATAAATTAAAGGAGCCAAATAGGTTAAATAGCATTCATTCTTTATATTCTTTATTATTTAATTCTATTCAAAGTTTTGATAGAGACAAGGAAGTGGCAATCCATTTGTTTACAAAATGGTTACAAAGAGAAAATGAACTTAGAATAATGTCAATGGCTTCCAAATATCATGCCGAGAGGCCACCTACGCTTCAACCAACACATTTGTTGGTGAAGTCAATGCAAGAAGCCTAGATTCTGCTAGAAAGTATAGAAAGAAAGATAAGCGAGTTGATGAGGAACTTCAACGAGCTGAATGAAACGATTTTGCTAGGTATTGTGGATGAAAATGAGGCAATTAAGCCTTTTAAACTTTGGAAAGAAGAGGCGGAGAGGGTTATCAACACCCAAGTAGAACTAATTTGTGAGGGGTTGGATAATAGCATGCTGGAGGATAGCATGGACATAATAATATGTATAGGGACTTTCTTTGAGTCTTTAGAAAGAGAGGAAAATTACGTAGTAGTTAAATATACTCCATATAGAGAAAAGGTTGATGAGGTCATAAATTTTAGATGGCCATCTGATGAAGAATATGGTAAATGGAGTAACACCTACTTAAAGGAGGAGTAAGGACTGCAAACAATTAGTTAGCTAACTATTTGATGTGACAGTCTAGCAAACATTTTTGTCTTCTAGAAGTAGTTACCTTTGTGAACATGAACAACAACAAGGTGGGCCCATATCAGATCTTCATCGGCAACAACAAAAGGGATAAAGTGCATGTAATGTCTTTTTGAAGTAGTTAGAGATATTGGTCTTTGTTGTGACATTCCATAAAGGGAATATTTGTGTAACAAGATGTCACATGTTATTCAATTATCTTGTGACATGTGTCTCCTCTAGCTAGTAGCTTGTTTTCTCCCTTATTTCTATAAAAGGGAATTCAAGGCCAAGAGACAGGATTCCAGTTTTGGTCTTTGTACTTATTTTTATAAATTAGTCATAGGTCCCATTAGTAGGTTTTATGTGGAATGAGAAAACTGTATAGTCCTTTTGTAGAGAAAAAATAGAAATGAGTCTTGTGTCATTTTTGGTGCAGATTTTGAAATATTGAATTGTACGTTGTCTTAAGATTGATATAGCATTTGAGTTAATGAAATAGAATCCAATATTGTTTCTCTCCATTGTATGATTCTAATATCTTTTGAATGAAATATAATAAAGGGTTTCTTTCAATCATTTCATTGTTGTGATGTATGTGATTTATGTTTATGCTGTGATCTAAGGGATCATTTAGATTCTTAAACAAAATTGCAGAGTGGTAGGGCTTGTGCAAGGATTTTGATAAGTAGTCTAACTTTGGGTTATATTAGAGATATATTGTAATGTAATAAATTATTAGTTCAATGTGCTATCAGATAAATTCTACTGTAATTCATTTTACATTTCATGAATTTGACTCCCCAATGGAATAAGGCACATTTTATTAGCTTGTCCTAGTCTTTACAATCATTTTTGTGCTCAATTCATCTATACTTGCTATAAATTGTTGATTATAATACTATATTTCACTTCACGTCTTTTATTATTTGTTTTCCCCATCTCATTCTCCAATAGGTTGAGGATCACTAAAGAATTTGACATTTTTGAGAATTCTCCCTCTTTGTTGAGCTTGTGTATGAGATTATTTTCTTTGTTTTAGTGTGATTTGTGAGTATGAGAAAAGATCATATATTCACTAAGGGATCACCCTCTTAGGTTCTGCAAAGCCCAAAGTGTAGAAGGATCTATTGAATTCTTGTCATAGTCCAAGTTCTAGAGGATGTTGATAGTTGGAGTTGGCTTCTTCATTGATATTTGAAGAATCAACTTGGTTTTTGGCTTTTGCAGTGTAAACGCTTTCGGGGAGCCAACAAAATGGCGACTCTATTGGGAAAATAATGTGAAATTGTAGTCAGTCTTATCATCCATTTGGGAAAATTGCATTGAGTTTTTATTGTGTTTCTAGGATTTGACGGTTTAGTTCGTGGTTTTGTGTTTCTGGTTCATGTTTTCTATTGTAAAGGGTGTTGTAGCATCATAAAATTGCAATCTTGCAATTTTCAACCACATTTGGATCTTCACATCGGTGAATTGAATCCCTAAGCCTGATTAGAGACCTGAGACATGTTCACACTATGTGAAGCTTGCATCTCCTCATACCCCACACTCTCCTATGTTCCTTCATGTCTTGAATTACGACAGGACAGGGGCGTGTTGCTCTTCTCCCCCCTAGGACAGGGGTATGGCACCCCTATCCTTGCCCTATTTTGGGGTCCATCTACATTTATCATGCACTTAGCTTTGCAACTTTGGAGTGGGAAAATTTTCCCTATGTCAGCTTATGATGAAAAATTAGACAATTAACCCTAATTGACGAGTATATAAGATCAATTCTTCCTCCTATTTGCATAACATAATAGTACATATATGAGTTCACTAAGTGGAAGTTGCGATCCTAAGAGAAATCAAGCATTCAAGCATTCATTTCCAGCATTGAGCATTCTCAAGTCTCCTTTCAAGGCTAGGTGTTGAATTCAAGTCAAAGATTCAACAATTGAAGAGGAGATCTCTCTTGACATTCAGTTCTACATAACCTTCAAACAACTCTATCTACATCCTCCCTTGAGGTGAATTCTATTTCAGTGTTTCATTTACATTTACTTGCAAGTACTTCTATTAATCATTTGGTTAATTCAAAAACTAGAGTTTGACCTGAAGGCAAACCCCCAATCCCAACCCCTTTTACTCTCTTTTTTTGTGTGTAGGTTGTAGGTGCGCAATTGTATTTGCAGATTTGGACTTCATTTTCAGAGGTAGAAAAACCCTTTTCAATACGCAAATTTTTCAGAGGACCATGTGCACTTTCAACACAGTCCTGACAACTTTCGCCCGAATTTGTAGTGGAGCTTCATCTCGATATTTTACTGCCAATTCCAGGTGCAAATCTTCATCCCACATTCCTATCTCAAGTTATAATCATTGTTTTTTTGTTCTTACACTTGGTCTTAAATCGTATAATTCAACCTATTGCATTCTAAAAGAGGGTTTACTTTTACTTTCCAAACTCATTATCACTTCACCTAGTATTCAATCTCTTCCTATTGAGATTGGATCTAGTGAATTCTTCCCCTCTCTTTTAAATGTAATGTGCGTGAAAAGGTTAAGGATAATCTTTTGTGAAACTTTCACTCCTCTTGAGGAGAGAAAATCTTTCCTCTTGATTTCTTCATCACCCTCTTTCACCACCATTACATTTTGGTAAACCCGACATCTTACATGCTTGACATTACAAATCATTGCATATTTTTCATTTACAAGTTTAATTTTCTTGCAAATTTACAAAACTTAGTGGTTAATTCAATCAAAACCCTAGTTTGCAAAAAAATGGAATTAAACTTAGGTAAGTGCACAAAGATGGTGGTCAAAAAGGGGGGTATAAGTGGACACTTTTTTTCTGAAATCAAGTGAACCTGAACTTGGAGGCAAAATTTGAAAGTTATCCACTCAAGATATAAAGATAATGAAAGAACCAATATTGTAGTACTATAAATCTAGTTTCCAAACTGCTAAACATTTTCAAAATTGGATAAGATTAAGGGGGTCAAATCCTTTGTGCACAAAAAAATAGACCTTGATTTTTTCTCAAAAACATAACATAGTGTCTCACGTGCACATCAAAAGTCATAGTTAGATTTGGTATTTTGACAAATCCTTTGGCAGAAATATAGTTAAGAGTGAGCACTAGAAGATGTATATCTTTTTGTAATTTTTTGTTGAGTATTTATTTTTAATGATTTTTCCAATCGATCACATCCTGAAAATTAGGTACTTGTTCGTGTGCAATGCATAAGTTGCACTAAAAAAATTAAAAATACAAAATATTTTTTTAAAATTGTAAAGAATAAAGTGCACTACAATAATATATATTTTTTTAAATATGAATAAGTAGATCAAAAGTTATTAAAAAAATGGTGCACGTATGTCTATGAGAACTATAGAGACACTGGTAAAAGAAATTCAATAATAATGTTATTATTGTTCAATTTTAAAAAGAAATATATGGTTAGAAATCTCAAGAGATGGTTGAAAATATGGTGAAAATTTTAGAAATACCCACTTGATGAAGTGTAAACCTGATGATGACAAACTCGAGAAACCAAGTTGATAAAATAAAACACATCAAAAATGAGGGAAATGGAGGGAATTCAAACTTCCAAACCGTAGTTTTTTCATCCAGGCCTATTTCCAAGCCTAAACTATCAAAAGCATATACGAGGTACCTATGGTATAAAAAGCGTGTATGGGGTACTTATGGTGTAAGAAGCATGTATTGTCTATCTTTACTATAAATATCACATACATGCTAATTTTGTTTAAAATTTGGAGTGTGTATAATATGATATTGTATATATAATATATAATATTAATGTGTATGTGTATGTAATAATATATAATATATTAAGTATATATATATACACATATATGGGTATGTATCTATATTGTCTCCCTCTCTCCCCCTCTCAAGCGCATACAAGGTGCCTCTCTTTATCTCCCTCTCTCTCTCTTTCTTTCTCTCTCTCTCCCTCCCTCTCCCTCTCTCCTCCTCTCTCTCTCTCTCTCTCTCTCTCTCTCTCTCTCTGTCCATAACCCATCCCTCTCTCTCTTCTTATCTCCCTCCCTCTCCCCCTCTCCCCCCCCTCTCCTCTCTCTCTCTCTCTCTCTCTCACTCACTCACTCTCTCCCTCTCCCTCTCTCCCTCCCTCCCTTTTCCTTCACATTTTATTTACTACAAATAGCGCATGCAGGTAAGTGAGCCTATTAGTTAGCTACCCTACAATAACATTTTTAAGGCATAGGAGCGCATACACGCTAATTATGAGTTCTAAGCATGTACAAGGTGAAAAAAATATCATTGGACTTCGAAATATTTTAGGGACTTACAACCTACACATAGTTATTAATATACCATGTATGGGGTACTTAGATAGTTTTATTTGCCCAAGAGCCTCAATGACCTCAAAATAAGGTTTTGAGGTTGTTGAAAGCCCCAATGCAATTGTGTTTTCACTTCTATCACAATTTTATACATAGAAGTAAGTAATTTTTTTATTTTTGCATGATTTCAAATGATTGAATTGTTGTTCTTATTCATTTTGTCAATATTATTGTGATTGTTAAATAGTTTTGATTCAAAAAAATAATGATAAGATGCATATTTATAGTTATTTGTTTGTTTATGAACTTTTGTTTGCATATATATGTAATATGATACTATTTAGGACAAATTTAGGACAATCGATATCAATGATGGGAAAGAACAAGCAAGGAATGATGGAACAACGAGAGACTAAAAAGGCAAGACAAAGGCAGCGTATGAAGAAATTACATGACATAATAACAATGGGAGAAGCAAGTATGTTATCCTCAACATCTCAATTTGATTTACCAAACAAACATAATGCACCTAATGCAATTGAAGAAGAGACATTTGATTTACCGTATGAACCTAATGTAATTGAAGAAAATACCACAATGAATAATCAATTAAATGATGAACATACACCTGCTCTATTTGATGAATTGAATGTACACAATGCACCAATGTTAACACCTACTCAAATCATTCATAGGAAACCAAAGTATCTAATTGATATTGATGAGAATATATTGAAGCCAATGCTCGATAAAATAAATGAACGACCTTGTAGGAGTATGGTTAAAATAATATGGAAAAACTATTTTGAAAACTTAAAAAAAACCGCAAGATGTCAAATTTGTTCAAATGATTAAAAATTTGAATTTAAGAGAGATAATGAAAATTCTAGGCCTAAGATCATCTGGAAGTAATAGCAAAAGAACTATTGTGAGAAATATATTTGATGCATATCAAGCTATTGGTTCAAAATCATGTACTAAAGATTCTAATGCTACTCGATGTGTCATTACATCAATCATAATAAGCAAGAAAATAAAAAAAGATATTTTGTTAAGAAAAACAAGTAAGTCATTAAATGTTAGTAGCAAAACATTAAGTAAAGAATTACAGAGGCGAGAAAAAATAGAGGAACCTAACAATAGTTCTCTTTGGGCATTCTTGGGTAGACTACCACACAAAGACAAGGTTGTAGTTGATGTACTAAGAACATTAATTAAAAAAAATTGGCATGACAACACAAGAATTTCGCCCAACCAATGAGATTTTGTTAGCAGGGGAATTGATGATATGATGAAAGAATAAGTATCTGGTAGATTACTGAGGGGGGGGGGGGGGGGGTGGTGAATCAATAAACTAAATAACTGATACAAACTCACAAAGTAAACTTTCACTTGTTAAGATCAATACTCAAAGATTACTAACATCAACTGGTTTGACTGTTATACCAACTTAATAGTAAACAACTTCAATCTTGTAAACATAAAAAATGCTTAAATAAATATCAACATATTCCATCTCTCAATGCTTCCAGTTATCATGCTTTATCAGAATAGTTAAGTAGTTAATCGGACTTGTAACTCATCATGTGCTATGCATTTGATGCAATCCACATTGCTCCTTCCTAGGACAATCAAATGCCCCAAAATAACTTAAACTTATCCTCATACAATGATAACACGTGTCTCCATCATTATTGTTCAATATTAGATCTTCAATCAATAAACTTTGATCGGTTAGGGTTTGACAAAAACAACTGGTAGGGTTTACCTTATACACCAGTTTACAACATCTTCCACAAAGTTTATCACACCGGTTACAAGACAAAAGCAATAACAACAATAACATCAGCAATACCATGAATACCAATATATCATTAATGCAATCTTCATGCAAATGCCAACAATATCCCCCTTTGGAATTGATGACAATACAAATATTAATGCTTCAGATTGCTGATGTGGATCGGTGAATAGGAATCTTGGTTTACATTACCAAGTATTCACCATGCTCTATCTTTCTTCAGCCTATCACTGGATTCCCTTTCCAATCACATAATTCTTCTCCTCAATCACATAATTCTTCTCCCCCTTTGATAGAAATGCCAAATTGAAATTAAAACATGTGATGTTGAATTTTCACTGTGCATCAGCAACATACTGCAACTTGATTCTCCCCCTGTGGAATACATCCACTTCTTCATCAATCCATGTAAAATTCTACAAGTGATTCATGGATTGATGCAATCAACATCATGCTCAACTAACCTCATGAAGGGGTACAACCCCTAGTTGTCTTCTAAGACACTCAAATGTAGTCTTAGGCAGAGGTTTGGTAAAAATACCTGCAAGCTGTTCCTTGGTAGAAACATGCTCTAAGATAACATCTTTACTTTGAACTTTCTCCCTCAAAAAGTGATACTTCAATTCAATGTGCTTATTCCTTGCATGCAAACTAAGATTCTTAGAAATATTTATGGCACTTGTATTATCACGTAAAATATTTATAAGTTTTGAGATCTTCATCTTAAAAGCTTCCAAAATGTGCCTCATCCAAATAGCTTGTGTGCAATTCATATAAGCTGCTACATACTTAGATTCAATAGTAGATTGTGAAGTACAACTCTTCTTTTTACTACTCCATGAAACTAGCCTTCCTCCTAGAAATAGTGCTCCAATGGTAGTACTTTTCCGGTCATCAATATTACCTACCCGATCAACATCTGTGTACGCCTTCAAATCAAAATTGCCTACATATGGGTACCATAATCCATAATCAACTATACCTTTCAGATATCTAAAAATTCTCTTGGTTGCTATATGTGCTTCCTTGGATTCTTCTAAAATCTAGCAACTATACCAACTACATGGGCAATATCTAGTCTATTGTGAACAACATAGTATAATTTTCCAATCATTGACCTATATTCTTTTTCATCTATAGACTTAGATGCATCTTCCTTGGACAATTTACAACCTGTAACCATTGGTGGTCCAACTGGTTTACAGTCACTCATACCAAAATTCTTCAAAACCTCTTTCAGATACTTAGATTGAGTAATAAAAATACCATTCTTCATTTGTTGTATCTGCAAGCCTATGAAAAAAATTATTTCCCCTACTAATGACATTTCAAACTCATTCTTCATTTCATCTGCAAAACTGTTGCTCATGACATCATTACCTCCAAATATAATGTCATCAACAAATACTTCACTGACTGATATTTCATCTCCTTTAGACTTGAGATAAATGTTGTTGTCATCAATGGTTCTTGTAAAGCCTATCTTCATCAGATCTGTATGAAGCCTTTCATACCATGCTCTGGGCACCTTCTTTAATCCATATAAATCTTTATGCAATCTACATACCATGTCTTCCTTATCTGTCGATGCATAACCATCAGGCTCCTCTATATAAACGTATTCTTCAAATATCCCATTAAAAAATGTAGACTTAACATCCATCTGGTATACCTTGAACTTTTTATGAGCTGCATATGTAAGTAATGTTCTAACTCCTTCCAATCTTACTAATAGTGCAAAAGTTTCACCATAATCTTCTCCTTCTTCTTGCACGTAACCTTTGCAAACTAATATTGCCTTATTGTGAACTACAACACCATCTTCATTTAACTTGTTTTTGAACACCCATTTAGTACCTATAACATTCTTGTTTACCGGTCAGGGTACCAGGGTCCAGGTGTTGTTCTTCTGAATTTGATCCAATTCCTCTTCCATTACTTTAACCCAATGATCATCACCAAATGCCTCCTTAGCACTTCTGTAGCACCCCTACTTGTTTGAACTCATATTTTATTATTGGTTGTTTTCGGTGGATACATTACCATGATTTGTTATTCAGACTTATATGACATTATTTCATGCTTCATCTGGATATGAGATGCTTAACTTATTTGCAGTATTTCAGTACTCATGATTTATGAAATTTTATGAATTATTACTATGTACTAACACTTTACTTATCTATGCAATGTGGAAATTATATGTTGTGTGTCCGCGAGTGTATTGGATGTAAGGGGACAATTTTCCTTCACTCATTTTGGTGAGATAGGGAATGTCATGATTCCCCTTCATCGGTGTGTATCTCGTGTTTTCTATATTGTATATATGCATGTGTGGTTCGGTGATGCAGGATATTGCAGGTACAAGTACCGGGTAGGTATGGGGTATCGTCTCCACCTAGCTTAACAGGTCTAAGTGTGCCTTATATTTTCTGATGGAAGTAAAGGAAATAGTAGTTGACCCTATTTTATTCAGTTACACTCGTGTGAGTGTCGTCAGTTGGTCATCCAGTCAGTTTGTTTGGCCTTTGTATTTTGTTGTTTGATATTTTATGAGTATTTTCTTGAGTTTTGCCCAATTTGTGTGTTTAATGATTTTAATTACTGCATGTTATGTTTTATTTATCTGTGAAGGGTGAAAAATTGTTAATAATATGAATTAAATAGTGATGCTAGGATTTAACATCCTTTGTGTAGAAGTAGGTGAATTATCCAAACTATGTTTGATGTTTGGTTTTTAATTGTACTATAGGTGTATGTATTTTAAATATTAGGAATCGATTATAAATTTGTATATTCAAAAGTGAATATAGTTCAGGTTAATTTGATTAATTTTATATGACTAATTAAAAGATGAATAATTGAATTCTACGACCTAGTATAAAATAATGAATCATTTGTTATATAGATGTAAGTAAAATGGTAGACAACTTGAATTTGTCAATAACACATATTCGTATATATATACATATATATATATACATATATATATACATATATATATATACATATATATATATACATATATATATATACATATATATATATACATATATATATATATATACATATACGTATATATATAGAATATTTAATTATGTTTAAGTGATTATTTCCATATTATATGATCATGACCATTCAAAATAATGTATTTATGATTAAACATATATATAATTTAAATTATATATCTTATTTCTCATAAGTTTTTACATTAGACTTTCTTTTAAATAAACTTGTGATATATAAAATAGTCAAATAGTATATATACTTATATGTATATAATATTAGAAAAGGTGGCAGGTTTAAAGTCTTAAAACTTAAGTCGACGGCTAGTAAACGACAGAGTAACCGTAGGGTTGGTCGACCTAGGCACCATGACTCATGGTGAAACATGGCGAAGATTTGGCAGGTCGATGGTCAATGGATGGGGAGATTTGGCAACGTGAGTGATATTCAAGTTCATGACAAACACTTAAGTGTTTTTAAACATGTCTAAACTTTCTGACCCCTCCACCAAGCAAGCAATCTACCACATAGCAGCCATTGAGACTTGGGAGATCACTGTTCACGTAACCAACCATTTGGATGCAGAAGTTGATAGTGGACTTGGCAAAACTGTAGTTAACCCCTCTCCCTTTCCATTAAACCAACCACCACATGGTGATAACACCGACTACGTAGCAGGTGACACCATGATGAAAGGTTAAATGCAAGGTATGCATGGTCTAAGAGAAGTCGACTTGGTATATTCCCCCATGACCCACAGTGTAATGGAAGACAAACGGGTTAAAGTAGTCGACCTGGGAATCCTCCTCTCTTTTCTACGAACACCAACCACGTTGCAGCATAGGTTTCCACACCAACCACTCCTCCCTTGCAATAAAAGATACTCCACGATGAACATCGACCGCCAATTAAGGATTGGTCAACAATTAACATGGAGACCATGGGTAGATCTAGCAGCATGAGCAATGATCTCACCCATGACAACTCCCTCATTCCGCAAAGAAAGACGTCGATATCCATGATCTGTGGCTTATAACTGCAGAGGGAAATGAGTTAGAAGGCACGTGTGCAATGAAAATAGGAAAACCAACGATAGGAAGAGATGCATATTCGACTCATGCACTCCGAACTGCAGAAACATTTTAGACGTGTAGACTAAAGGATGTGATAAACGATTGGTATAATTAAGACTTGATATGGAGTTAAGTTGAAAGTTCAACATAATGCATAGAAGACTCCTCATCAATCACAATCATCGAGCCTTTGAATGGGGAGAAATCATAGGAAATTTTAGGATAAATAGAGGTGGGAGTAAGGAAGAGGGGGACATTCATTTGGTAAGCAAGGAAGGATGATATATTCATGAAGAGAAGAATAGAATAAGAGATACAACTAAGGAATAGAGAATGAAATAGGAGAATAGCAACTTGGAGAATAGCGAGTTGGAAGATAGCAAGTTAGAAGATAGCAAGTTAGAGGATAGATCGGTTTGAGATTGGCAAGCAAGGCATAGTGCTTTTTGGTGGTAGATCGTCAGAAGTCTCACAAATCAGATTCAAGCTTGCAAAGAGGTCGGAGTTTCTTTTGATTTTGTTTATTATTGGAGGAAGTGTGAAATTGGTAGTTTTAAATATAGGTTATGATTATTTATTTGATTTTGCTTATATCATTGTTAATTGAAAATGTTATTATTAATCATTTGAAATAGAGGAATGGAAATCATAGTGAAAAAGAGATGTTTACTAATTTAATTACTATAGTAGTGAATAGGGATATTTAATCTCTAGTCATATTATAAAATTAGTTGTTAGGAATCCTGATAGAAGTTACGGAAGACATTATGTTTCTTTTCGCTAAGAAATATCAACATTTCTTAAGGTTTTAAATTCTGAATTTATACCATCTAAGTTTTGCATAGTTCTATGTGTCATGGATTAAATTACCTCTTTTCTCTACAAAATGGCAACGTTAATTATTCGTATTAATATAGTTGTAAAATTCTTACTGCAAGTTATTTATGCATTTGGATGTTTTATGAAAAGATTGCCTGTAATAGGATCTTGTTTAAATGGTGTTTGCAGTCAAGTCTAAATTTCACCGTATTTCGGGTTAAGTTGTCATTGTGTCCTATGTTTCTTGGTCAGGTGTAGATGTATAACCTTATTGATGTGATTCATTGTGTGTTTTGTCGAAATGGTCAATCTTTGGTTAGTGAATTGTGTTTCCTTCACCTATGGTATGTCAGGATTAGGTATGGTTGTCTCTGTCGCCATAGAGTTCTCATAGAGAGACCTTTCCTTTAGTGTCCTATGAGTGAGAGTGGCTTTCGAGCAGGGGCCATGCCCGAAGTGGATGACAAGATAACCCATTGGAAGTCAGTTAAAAAGTGATACCCTAATAATTGATTAGGGGGTGGTTAGAGTAAATATTAATTAAGATAATGTGCCTCGTGCATAGGTGTAGCGCTTGTACAGGGCTCATAATGTTACGAGAAGGCCTGGAATGGCAAACTTACCACCTTGTCTTCATGAAAGGATTGGTAGGGTCCGCATGAGACTTAATTGGAGCCTAAAGCTGGGAGAGGTTACCAAGACAAAGAGCCAAGACCTAGGAGGTTGTACCATGGTATCCATCTTAAGCTATGCGATGACACTCTCTCCTTAGAGTCACTAGTGTTTGTGAGTTGAGTCACATGGATGTTTACAGAGTCTTGTAGTTCTTTCGTACTTGTCTTACTTTACTTGCTTGAGGGTTTTCTACTATCTCCTAGCACGGTGGGGTGGTAGTGTCACTTCCCATCGGATGTTCTGGAATGTATCTTCAGGCGAGGAAGGGCTTCACTGATGTTCTTGGTTCGTGGTTCATGTACTAGCTCTTGTTCATGATCATTGTTCAGTTGAAACCTTGAGGTCATTGTATCAAGCTTTTATGTAACCTTGATTTTGTAACATTGTAGTTCATGGTATTTTTGTAAACATGTATTTTTGGATATTGTAAAAGGAAATCATTGGAATGTATGTTAATTCAATTGTTTTAATCTTTTGTATATATAAAATGAATGCATTGGAGTACTTGATTCTTTCATTATGGAATATGGATGTATGTGTAGTTTTCGTCTTAAGCATTTGATTTTCCTATTTAGATGAACAATTGGATTAACTGTAGTGTTAATATAATCTATGAAGTAATATTCATTGGTAACACTTAAGGAATCATGTGTTAGACTTCCGCTATGTTATTAGACGTGCAATTGTTATAATTATGCACTTAAGCTTTAAAAAAAATAAAAATTATTTCACCCTTTAGTTGCCTAGATTGTGATGTTTTCCTTTAGGGTTTTTGTCGGGGCATTACATTTGGTATCAGAGCATAAGTTTCAACACTGGGTACTCTGGGTTTGTAGTGAGACTATTCAACTTGATCCTTTTTGCTTAGGTCTTAATGTTTGTGTTTCCCTTGTTTATCCTTGCCATAGATCTGAACCGTTTTCTCTTTGTAGTGCTAGGTCATGGCTAAGAAAACTAGGAGGGGTGGGTAGTAGAGTTGGCTATAGGTGTCCATGTTTCTATAGATGCCTTTGTTCCTAGTTGTGAGTTGGACCTAGGAATGATAGTTACTTCAGTGACCTTTGAGTCATTCCTTTGGATGCTTATGGAATTGTGTTGGGAATGGATTGGATATCTTCTCACAGTGCTTGCATAGACTGTTGCAACAAGATAGTGGAGTGTTTAGATGACCTTGGTAAGAAAGTATAGATTGTTGGAGTTAAGAGATTGATATCCCTACATATGATATCCTCTATGAAACTTAAGCGGTGCATGCGTAAAGGGTGTCTGCATTTTGCAGTTACTCTTGAGGACGTGGATGAGTCAAAGAGTCAAGAAATCGCTCTTGATAGTCACCCTATTCTTTGAGAGTATGCTGATGTGTTTCCATTGGATATTACTAGTATGCCTCCAAAGCGAGATAGACTTTCACATTGATTTGGTTCCTAGTGCAGAACCTATTTCAAGAGCCTCATATCGGATGACTACTTAGGAGTTGACTGAGTTGAAGTTGCAGCTAGGGGAATTGTTGACCAAGGGATTCATTCATCCTAGCGTCTCTCCTTGGGGTATGCCTGTTATCTTCATTAAGAAGAAGGATGGTTCTCTTTAGTTATGCATTGATTACCGACAGCTGAATAAGGTAACCATCTAGAATCGATATCCATTGCCTTGTATAGATGATCTTTTCGATCAGGTAAAGGGAGCCAAGGTGTGTTTTTTTAAGATTGACCTGAAATTTGGATATCATCAGTTGTGCATTCAAGATGCATCAAAGATAAGAGAGTTGTATTTTTATTTATTTTAGGCTTCCAGGAGTAAGCCTAGCTTTGGGGGGGAGAATGTAGTACCCATAATCGTTTGAACTCATATTTTATTATTGGTTGTTTTCAGTAGATACATTACCATGATTTGTTATTCAGACTTATATGACATTATTTCATGCTTCATCTAGATATGAGATTCTTAACTTATTTGCAGTATTTCAGTACTTGTGATTTATGGAATTTTATGAATTATTGCTATGTACTAACACTTACTTATCTATACAATGTGGAAATTATATGTTGTGTGTCTGCAAGTGTATTGGATGTAAGGGGACAATTTTCCTTCACTCATTTCAGTGAGACAGGGAACATCGTGATTCTCCTTCATCGGTGTGTATCTCGTGTTTTCTATATTGTATATATGCATGTGTGGTTCGGTGATGCAGGATATTGTAGGTACAAGTACAGGGTAGGTACATGGTATCATCTGCACTTGGCTTCATAGGTCTGAACGTTCCTTATATTTTTTGATGGAAGTAAAGGAGATAGTAGTTGACCCTATTTTATTTAGTTACACTCATGTGAGTGTCGTTAGTTGGTTGTTCGGTCAGTTTGTTCGGCCTTCATATTTTGTTGTTTGATCTTTTATGAGTATTTGCTTGAGGTTTTCCTAGTTTGTGTGTTTAATGATTTTAATTACTGCGTGTTATGTTTTATTTGTCTATGAAGGGTGAAAAATTGTTAATAATGTGAATTAAATATTGACACTAGGATTTAACGTCTTTTGTGTAGAAGTAGGTGAATTATCGAAACTATGTTCGATGTTTGGTTTTCAATTGTACTATAGTTGTACGTATTTTAAATATTAGGAATCGATTATAAATTTGTATAGTCAAAAGTGAATATAGTTCAGGTTAATTTGATTAATTTTATATGACTAATTAAAAGATGAATAATTGAATTCTATGACCTAGTATAAAATAATGAATCATTTGTTATATAGATGTAAGTCAAATGGTAGACAACTTGAATTTGTCGAAAACACATATTTGTATATATATATTCGTATATATATATATATATATATATATATATATATATATATATATATATATATATATATATATATATATATATATATATATATATATATATATATATATATATATATATTTAATTATGTTTAAGTGATTATTTCCTTATTATATGATCATGACCATTCGAAATAATGTATTTATGATTAAACATATAAATAATTTAAATTATATATCTTATTTGTCCTAAGGTTTTACGTTAGACTTTCTTTTAAATAAACATGTGATATATAAAATAGTAAAATAGTACATATACTTATATGTATATAATAATAGGAAAGGTGGCGGGTTTAAAGTCTTAAAACTTCAGTCGACGGCCAGTAAATGACAGAGTAACCATAGGGTTGGTCGACCTAGGCACCACGACTCACGGTGAAACATGGTGGAGACTTGGCAGGTCGATGGTCAATGGACAGGGAGATTTGGCAACGTGAGTGATATTCAACTTCATGACAAACACTTAGGTGTTTGTAAACATTTCTAAACTTGCTGACCCCTCCACCAAGCAAGCAATCTACCATGTAGCAGTCATTGAGACTTGGGAGATCACTGTTCACGTAACTAGCCATTTGCATGCAGAAGTCGATAGTGGACTTGGCAAAATTGTATTAACCCCTCTCTCTTTCCATTAAACCAAGCACCACATGGCGATAACACCAACTATGTAGCAGGTGAAACCGTAATGGTAGGTTAAATGTGAGGCATGGGTGGTCTAAGAGAAGTCGACTTGGTATATTCCCCCACGGCCCACGATGTAATGGAAGATAAACTGGTTGTTAGTGAACAGATTTGTCCTTCAAAGATAACTATAGAAATAAACTCAAAATGCCCATAATGAAGGACAAAAATTACTAACAGTTGGATAGATTATCATTGAAGTGATAATCTTCCTCTGAATTGAGAGGTACAGCTCCCTCTTAGAAGATTTACAAGGAATTAAATTGCTGATATGGTTTTAACCAGAAAGCAATAAAGGAAAATAACATTCATCCATAGCCATGAAAATGAATGCCAAAGTCTTACAAAATAGATATAAATGAAAACCATTAAATCAAAGTTTAATTTTGTGCACTTATGGATAGCACTTGGACTAAAAACTAACAGACAAAGTTGTTGCTCCAATATGGCTTACTTTCAAGCACACAGACTTGTAATAAATCCACATACACAATTTATTATAACATAAAAGACATTAATAAACAAATGCAAAGGCTCAAAGTCCAGCTATAGTAATGAGAAGAATATCAGCAACACAAAGATTGAAGATATCATCTGCATTCTATTTATGTCTGAAAGTCAACTCAAAGATTGATATTTTCTGTACAAAGTATTGCTTAGAAAACATTCAACTCCTCCCTTGCAAATAAAAATCTACTCTCCCTCACCCATAGGCTACTGGAAGAAAAGAAAAAGAAGAACCCCTCCTCTTTCAATCCTTTCACAATAAATAGTTACATGAAATCTTTATTCAGTTTTTATAATCGAATCTTGAAAAACCTTTTCACTTAAGCTTTTTACTTTCCCCATTACTCTCTTTTTATAACATAAAATATTTATAAACATTAGAAACATAATTCTCTAAAGTTTATAATAATATTTGGATAGGTGGCACTTGAATATTTTAACTCAAAATAAAAATATTCATTATGCTAGGCGGACTGAAAATATTGTGACAGTCAAAATTAGTCTCGGTATGGGGGCCATAACTATTATTTCCACTGTTGGATCTTTCTTAATTTTTCCTATGTTGTCCACAACCTAGTTTTCTGCATTCTGACTGGAGAGATTTCAAAAATATTGACTGAGGAAAAATATACAAGCTACTATGTGTGGGTCTATATGACTATCATAAAATCAAACCTGTAGAGATTGAACCTTGAACTTCATCGAACAGTTTGAACATCACTGAACTGTTTGAAACTGGTTCAAACGGTTCACAGTCTGGAGAAAGAGTATATGAAATATCACTTGTGACCATGAAATAGAGCTACTGCAAAACACTTAAGTGAACATTAGCCCGAAAATGTCTTAGACGCAACTTAGAACCTGCTGTACCTAAATGAACACTACGAACTCTATTCAATATGGTTCAAGGGGTTCATGAGGTTCATGAGGTTCAGCAGACCATTGAAACTTAACACTGAGGATTTGGAAATGATTTAGAGGTGGATTAGGGATTGAACCAATAAATTTTTAACAAGACAAGGACTCAACTAAAAATTTTGCAAGACAACTCACTCTTGTTATAAGGTACGAATGACAAGGTAACACCGATTAAAGTAGTCGACCTGGCAATCCTCCTCCTTTTTATATGAACACAACCATGTTGCAACATAGGTTTCCACACTAACCACTCCTTCCTTGTGATAAAACATACTCCACGATGAACATCAACCGCCAATTAAGGATTGGTCAACAGTTAACGTCGAGACCATGGGTAGATCTGGTAACGTGAGCAATGATCTTGCCCATGACAACTCCCTCATTCCGCAAAGAAAGATGTCGACTATTATATAATCCATGATCTGTGGCTTATAAATGTATAGGGAAATGAGTTAGAAGGCACATATGCCATGAAAATAAGAAAACCAATGATAGGACGAGATGCATAGTCGACTCATGCACTCTGAACTGCAGAAACTTTTTAGACGTGTAGACTAAAGGATAGGATAAACGATTAGTATAATTAAGACTTGAGATGGAGTTAAGTTGAAAGCTCAACATAGTGCATAGAAGACTCCTCATCAATCACAATTATCGAGCCTTTGAATGGGGATAAATCATAGGAAATTTTAGGATAAATAGAGGTAGGAGAAAGGAAGAGGGGGGGCATTCATTTGGTAAGCAAGGAAGGACAATAGATTCGTGAAGAGAAGAATATAATAAGAGATGCAACTAAGGAATAGAGAATAAAATAGGAGAATAGAAAGTTGGAGAATAGAGAGTTGGAGGATAGCAAGTTAGAAGATAGCAAGTTAGAAGATAGCAAGTTAGAGGATGGATCGGTTTGAGATTGACAAGAAAGGCATAGTGCTATTCGGTGGAAGATCGTCAGAAGTCTCACAAATCAGATTCAGGCTTGCAAAGATGTGAGCGTTTCCTTTGATTTTTTTCATTATTTAAGGAAGTGTGAAATTGGTAGTTTTAAATATAGGTTATCATTATTTATTTGATTTTGCTTATATCGTTGTTAATTGAAAATGTTATTATTTGTGTATAATGAAAATGGATAACAATAATAACAATATTGAAAGGCTAAATAGATTCAACCACAAAACCCTAGCCTAACAATCAACAAAGATCCACCATAACATATGAAGATTACCTAAGACAATGCAAATCAAATGAAATCACAAAGATTATACCATCACATATCCAATAGGGTTTGGATCTCCATTCTTCCTATCTCCATTGATCTTGCTTTATATATTTGCTCTCAGATTTTTTTATGTGCACAAGAGCTCAACAAAGAACGGAATGTGGTTGCAAGTAAGATCATAGTGTAGCCAATTGATCAAGTTGTTAGCTCATTAGGATCATTAGGATTCTTGATTAGGGTCATTAGGGTTTGATAATGAAGGAAGCATCTCCTTATATAGAAGACACTATATGAAATGGAGGGATAAGATTGAGAGGTGTAAAAAGGAGGTCGGCTAGGATTAGAGGGTAGGTAGAAGAAATAGTAAAATAATGAAAGAGGTAGGTAGTGTAGGAATTAAGAGATGAATGACATGTGTCATGTGTAGAAAAAGATAATGAATTAATTAAATAAATAAAGATTTATTTAATTAATAGAAGAAGTAGGATAATTAAATAAATAAGATATTTATTTAATTTAGGAAAATGATAATTTAAATAAATAAATGTATTTATTTAAATGAGAAATAAGGCTAGAAGAGGATAAATGAATTAATTAAATAAATAAAGATTTATTTAATTAATAGAAGAATTAGGCTTAGATAATTAAATAAATAAAATATTTATTTAATTAGACATGACAATTTTAGGTGTCTACATTTTGCCCCTCTTTGAGACAATGTGGCTTGTCGCGTTGTTTCAAAGAAGATAAGATGAACTGATACAGAGTTGCCCCAGAATGGGAATGATATGCCCCCTCGAGAGATTGGATGAAAAAGTCTGAAAAGATTGCAGACAATCTCTCGATAAGAAAGAAAAGCTAGAATGGATTGACCGGATAAAGTGACAAAGTCACGGGATGAAGAAGACTGACTCAGGAAATGAAGGCTAAGGCTAGGATAGGCTATAAGATAGACCACAGGCAAAAGACATCCTCATTGTAATCTACACCCTCACGAGATCACAGTGTAGAGTGAGAAAAAGAGCAGCAGTAGTCAACAGCGATGGCTTTCGTACACAGATTCGACCGCGTTCGCCAATTTCAGAGACCAACAGAGGCAGGAGAGCCGGTAAGTACCACCAAACCTCCTCGTACTTTGACGTATTTGCTTTTGTCATTAATGCATGTCAAATAGAGCAATAAATGCACCTAGGAATAGTGTACAAAAAAAGTGAAATCGCATCTGCGTCGGTGCTAGGCACGTCTGTGTCGGACAGGCGCGTCTGTGTCGGTGCCAGGCACGTCTGTGTCTGGAACCGCGTTTGTGTTGAATGCGGGCGCATCTGTGTCTTTCAAGGGCGTTTATGTTGCAAAGTCGCGTTTGTGAACAACTTAGGCACGTTTATGTCAAACAGGCGCGTCTCTGTTGTTTAGGTGCGCTTGTGCAGTCAATAGGTGCGTTTGTGAGTTAGAAACGCGTTTATGTCTGAAAATGCAAGGTTTTTGTCTTCTAGGTCAAATCGGCAGTTCTGTGATAAACATACCCTGTCGATTGGAGAAGCTGCTCAGAGGATACACTCAAGCAGGTCCTCTAGGAAGACTAGGATAGATCAAGGCACTTTGTGATGAACAGGGAGCACCAAGATAGAGTACTTTGTGATGAACAGGGAGTACCCAAAGTATGAGCAGCACTTTGTGATGAACAGGGAGTGCAAAATGTGAGTAACACTTTGTGATGAATAGGGAATGTCACACACGTAGTACTTTGTGATGAACAGGGAGCACTACTAGGATAGATAGCAACACTTTGTGATGAACAGTGAGTGTCACTGAGATAGATGACCATATGCATTTAGATAGCGAGTAGCATTTTGTGATGAACAGTGAATGCCACCATGACTGACATGATTGATTTGTTTGACTGTAGGAGTATTTGCCTATGCTAGAGTCACGGGAGAGATTCCCGTCCACATAGAGGTTGCGACCGGAGTTGTCTTTTCAGGATAGAGCTACCATCGAGGAGATGGGTTTGAGACACGTATTGTATGTGCCTGAGTTTCGGGCAAACATGGGTTTGCTGACTGCGCTGGCCGAGAGATGGCATTCAGAGACATGCACATTTAATTTGCCGATGGGTGAGATGACAGTCACCCTTGAGGATGTTTATAGGATTCTACATATACCAATCGATGGAGAGCTGATTCCATACGATCGCGACGGAGACAGAGAGGCTTTGAGATGGGTGTTTCAAGATCCTGGCCTAGAGATGAGAGCAGGACATGTGGCATGGGATACCATGACTGCGATAGGGTTAGCTTTGCCAGCTGTGATTGGAGGAGCTATTAGTGGGTTCCTATGTCCGGACAGAGCAACACGGGGGTTGGCAGTGGGCTGGGGAGGAGCACTAGAGATATTGGTGACGCAGCACACCAGATATGCGTGGGGTCCATGTGTTTTGGCCCACCTATATTATGAGCTTCACCAGTTTGTCTACCATGGATCAGTGGGACTGGGTTGTGGAGTGACACTACTGCAGGTTTGGGCATACGAGCATCTTCCTATCACGCGGCCGATACACTTCAGAGGGAGAGGTCATGGATGGAGTTTTGTTCATCTGTACGACATGATCACTTCACAGCCTCGGATTGGCAGGTTAGAGCATTGGTGGTGAGTGATAGATGACATTGACGTCGTCATCTGGAGGCCATATCTGGGATACGAGGAGTGGGAGGATGATGCAGTGGAGCTGCCTTACACCTTCCGGAGCAGGTATTTGATTAGGCGAACGCCCTATATACTGGAGAGCCAGCTGGTGGATAGAGTATGCAGGCAGTATGGTAGGATCCAGAGGATGCCACGAGGCTCGGGTATGTATGCCCGTACAGTTAGGGATCAAGCGCAGTTCGGGCCTTTATTGTCATATGATCAGGCAGTCACACAGCTGGCAGAGATGGTGCCCCTACCTTGGGATATGTGGCCAGAGATCGAGGACGTCGGGATGGATGCAGAGTATTCTGCATATTGGGCAGAGCATCCGTTCCCACGGTTGACAGATCCAGGAGAGTTACTGGAGGGCGATGGAGGAGGCGATGATGATGAGGATGGTGGGGGTGATGGAGGCCGAGGCCGACGGAGATGGAGGGGAGTAGTTGGGGAGAGGAGGGTGGCACCTCGAAGAGAGGGTGGACAGGAGGGACAGGCCTAGGTGGTGAGGGGTCATGGTGGAGTGCCCCTGTAGGTACCAGCAGCACAGGGTCCTAGAGCACAGGGACAGAGATAGGGACAGGTACAGGGACAGCTGTCAGTACAGGCACAAGGACCTAGGAATGTACCGAGATAGGTACCCATTCAGGCACTAGTACAGGTACAGGGACAGGTACAGGGGCAGGCACCCGCAGAGGGAGAGCCACAGGCAAAGTCAGAGGGTGGGGATCCAGAGGAGGATGAGCTGATTGAGCTCAGGGAGATCTGCCAGGGCCAGGCAGACAAGATCCAGGAGCTGGAGAGGGAGAGGGACCGACTCAGAATCAGGCTCAGGGATACTTAGCGGGAGAGGGATCAGGCGATTCAATGCTACACTGAGGTTGAGACAGCGCTGAGGGCAGGGAGGCAGGCGGCGGAGGACACAGGAGCAGGCTACGCATATGTCCTACGAGCCAGAGAGGAGATTGCCTACTGGAGGGACCTGTATTATGGTGTCATGCCAGCAGATCAGCGGGTGAGGAGCTTCCATAGACCATCGCAGACAGCGACAGCTACGGGAGGGAGTCGGAGGAGACAGGCATCGAGTGGTGGGGTCATGGGTCCTCCACCACCACCAGATAGGGGGGACAGGCAGGCTGATCCTAGAGCGGGTCCTTCTAAGGCTCAGATTCCATCGAGGCCAGGCGGCTCCGAGGGAGGGAGTTCATCATAGCCATAGAGGGCTCCCTTGTATCATTATTTGTACCATTTTTTGTATTGTAGACACCTGCGGGTGATTGTAGCCATATGATTTTTTGACATCATTGTATCATGACATTTTTTATTATATATATGAGAGATGATTCATTTTTGCGGCAGCTATATGCATGTGTACCTATGTGATGAGATGTTCTTAGAATGTATGCTTATGATATGGATGCAAATATGTATATGATGCAATGCAATATTTTTTATTTTTTTTTGTTCGTTTATGTTTTATATGTGCATGCATGATGCAAATGTGAATGTAAGTAATGCAGATGAATATGATAATGCAAATGTAAATTGTGCTAACAGGTGTTGTGTGCAGGATGCGATGTAGTTGTGATATCTATATGTATGTAAGAAATGCTTATATGTGGTAATGTAGGTGCAGCTATATGAAATGCAAATGTTTTTGGTGTGTCATTATACTCAATCATGTGATAGCAGGCTACACGGACTCGAGAAGGATGATGGAAGTCAATCAAGAAGGGGGGATGAAAGATAGAAGATATGAAAGTGAAAGAGCTTCTTGTGTGTTATCATCATTGAGATTTATTATGGCAAAATACGTTATGACAATCGAGGCATATGTTCGACCCAGAAAGTCATTGCACCTGTTTGCATGGAGATAAGATAGTCACAAACAAGGAATGCCCCAGTTCATACTATACTCATAGTGTCCTCATATCCTTGGACAAGTCATAGCATTACTAAGAGACAATCCACAGATAGCAAATACAAATAGGTGACAATACCCCATCCTCACCTTTCTAGTCAAAGACATCCTGGAGATAGAATCTCTAGTCAGAGACATCCCGGAAAAACTAAAAGACATGTCACCAAAAAGATAAAATCAAAAGAAAACCAAGACTCGACGCCAACATCCATTGTAGTCCTCAAGTTTAGTGTCTCTTGTCACTTGTATAAGTCTTATTTGATTGTGGTCACAATGTTTACTTTCATAGAAAGGATAGATAGCACGGAACCATAATGTTATATGAGTCTGTTGAAATATTTGATTTGTTGAAGCCCATTGTTGTTGCTGTGTCTCATCTAAAACTGACTGAATCCATGAAACTGATACTTTATTGCGGAGAAGATGAAACTTTATTGCGGATTGTGCGCGGATAGACTGAAGGAAGCTGGAAGAAACTGTACTCCTTGAAACATGTGATGTTCTCAGTTCCACACCCATCACTAGACGTAGGATTTTGCCTTAGCCATAGATAGGATCTGATTTATTATGGATGGAAAGGGAGGCGAAAAGGGAGGTTTATTATGAATGGCTAACCAATCTTGGGTAGATCAATAACAAGCCATGATGGGAATGGGTAAGTTTATTATGAATGAATAGGTTGTGAGTGTGTGCAAAGTGAAATGATGAAGAGAATCCTGAAGGAGGGAGGAGCAATGTCTCTACACATGGCGCTGGTGACCCAGTTTTCACCATGGTACTTGCCCAGGGCGCCACCGAAGTGGTTTTCACCGTTGGACGAAATTATTTCTCTTTACTTTTTTCGATTTTTCAATGTTTTTTGTGTCACAAGGTGCCTGTTTGCCAGGTTTTCACCAAGTAACGATTTTTTTGTTTTATAATTTTTTTTGTATTTTTGAATTTTTTGATTTTTTTGTATTTTTGAAATTTTTGATTTTTTTGTATTTTTTGAATTAGGATACTCTGAAGAGCTATGTATAAAACCTATGAAGGTGCATGTTGTTGATAGGATCCTCCAAAGGTTCACCTTCTGTAGTTGAGAGCTGATATGCCCCAGATCCATATGCTGTTGTAATGACGTAAGGACCAAGCCAATTTGGTTCGAACTTGCCCTTCTTCTCTCTATCTTGCTGATTTTTGGGATTTTCTCTGAGAACCAAGTCACCTACCTCAAATGTGCGAGGCTTGATTTTATGATTGTAGATGCACTGTTCCTTAACTGAATGATGTGTAGCTTGAGTGTCTGTCTTCCTTGATGAAGGAATTGAGATAGAATTACTAGTGTGTGGACTACACAGGCCCGTATGCATGTCACCTGAAGAAGTTTGGGCATCACTGATAGCAAAGTCCTTCAAGGAAGCTCCATTAAAGGTCCATGATGTATCCCCAGAAGGGAATGGATGTGTGGAACAAGTGGATGAGTGATGGAGGCTTATGATTGTGAAAATAAGTGAAAGTAGGATAGCATGATGGAGACTTAGGATCAACAAGTAATCTTTTTGACTTGCAATTGTAGAATTTTTGCCCCCAGTTATTTTGATATTAGGGGAGATCATCTCTTGCTCTTTTTGCTTCATAGGAGTTTTATCCTTGACTTTGATTTTTGTAGAGTCCAATAGCTTTTGATTTTGATTTGGACTAAAGGACTTTTCTTTATTAGTGACTTTTAGATTTTTCTTTTCAAAGCTTGATTTTTGATCCCCAATGAGTAAGGGCTTTTGTAATTCTTGTTGATCCAAGTCTGGAAGTGGAGTGGAAATGGAATGAGTGGATGATATGGTAAGGCTATGTGAGTTCTCAAGAGGGTTGGCGATACGCTCAATAGATTCTTTGTTGGAACCAGTCTTAGGATTGTTGATATCAAGAGATGCTTGCACCACTAGAGGAGATTTGCATTTACACTTAGTAGCCACAACACTAGGTGGTTCACACCCAATTCCTTGGCATTGCAAATTGCTTGTAGATTGTTCCTATTGAAAAAATGTGTTAGGAGATAGTGGGAGTTGGTCAACATGAAATATATACTCACCACATCCTAGGTCTTTAACCTTGAATTTTTCTTTGAGCTCTATTTGTTTTGATGTAGAAGCTTTCAATGATTCTGGATCCACATATGTTGAAGATGGAATAGCTTCTCGATTAGCTGGAATTGTTATTTCTGATCTAGGTCGCAGATTGTTGCAATATATGAATGGATTTGGATCACCATTAACTATTATTTCAACTCCATTGTGAGGAAACTTAATGCATTGGTGATATGTAGACGGGACTGCCCTCATTTCATGAATCCAAGGACGTCCTAGCAATATGTTGTATGTGAGATCAAGATCAAGTACTTGACAAACCACATCCTTTGTAACTGGCCCAACTCTGAGAGGTAAGGTGACTGTACCCTTGGATGAACGCTCTTCATCATCATATGCTTTGATAGTAATTTTATTTGTAGAATTCACAGCTTTGTCAGAATATCCCAATTGTTTAATAGTGTTCAATGTACAAATGTTTAGACCTGCTCCTCCATTTATCAGGACTCTTTTTATTCGATGTTTGTGTATGAAGGCTTCAATGTGTAATGGTGCGTTATGTGGCTGACTTACGGAGGCCTCATCGGCTTCTGTGAAAGTAAGGGAGTGTGGAATGGAAAGGTATCCCACCATGGCTTGAAACTGGTCCACGTTCAGATCAGTAGGAATGGCAGTATCTCTCAAGATTTTGTCAAGAATAGCTTTATGTGTGGGAGATATGCGTAATAGCTCAAGGATTGAAATGAGCGCGGGTGTCTTCCCTAACTGTTCTACAAGGTCATACTCAGGTTTGGTTGATGAAGAAGCGGTGTTTTTAGTTGGAGCACCTTGCAAAGTAATTTTACCTCGACGGGTTGTAACGTGACATTCAAAGGTAGGTTCGGAAGAAGATCCAACACCTTTTAGGACAATCTTGGGTCTCTGAGTAGATTTCTCAGATGCTTTGTCCTTGATGATAATAGTAGAGACGTAATTGTCCATCGAGATATTATTGATAGTTGAATCATAGTTGTAAGGTGCTCTAGTATAGTTGGCTTGGTCATCTGTGGCTTTAGCTTTTCCCTTGTCATGTTTTGGGAATGGTTCCTTAAACATCTCATGTTCTTGATTAGACAAATGTCCCTCAATCTCAATGTCACCTCTATCAATGAGATCTTGTATGATGTTCTTCAGTCGATGACAATTCCCTGTCTTATGGCCCTTGCTCTTATGAAATTCACAATACTCATCATCATTCCACCAATTCGGTTTGACCTTTGGTTCATATGGCGGGAAATTTGGAATTGTGATCACCTTGTTTGCCACTAACTTCTTGAAAACTGACTCAAGTGGTTCTCCCAACGGGGTATACTTCCTTCGTGATCTAGGAGTTGTTTGAGTATTCACTTGATTGTTTGTAGAATTTGATCCTGAAAAGATGAATTCGGGTCGCACTGTGTTGGCATCAACAACACCATCATTGACTGTATTCTTGTTTTTATTCCAAAATCTTGGCTTGTCTTTTCCTTTAAAGTCATCTTTGTTTTCCTTAAATATCTTAATGACTCCTTGTTCAATTAGGACCTTTTCTGTTGCTAAGCCTTTTTCGATAACATCCTTGAAGGTGGACAAACAAGCTTTCCTTAGATCATAGCCAATATCCTTGTTAACGTTTTGAGTGAACATTTCTACCATTTGTTTTTGGGGAATTTCACAAGAGCATCTGCTGGCTAGATTTCTCCATCTTTGTAAAAATGACACAAAAGATTCTCCCTCCTTTTGCTTAGTATTGCACAAAGTAGTGACTGAGATATCTGTCTCAATATTGTAGGAGAAATGTTGAATAAATGCCTCTGCTAAGTCACCCCATGACTTAATACCAGGAGGTAATTGAGAGAACCATTCCATAGCTTGATCGCCTAAGCTTTGCAGGAACAACCTCATCAAGTATGTTTCTTCTGCCGCTACCTCTATGCAAGCTGTGAAAAATTGTTGTATGTGTGCCTTGGGGTCTCCTTTTCCTCTATACTTGTCTTATTTTGGCGTCACAAAGTGTGCAAGGAATGGAGGCATTGGAATGCTCTTATCAAATGGATAAGGACATATGTCTCTCATAGTGTATGTTGGTTTTGGTGTACTCATGTCCTCCATTTTCTTTTGTAAATATCTGATTTGTTGCTCCAAATTATTCTTAGGTGGCGATCGATTTCTTGTAGCATACCCCATGTTTGGGACACCAATTTGAGGAGGAGCTTGTTGCATGTATGGATGATATTGATCATAGACCTGTTCATCTGGAGGAGGTTTATATTGATGCGGCATATAGGGAGCACTTGGTATAGCTTCATGTTGAGGAACCCCATATCTATTTTGTGCATATATACCATATTCTATAGGCACGTCATGTTCTATTGTGTTGCCCCCAAATTTGACATGAACTTTCCTTGTGTCCAAATTTTGAGCATGTCTTTGAATGTCGACTTGTTTTGATTGATCCATAGCTTGAGCATGTGATTGAGCATATCTATCTGCATAAGACTTCCATAATGGTCTTCGAAGGTAAGTATCATATGTTTGATCGTGTGTATGTGGGATTTCTGGTTTTTGAAGCAAAGTTGATGGTGATTCAGGTACCATATGCGGTCCTCTATTTCCTCCACTATTGGGTCTCCTTTGATCCATGTTGGAGTGAGTTTGTTGCGAGGGTCAGTTTTCCATAAGTTGAGACATGTCAAAGTCATGAGGTATTTTAGCTCCACTTTGTGCCATCATGTGTAAGAAGTATTGTCTATCCCTCTTCATTATCTCTTCAACCAATCTATTGAAATGAGGATTCATTATGGATTCTTCTACATCTACTGATTTTATTGAAAAGTTGTCCACATTGTCATTGTGTGTAGCCTTGTTGTTTGTAGTGTCTGCGTTTTCCACATTTGGAATGTGTCTATAAACATCCATGTCAGGCAGTGTAGTGTGCTCAGGATTGAAAAATAAATCATTATCATACTCATAAGAACTCATGTTGGCGGACTCTTGAGCTTCTTTAGCTTTTCTCCTAGATTTTTGAAGACGGGTTTCATGTAAGGAAGTTAAGTAGCGGAAACAACTTCCTACACTAACCTTGAGAGGAGGGTAATGCAAAACTTTTTCAGATCATTACAACAGTTACAGAAAATAGAAATAGATATAATAGCAATCATACCACAACACAATGATTTACGTGGGGAAAACCCGTTCGGGAGAAAAACCCCACCCTCCAAAAGCAGCTCAATATTTTATTCAGCAATCAAAAACAGATTACAAAATACTTGCAGAGCAAGCTCTTCGCAGGAGTACCACTAATCAGAGATTCAGAGGCAACTCAATAGCCATAAGACTCTTACACACCACCTCTATCTCACACACCTCATAAATAGGAGATACAATACAAGAAACCGTCAAACAGTATTACAAAACCATGGGCTAAAACCACCCAATAAGGTGTAGCCGACCTTATCTCCCTTCTATGACATGTTAAAGCACACATCAACATGTGTCACTCCCTTTTACAGCTCATTTATGTATTCGATACAAATTATTTTTCCTATTTCAGGAGTACAAACTTCCGGAGGCCATAACTTGAGAACCGGGTGTCCGATTGACGAACCGTTTGAAGCGCCGGAAAGCTCGCGAAGTGCTCTATCACCTCGTAACCAGCTTCGCCTGTTATGGCAACTTTTCAGGGCGTTTTGGAGCCTCTAAAGTCCCCAAAATTAAGTTTAAACATTTTATTGCACCCCTCCAAGACAAAAAACTTTAATATCTTCAAAACTAGCTGTGACCTTGCGACGAAACTTTACCGGAATTCTTATCTAGCCAACCAGAAGCTTCAGGGAGAGTTTCGCACCATTTCGTGCTCAAATAAAAACTTACTATAAATAGTAACCTCACATAAATGCAAGGTTGAGACACCATTTTTCCCAACAAATCTCCCACTTGTCGAACACCTTGCATGAGCGGAAGGGAATGTCAACACAATGAATCAATTGCTAGGGGCCATAAGGCCCATAGACTCTGAACACCATCTGAACTTATCTGTGCTCACTGCCTTAGTTAAAGCATCTACAACATTCATCAAAGTTTCCACCTTAACCAGCTTCACCCTACCATCTTCGACCATATCTCTAACAAAATGATACTGAATATCAATATGTTTGGTCCGGGCATGAAATGTCGGGTTCTTAGCTAGGCTAATTGCACTCTGACTGTCACAGTAAACTGTCACTGTACCTTGTTTTATTCCAATATCCGAACACAGTCTCTTAAGCCAAATGGCCTCTTTACAAGCATGAGTAGCTGCCATATACTCTGCTTCAGTAGTGGATAAAGCAACCACAGCCTGTCGCTTACTCATCCAACTAATTGCACCACCAAACAAAGTAAACACATAAGCACTGGTGGATCTTCTGCTATCAATATCACCTGCCCAATCTGAATCTACATAACCATGGATATCAAGGGAAGTCATGTCTCCAACTGAATTACCATGATAACACAAAGAATACTCTGAAGTACCCTTCAAATATCTGAAGACTCTTTTGACTGCATCCCAATGAACTCTACCAGGATTAGACATATATCTAGAAATTACTCCCACTGCTTGGGCAATATCTGGTCTAGTACAGACCATAGCATACATCAAGCTTCCAACTGCACTCTGGTAAGGCACTCTGCTCATGTCTTCCATCTCCAATGGGGATGTAGGACAATCTGAAACAGATAGTTTCGTTCCAACTGTAAAAGGAACACTCAATGGTCTACAATTCTGCATGTTGAACCTCTGTAACACTGAATTCACATACTTACTCTGGCCTAGCCATAGCTTTCTGTTCACCCTATCTCTTCTAATTTCCATCCCAAGAATGTGCTTTGCTGCACCAAGATCTTTCATTTCAAATTTAGCAGCGAGCTGAGACTTCAGTTCTGAAATCATACCTTTCCCTTTACCAATGAATAACATATCATCAACATACAATGCAATGAATAAGAAATGATCACCATAAGATTTATAATAAACACAGTGATCTGATTTAGAACGTTCAAATCCCAAACTCAACACATATGTATCAAATTTCTGGTACCACATCCTAGGACTTTGTTTGAGGCCATACAAAGATTTCTTCAATTTACAGACCAAATTACTTTTGCCTTTCACCACATAGTGCTCCGGCTGTGTCATATAAATATCTTCCTCCAAATCACCATGAAGGAAAGCAGTTTTCACATCCATTTGCTCAACCTCTAAATCATAAGCAGTAGCAATAGAAAGCAAAAATCTAATGGACGTCATTTTTGCAACAGGAGAAAATATCTCACCGTAATCAACACCCTCAACCTGAGAGTAGCCTTTTGCAACCAACCTTGCTTTATACTTCTCAATGCTTCCATCTGAACCAATCTTTTTCTTGAACACCCATTTACAACCAACAGGTTTTCGTCCTTCAGGCAATGGTACAAGATCCCATGTATCATTTTTTTTCAAAGCTACCATTTCTTCCTCCATAGCAATCTTCCAGGATTCTGCATCATTCATACCTAATGCCTCTTCTACAGATTTCGGTTCATCCACACTAGTATTCAGAGCAAAAATACATCTCCAATCATCAGGTGAATACCTTTCAGGTGGTTGTCTATGTCTTGTAGACCTTCGAACAAGCTGAGTTGGAGGTTCTTCCTCCTCTTCTGAAGATTCAGAGCTAGACGAGCTCTCCTCAAATTCTTGCCTATCTAGGGGTCTTGATTCAACTCTTTCAGGTGTAGAAGGAAGTTGAATCACATCTTCTTTTTTAGTCTGTTCTGGCTGCAATGTAACAGAAGGAGACTTAATTTCTCTAAAAATAACACTTCTACTGTGAATTACCTTTTGTACAACAGGGTCCCAAAGCTTGTATCCTTTCACACCATAACTATACCTGATGAAGATACATTTCACAGCCTTGTTCTCCAACTTTGTTCGCTTCTCCTTTGGCACATGTGCATATGCCTCACAACCAAAAACTCTAAGATGTCTCAATGAAGGCTTGTGACCTGACCATGCTTCCATAGGCGTTTTATCAACAAGAGCTGATGTAGGAGACCTGTTAATCAGGTAGCAAGCAGTGGCAACAGCTTCAGCCCAAAACTTTTGTTCAAGACCAGCACCACTCAACATACTCCTAGCCTTTTCCATCAGTGTCCTGTTCATTCTTTCTGCAACTCCATTCTGCTGTGGAGAATATGGAGTTGTCTTCTGCCTGTTAATTCCACAGTCTTTACAGAATCTATCAAAATCATTAGAGCAAAACTCACCGCCATTATCAGTTCTCAAACATTTTATTTTCTTTCCAGTCTGCAACTCAACCATTGCTTTAAATTCTTTAAAACGACTAAAAACTTCAGATTTACTCTTTAGAAAATATACCCATGTCCTTCTACTAAAATCATCAATAAATGAAACATAATATGTGGATTTTCCAATCGAAGAGACATCTACTGGACCAAACACATCAGAATGGATAAGGTCCAAAACACCACAAGTTTTATGAGAACTCGAGTAAAACTGAACGCGGTTTTGTTTTCCATAAATGCAATGCTCACAGAAATCAAAGTCAAGATTACAATCATTCAAACCTTCAACAAGGTTTTTATTTTTCAAGGTCCTTAGACCCTTTTCTCCAATGTGGCCAAGTCTCTGGTGCCATAACATAGTCTTCTCTGCAGGTAACTTTGCTTCAGATGAAAGTGCACCCTTAGGTACCCAAAAACCATTTCCATCTGCTGAAGGTGAAACCTTCAAATCTTCCAGTGAGGTATCCATAGATTTACTTTTTACAGAAGTGCTATTACACTCAACAGTGTATGCTTCAAGCTTATACAAAGTGCCAAACCTGACACCTCTAGCAACTACCATAGCACCCTTAATCATCTTACATCCTGTTTCAGAAAAGACTACCTGCACACCTGCATCTATTAGTTTGCTCACAGATAACAGGTTTCGTTTTAATCCAGGGATATGCAACACACCATTAATCCTTTTTATTCTACCATCAGAAAACCTGATTCTAACTTTACCTCGACCAACAATGTCTAAATGTGAATCATCACCCAAGTACACCTTACCTCCATTAAATCCTTCATATTCAGAAAACCAATCTCTATTGGAAGTCATATGAAAAGATGCACCTGAGTCAATTAGCCAGGCATCATTACCTGCATGAGTCGCCAAAGCCGCAATAAATGCATCGCCATCTTCCTTGTCGGACTCAGAATCAGAATCGAACTTTTTCTTTTTCTTCTTCTTTTCTTCTTTGCAGTCCTTACGGATGTGACCCGGTTTACCGCAATTCCAGCAAATGACTTTGGACTTTCCAGGAGATTTCGATCTCCCTTTGGATTTGGACTTGCCACGCTTCTCATTCTTCTTGCCTTTCTCCTTAGGTCTTCCACGAACGGTTAGGGCTTCCTTTGAACTGATGGATACCTTCCTTCGCATCTCTTCACCGAGTAGGGCACCCACCACATCTTCAGATTTCAAAACAACAGAAGTACTACCGATAGCCATAACAAGAGAATCCCACAAATCAGGCAAAGAACAAAGCAAGATCTGACATTTCTCCTCCTCGTCCATCTTAACACCGACGGATACTAATTGAGCCACAATCATATTGAATGCTTCTAGGTGGTCTGCAATCCGTCCACCCTCTTCCATCTTCAAGGAATACAATTTCTTTCTTAAGAAAATTTGATTTAATAAAGATTTCACTTGATACATCTCACCAAGCTTAGTCCATAGCTTCTTTGCAGAGTTCTCTTCATGGACATTGATTAGAACAGAGTCTGCCAGACACAGTCTGATTAGACCCTTGGCTTTTCGGTCCATAACATCATACTGAGCTGCCGCAGAAGGATCTGAGGGCCTTTGGACATTCGCATCAACAGCATCCCAAAGATCTCGATCTATTAGCAGATCTTCCATCTTCAGCTTCCACATCTCAAAATTACTTCCATTAAATTTCTCCACCTCTATTCTCCCTGACGAACTCGCCATCTGAATATTCCTGCAACAGGATCAAAAAGTGTCTTCTGCACAAGCTCCCACTCAAATCTGGATTAGTTCAAAAAACCCAACTGCCCACAATTGAAACCAAAGGTGATCAGGCTCTGATACCACTTGTAAGGAAGTTAAGTAGCGGAAACAACTTCCTACACTAACCTTGAGAGGAGGGTAATGCAAAACTTTTTCAGATCATTACAACAGTTACAGAAAATAGAAATAGATATAATAGCAATCATACCACAACACAATGATTTACGTGGGGAAAACCCTTTCGGGAGAAAAACCCCACCCTCCAAAAGCAGCTCAATATTTTATTCAGCAATCAAAAACAGATTACAAAATACTTGCAGAGCAAGCTCTTCGCAGGAGTACCACTAATCAGAGATTCAGAGGCAACTCAATAGCCATAAGACTCTTACACACCACCTCTATCTCACACACTTCATAAATAGGAGATACAATACAAGAAACCGTCAAACGGTATTACAAAACCATGGGCTAAAACCACCCAATAAGGTGTAGCCAACCTTATCTCCCTTCTATGACATGTTAAAGCACACATCAACACGTGTCGCTCCCTTTTACAGCTCATTTATGTATTCGATACAAATTATTTTTCCTATTTCAGGAGTACAAACTTCCGGAGGCCATAACTTGAGAACCGGGTGTCCGATTGACGAACCGTTTGAAGCGTCGGAAAGCTCGCGAAGTGCTCTATCACCTCGTAACTGGCTTTGCCGGTTACGGCAACTTTTCAGGGCATTTCGGAGCCTCTAAAGTCCCCAAAATTAAGTTTAAACATTTTATTGCACCCCTCCAAGACAAAAACTTTAATATCTTCAAAACTAGCTGTGACCTTGCGACGAAACTTTACCGGAATGCTTATCTAGCCAACCAGAAGCTTCAGGGAGAGTTTCGCACCATTTCGTGCTCAAATAAAAACTTACTATAAATAGTAACCTCACATAAATGCAAGGTTGAGACACCATTTTTCCCAACATTTCAACCATGAACTAGGTGTTTGACCAAGATGTGAGAGACTAGATGAAAAATGGAAAGAGTATGGAAGACCAAGAGTTGTATGGAGTGTAAATGAATCTGAAGTTTACTTGCAATGTCCAAATTGTAAGACCAAGTATGTACGTAGTAGAGTAGGTGTGACTTCCAAAGAGAGGATAGTTTCTCTTGATGAGGTAAGCTGACCTTGACTCTAAGTAAGACCAAATGAGACCCAAAGGTAAGAAACCTTGATGAGGGACCACTTAGCAAAGTGTAGTTGTATGTAGTATGTTGACAAAGTATGATGAGGACAAGCAAGTGACCTTTTGACTCAAGTTTAGACAAGTATGAATGTAAAATGAGATGTGAAGCAATGATGGACTGTATGAGACCTAGAGACAGGTTGAATGCTAGATGAAACCTGAAGAAACAACCTAGGAATCTCAAGTATTCCGAAACTAATTTCTCTTGTTTGCTGGACTATAAAAATTTTCAATCCTGGACACAGACGCTTCTGTATACTTCACAGACGCAATTCCCAGACACAGACGTGTCTCTGTTCGACACAGACACTGCTAGACACACAGACGCTATTATGCCCTTCACAGATGCACTTAGATGACTCAGACACAGTTAAAACAGACACAGACGCATTTCTGTGAACTTCGTGCAATTTTTCCAATCTGTGAAGTTGTTTTGTTGTGACCAAATCCGACTGTGTGACTATTTTTCGTGACAAGAGGACACAATGTTGATGAGGACTCAATGTTTGCAAGTGTTTAGACTCCCAAAAGTGTGTTGTTTGATGTAAAATGTTTTTGCATACACTTGAAGACACAAAAGACACAATGTTTTGTTGTTTGGTCTTGAATGTTTTGAATGTTTAACATAAGACAAGCACAATTCTTATGGCTGGCCAAGACAATAGTTGTTGATCCCACATAGGGTTTTACCCCCGAGGCTATGCTATTCAAAGCGGATACTTAGATGCTTGACCTCACTGGCTCCACCCTCGGCACTCACTTCTCGGGTCAGCCAAGCATCAGTCCCCATGAAAACTCCCCATGGCGAACTTTGTATCTCTACTAAGAACCGTGTGTGTGTGGGCCGCTACCAGAGGTCCGACCTCCTGCCTCAACAACTAGAAGGATTTGGGCTTCTAAAACAAAAAGGTTCTAGTAAGGGCATCCGCTCGTGTGGCCATACATGCGGCACTTTCAGCTCTGTAAATACAGAAGGCTCCCAGCCGGTAGGGGTTACGCCCTACAAATGATCAAATAAATTTGATCACACTGGGTTTATGGGGAGACATAGTGTCGGTATGAACTAATCAGCACATGTTATTCATAGTTTTCACCATGAATACATTTGATTATAGTGGTTCGGATGAGGTGGGTTTTCCTCGCTACCACTTGGGTCATTCTCTTCTCACTAGTAGTCCTAATGACCACACGGGAAGACAGGCCCTCTAAAGATTAAACAAAAGGAGCCTATTGCTCAAGACACAAAAGACAATGATTCAATTTTAGTGCACCAATGGAAGTGTTTGCTAATCTATGAAAACAAGGCACACAACAAAATTTCAAAACCCTAGCCAAGGACCTGCAACAAAATTTGTTAGTAGTTTGGGTTGTTTCAAATGATCACCCCTTCCTACAAGCACACAAGTTAGGTAAATTTTAGAAACCCAAAAGACTTTGTGAAAGAGGGGCCTTCAACAAAACATTTTAGCTTCCAAGGCAAGCTGCACAAACTTAGTTAGCTAGATCTGAAAGGGTTAGTCCAAAAATAAACCAGATCTGAAACCCTAAGTACAAAATCCAAAAATTGAATCAAAGAAAATTTGAAAATTCCGAAACAATAAAAAACATAGACGCTGTTACCCACGACACAGACGCATCTGTATGACATAGACGCGGTTCTGTGACTTACAGACGCGGCCAAAAATCACAGACGCCCCTTTCCGACACAGACGCGAGCAGAAATAACATAGACGTGCTTATAAAACACAGACGCTCCTATATGAGACCTGCAAAATAAAACTTGTCAAAAACACAGACGTGACTCCAGTATCCGCAGATGCTCCAGAAAATCAGAGACGCGATCCGAAAGTCAGCAGATGCGGAAAAACCTAAAATGTCGTCGAAAAAAGTCTGATCTGCAACTTCAAAAACTCAAAATCTGCAACAAAAAAGGTTAAATGCAAAGGGACAAGAGTCCCACCGAGCGTGCAAAAATGTGTATGGTGAAAATGGATAACAATAATAACAATATTGAAAGGCTAAATAGATTCAACCACAAAACCCTAGCCTAACAATCAACAAAGATCCACCATAACATATGAAGATTACCTAAGACAATGCAAATCAAATGAAATCACAAAGATTATACCATCACATGTCCAATAGGGTTTGGATCTCCATTCTTCCTATCTCCATTGATCTTGCTTGATATATTTGCTCTCAGATTTTTTTATGTGCACAAGAGCTCAACAAAGAACGGAATGTGGTTGCAAGTAAGATCGTAGTGTAGCCAATTGATCAAGTTGTTAGCTCATTAGGATCATTAGGATGCTTGATTAGGGTCATTAGGGTTTGATAATGAAGGAAGCA
This sequence comes from Cryptomeria japonica, assembly GCF_030272615.1. Taxonomy (NCBI): domain Eukaryota; kingdom Viridiplantae; phylum Streptophyta; class Pinopsida; order Cupressales; family Cupressaceae; genus Cryptomeria; species Cryptomeria japonica. The sequence goes on along the minus strand of NC_081411.1, from coordinate 775,992,288 downwards.
TCTCCTTATATAGAAGACACTATATGAAATGGAGGGATAAGATTGAGAGGTGTAAAAAGGAGGTCGGCTAGGATTAGAGGGTAGGTAGAAGAAATAGTAAAATAATGAAAGAGGTAGGTAGTGTAGGAATTAAGAGATGAATGACATGTGTCATGTGTAGAAAAAGATAATGAATTAATTAAATAAATAAAGATTTATTTAATTAATAGAAGAAGTAGGATAATTAAATAAATAAGATATTTATTTAATTTAGGAAAATGATAATTTAAATAAATAAATGTATTTATTTAAATGAGAAATAAGGCTAGAAGAGGATAAATGAATTAATTAAATAAATAAAGATTTATTTAATTAATAGAAGAATTAGGCTTAGATAATTAAATAAATAAAATATTTATTTAATTAGACATGACAATTTTAGGTGTCTACATTATTAATCGTTTGAAATAGAGGAATGGAAATCATAGTGAAAAAGAGATGTTTACTAATTTAATTACTATAGTAGTGAATAGGGATATTTAATCTCTAGTCATATTATAAAATTAGTTGTTAGGAATCCTGATAGAAGTTACGGAAGACATTATGTTTCTTTTCGCTAAGAAATATCAACATTTCTTAAGGTTTTAAATTCTGAGTTTATACCATCTAAGTTTTGCATAGTTCTATGTGTCATGGATTAAATTACCTCTTTTCTCTACAAAATGGGAACGTTAATTATTCGTATTAATATAGGTTGTAAAATTCTTACTACAAGTTATTTATGAATTTGGATGTTTTATGAAAAAATTGCCTGTAATAGGATCTTGTTTAAATGGTGTTTGCAGTCAAGTCTAAATTTTGTCGTATTTCGGGTTAAGTTGTCATTGTGTCCTATGTTTCTTGGTCAGGTGTAGATGTATAACCTTATTGATGTGAGTCATTGTGTGTTTTGTCCAAATGGTCAATCTTTGGTTAGTGAATTGTGTTTCCTTCACCTGTGGTATTTCAGGATTAGGTATGGTTGTCTGTGTTACCATAGAGTTCTCGTAGAGAGACCTTTCTTGTAGTGTCCTATGAGAGAGAGTGGCTTTCGAGTGGAGGCCGTGCTCGAAGTGGATGATAGGATAACCCATCGAAAGTCAGTTAAAAAGTGATAGCCTAATAATTGATTAGGGGATGGTTAGAATAAATATTAATTAAGATAATGTGCCTCGTGGATAGGTGTAGTGCTTGTACAGGGCTCATAATGTTACGAGAAGGCCTGGAATGGAAAACTTACCACTTTTTCTTCATGAAAGGATTGGTAGGGTCTGCATGAGACTTAATTGGAGCTGGAAGCTGGTAGAGGTTACCAGGATAGAGAGCTGGGACCTAGGAGGCTGTACCATGGTATCCATCTTAAGCTATAGTGATGACACTCTTTCCTTAGAGTCACTAGTGTTTGTGAGTTGAGTCACATGGATGTTTGCGGATTCTTGTAGTTCTTTCATACTTGTCTTAATTTACTTGCTTGAGGGTTTTCTACTATCTCCTAGCTCGGTGGGGTGGTTCCATTTTGGGATCATATGGTCGGGTGATAGTTTCACTTCCCATCGGATGTTTTTGAATGTATCTTCAGGTGAGGAAGGGCTTCACTGATGTTCTTGGTTCGTGGTTCATGTACCAGCTCTCATTCATGATCATTGTTCAGTTGAAACCTTGAGGTCATTGTATCAAGCTTTTATGTAACCTTGATTTTGTAACGTTGTAATTCATGGTATTTTTGTAAACATGTATTTATGGATATTGTAAAAGGAAATCATTGGAATGTATGTTAATTTAGTTGTTTTAATGTTTTCTATATATAAAATGAATGCATTGGATTACTTGATTCTTTCACTATGGAATATGGATGTATGTGTAGTTTTTGTCTTAAGCATTTGATTTTCCTGTTTAGATGAACAATTGGATTAACCGTAGTTTTAATATAATCTACGAAGTAATCTTCATTGGTAACCCTTAAGGAATCATGTGTTAGACTTCCACTGTGTTATTAGACGTGCAATGGTTATAATTATGCACTTAATATTTTTTTTTTTTTAAATTTATTTCACCCTTTAGTTGCCTAGATTGTGATGTTTTCCTTTAGGGTTTCTAGCGGGGCATTACAACTTCTATGTTCAATGATGGAGATCATGCAAGAGTTCTCTCTTATTCTTCTTCTAGTAAGTACTCCAACATCCTTATCCCCAATAATCTTCTCAAGACTGTGTTTCACTCTCACATATCTAGGAATAACATGATCATTCTCCTCAGGTTCGACTTCTTCGTTATCTTCTTCTTCTGAATTTATCTGTTCTGGTTGAACAAGTGCATCAGGATTTTCCTTACCAGTTTCAGATTTAACTATTTTAGGTTCCAAAAGAAAAATGCAAGGATCTTCATTATTTTTCTCTGAACTAGTTTCTTCTGAAATTTCAAGACATTCATCTACATGAACATGAACAATCTCAACAATTCTCTGTGTCAGGTTGTTGAAGCATTTATAGGCCTTACTCTTGGTAGAATAGCCAATAAATATGCCTTCATCACTCTTAGCTTTAAACTTGCTTATGTAATCACCTCTTTTAATAAAACATTTATACCAAAGATCTTAAAATAACTAACATCAAGTGATCTTCCTTACTAATATTCATAAGGTGTCTTGTCCTTACCTCTTTTCACCAGAACTTGGTTCATTGTGTAGATGTTTGTACTTACAGCTTCTCTCCAAAATGTGTTCGCAACACCTCCTTGTATCAACATTGTCCTAGCTACTTCAACAAATGACCAGTTATTTCTTTCTATGATACAATTATGTTGTGGTGTCCTTGGTGCAAAAATGTGGTGCTTGATACCATTCTCATCATAATACTTAGTGAACTCCATAGAAGTGAATTCATTGCCTTGATCTGTTCTCAAAGATTTTATCTTTTTGCCACTCTCTTTCTTTGCTAAGGCTCAAAATGCCTTGAATTTACCAAAATCTTCATTCTTATCCTTCAAGAGTGTGAGCCACATCATCCTTGAATAGTCATTAGTGAAGATCATGAAATATCTATAACCTAAAATGCTTCTAGTTCTTATTGGTCCACATAGATCTGTATGAACCAAATCTAACAAGTGCTCTACTAATAAGGACTTTCTCTTGAAAGTTGAAGAAGACATCTTTCCTAACTGACATTCTTTGCAAAAAGCATTAACCAGTTTGTCTATCTAAGGTAGACCTCTTACTGTCTTAGACTTGCTCATTTTAACAATGTTGTTAATGTTTATATGATAAAATATTATATGACAAAGCCAGCTATCATCTATCTTTGTAATCAAATAGTTGCTAACTTTAGGATTAAGATGAAATAGATTACCTCTCATTTGTTTCCCAGTTGCTATCAATTCACCTTTGTTGTCAAAGATTTTTCACATACCATTTCTAAATTCTAGTGGGTATCCTTTGTCATTCAGTTGTTCCACACTCAGAATATTATGCTTTAGACCTTCAACCCAATAGACATTGTCAGCACTGCTCTTCCCGTTAAGAGAAATAACTCCCTTACCTTTAACCATACAGGGTGAGTCATTGCCAAATCTAACAACACCACCATCAAATTCCTTCAAGGAAAGAAATTTGCTCCAATCACCAATCATGTGATGTTAACAACCACTATCAATGATCCAATCATCAATGTTATCCATCCTAGACACTAGTGCTTTTTGATCTGATATCTCTTCCTTAATAGACACAAACACAATATCTTCACTAGCTTCATCATCAGATTCATCATCACTAATACCACTATCAACCACTATAAGACAATCTCTCTTGCCTTTACCTTTATACTTCTTAAATTTGTCTCTCTTATGTTCATTTTCACTATTAGGGAAATTTGCTGCTATATGACCAATCTCATTGCAAGGAAAAGATTTCAAGGATTGCTTACCTTTGTATTTACTAGTGCCTCTAGGCAGTTGTTTTACCAAAAATTCTTTAAGCTACACTAAATTGTCTTCATCATCAGTATCTATGCTGAATCTGGATTCACAGCTATGGCTGGTATCTCTATTTCTTCTCACAGATGGGTTAGAAACAGAAGCTCGGAATGCAAATTCTGATTTCTGTACACTACCATCATAGCCATTTAATTCAAAAGTAGTAAGTTTGCCAATGATAGAGTCAAGAGTTACCTTAGTTTTTTCAATGGACTTTAGCTCCTGAATAGCTGCAACTCGGATAGCATAGACCGGTAACAGGGATCTCAGTACCTTACTGATCACTATGGCATCTTCCAATTTCCCTCCTACACTCTTTATTTCACCGACTATCTCTTTTATCCTTTGACCATACTGCTAGATATTCTCACCTTCAGACATTCTCATGTCATCAAACTTTCCTCTTAAACTCTCCTCTTTAACAATCTTAACATGTTCATCACCGCTATAAATCTCTTCAAGTTTTTGCCATACTTCATATGCAGTTTCAAGATCATGAACATCTACATATTCAGCATCAGATAGGGAACTTATAATAGCTTCCAATGCTCGATGATTATCTTATTGTTCTTTCTTTTGATTATCAGTTGGGATTCTAGTAGGTGCAATAGACTTAGTTTCTACATGCTCCCAATACTGACTACCAAGACTCTTAATGTAAATTTTCATTTTGTTTCTCTAGATTCTATATTTCTATTTGTTGAACTTAGGACCTTTTTTTCTTCATCATGATCTACAATATCTTTTCCTCAAGTTGTTAGGCTTAGAGATCTAAGAGGACCTGATATGCTCTAATACCAATTGATGATATGATGAAAGAATAAGTATCCGATATATTACTGAGAGAGGGGGGTTGAATTAGTAAACTAAAAAACTGATACAAACTCCCAAACTCAAAATTAAACTCACAAAGTAAACTTTCACTTGTCAAGATCAATAATCAAAGATTACCAGCATAAACCGGTTTGACTATTATACCAACTTAGCAGTAAACAACTTCAATCTTGTAAACATAAAAAATGCTTAAACAAATATCAACATATTCCATCTCTCAATGCTTCCAGTTAACATGGCTTATCAGAATTGTTAAGTAGTTAATCAAGTCAACAAATAAGATCTTAACCACAAAAGAATTCATTGCTTGACACAAATATTTATACGTGGTGTAGCGTCCTAAAATTGTGACACTTGCAATTTCGACTGCATTTGGGTCTTCACGATGGCGATGCAACACTGAACCTGAATGGAGACCCCGAAACTTGTTCATGACACCAAAAACTGCATTTTTCAACACCCTGGCCTGATCCTCCTTGCACCCTGTTGTCCCTAGAGGTGGGACCATGGCGCCCAGCGCCTTGGTCCTTCAGGACCATGGCGTCCAGTGCCCTAGTCCCCTAGGACCATGGTGCCCAGTGCCCTGGTCCCTGGCCCTATTTTGGGCCCGGTCTCTTATGGGGCTTCGGGTCTTTAAGTTTGCAAATTGGAAAATAATGTTTCCTGGTCGGCCTAAGGTCGGAAAAATCAGTTTTTCAACCCTAATTGACAAGTATATAAACTACATTTCCCCTCTCAAAAAGGGGAGATGGAAAAAAAGGTGGAAATGATATTCAAACATTCAAACATTCAAGCATTCAAGCATTCAAGCATTCCTTCAAGCAATTGATCATTCTAAGTCTCCATTCAAGGCTAAGTGTTGCATTCAAGACAAGGATTCAACCATTGAAGAGGAGATCACATACCACATACAACATACAACATACAACAACAATTACACCTTCGCATGTAAGAATACAAACATTCTTACAAGGTACTAGTACTTGTTTTACATTACAATCATTTACATTTACAGCATTCTCATTTCTTGGTTAATTCCAAAACTGGGGTTTGACCTAAGGGAAAACCCCTAATCCCTAACCCCCCAATCGTCCTCTCTTTTTTGTGTGTAGGCTGTAGGTACGCGGCTGTAATTGAAGATTTGGAATCCTTGTGCAGAGACGAACAGATCCCCCTTCGTTTCGCGGATTTTTCGGAGGACCGTGTGCACGCCGGGCGCCATCGTCCTGTCAACTTTTGCTCAAATTTGCAGGACAGTGTCATCTCAACATTTTACTGCTAATTCCAGGTCCGCAGCTTCATCCTATATTCCTATCTCTGTTTATAAGTGAATCTTTCTCACTTTACATGCATTCCTAGCTTGATCCTTCTATCTACATTCTTTACAAAAGAGGGTAGCCTTGCTGTCACAACCCTTGAAACTCATTTAGAATCCAATCTTGCATTGTGTGGGATTGGATCTTGTGGGTTTCAACCCCTCTTTTGAATATAAAGTCTCTCTTAAGTGAAAACCGTCAACCCTAGTGACCCCCTTTCTCTTTCCTTGGAGTGGTGGGGGGAACACTTAGGGTTCGATCGCGATTTTCCACTTTACATTTTGGTGAACCCAATGTGAACATCCTTTCTGATTATTCATGGTTAGATCTAAAAATTGGGTGCCTTGATTACATTTCCATGTTTGATCTTTTGCAAATTTTAGAGGTTAATTACATGAAAACCCTAAATTTTCTTTTTTGAGCTTGCAAAATGTCTAAATGTTAATGCTTGTTTCAGATCTACCCTTCTATTGCAAATTATCAATTCATATTTGTGCTTTAATTCTGAAAATTAAGTGGTTAAGTGTCAAAACCCTAATTTTTAAAACCCTCTTGATTCAACCTTTGACCGACAATTTCACTAATCAAAACATCTCCAAATCAGCTGTAACTTTGGATTCTGCAACAAAATCACAATATCTTTCATCCCTGAAAATTTGGAAAAAAGTTGCGAGGACTGTGTGCACCCCGAGCGCCATCGTCCCTGACATTTTTTCCAAAATTTTGGGATCTAGATCTTACTGTATTTTTCTGCTAAAATCCAGAATCTTGGCTGATTTTATCAATTCTAACACTTTCAAAAATTAAAGTCAAAGTTGGTCTAGTGATTGCTTGGATTAAGGCTTCTAATCATTCAAAAATTATTGAAATTGAAATTTTGTGTCAAAATTGTGTTCTTACTGTCCTAAATCTGAAGAGTGTGTTGGCATTCATTCAAAATTTCAGTGCTTTATTCAAATTCTTGCAATTTGTGACTTTTGAAATTAAGTGTTTAATTACACCAACTTTGATTTCTGCTTTCAAAATTAAATTTTGCGTGAAATTGAGTCAACTTTTAAATTTCAAAGCTTGCATTGCTCTTAGTATTCCCTCTAAAATCATAAAATTCAAAATTTCAGTTTCCCTCTCTTTTTCAAAATTCAAATTTTGCATTTTCCAACAATCTTGGTAGGGTTCAATTTTGAGATTGCAACTTTAATTTGGCCTATCTACAGATCATAAAATCACTCAATTTTTTCAGATTAGCTTTAAAATCATCATAACTTTCAACCCTGAAAATTTCAAAAAAAGTTGCGAGGACCGTGTGCATTCCGTTCGCCATGGTCCCGGACATTTTTTCTGAAATTTCGGGAGATTGTCGTGATTGCGTTTAATAGCCTAAATCTAGGAGATTGGCTGATTTTATTGAAATTTGCTACCTCTAAATTCAAAATCTTCTCTCTCTCTCTAGTGCATGAGTTTTACAACAATAAGCCCTACTTACACTATTCCCGTTAGACGAAGCCTTAGAATTAAGTCTTTCCAAGGTTTAATTACTGAGGAGATGGAACCTAATTTGAATAGCCCTTTTAACGAGGACACGAGTAATTCCTCTAATCCTCCTAATGATGAAGAAGCTCTCCATGAGGTTTCTATAGAACAACTTTCAAAATTGGATAACCAATTTGATGATTTTCAGCAATGGATGTCTCAAGAGTATCCCGATAGTCAAGCTCTTTCATTAATTGAGGGTCTAAAACGTATGGTTCAAAGTGATAAGAATGGAATTGATATTTTGCGTGGTATTGCACACATTGTGGATTTGAATGTGATGCCTATGAAGAGTTGTGCTGAAACTTTAGGTTATACACAACCTCCCACTCAAGTCAATCATTCTATTCCTTTGACAACTTCTATTGCTAGTATACCTACTTTTACATCAAACATAATGACTACTTCTATACAAGACATTCCGCCTATGATCACCAGTCATGGGGGAAATCCTTCCTCTTCAATTAACCCTCTTCCTTCATTCAATCCAACTTCTTCATTCATTTCTTCAATGAGTGTCCCTATTACATCTCCACAAATGAACATGACGCAAGGGGGCAATTCATTTAACCATTCCATTCCTCCTTGTAGTGTTCCTCCTTTCCAATCATCTCCTATGACTAACTATCATAGTGTCCCACCACCTTACTCTCAATCAATACCTTCTTTCAATAACATAATACCTCCATCTCAATCTAACACGTCTAATATGAATTCTTCGACTGAAGCGACCATTAACAATCTTGCACAAACTGTCTCTTCTTTACAGCAACAAATTGCCTCTATGAATCAATCTAAGTTTAGTGTGCCCACATTTGATGTTGTGAGCCCACTTTCTCTTGACATTGTTCGAGCTATTCCTCCTGAACATGTTGAAATCCCACATTTGGAGCTTTATAATGGTAAAGGTGATCCTCTAACACATGTTAAGACTTTTCAAACAATATGTACCGATTTTGCTTATGACCAAAGGTTGCTTGCAAAACTGTTTACTAGGACATTAAGAGATAAAGCCCTACAATGGTATTGCTCGTTGCCTTCTTATTCTATTACTTCTTTCGAACAACTTGCAAATGCTTTCATTCAACAATTTCAAAACAATATAAGTCCTAAAGTTACTTTGATTGATTTAATGCATTGTAAACAAGGTGTTAAAGAAAAAGTGACTGATTTCATTGGTAGATATAAGCATTTGTATGCTCAAATTTCTTTTCCAGTACCTGACAATGATATTCAAAGAATCTTTATTTCTAATTTACAAAAAGATATTCGAGACAAACTTCTATTTTCTGAGTTTACTTCTTTCCAACAGTTGTGTGCAACTCTTCACAATTATCAACTGACAGTGAGTCAAATGGAACAAGCAAATCCTATGGCTCCGAGTGATAAGGGTGATAGTAGTCAACAACCATTTGGGAAGTTTAAACCAAACAGAGGGTTCATTAATGAAAACATCATCAACAACAATGTGAATGCAGCATCAGGTGTGCCTCCTATTTCAAAGTTTTTCAAGAAAGAAAGAAAGTTTACTCCTTTGAATGAATCATTGCATAGTATTATGAATAAGTTATTGGAACAAAATGTGCTTACTCTTACTCCTATAAAGTAAATCGATCCTACAAAGATTAATTCACCCTATTTTGATAACAAATCTTTTTGTCAATTTCATCGTCAACCTAGGCATGATACTGAAAAATGTTTTGCTTTAAAGGGTAAAATTCAAGATTTGATTGATAATAATACTATCTTTGTTTCGGGAGTGAATGATAAAGGCAACACATCTGTAGCTCCTCCTAACCAAAATCTTAAGATTTTTACTGATCCATTACCTTCTCATACCTCTAATATGATTGAGACTAATGATTCCTCTTTCTCATCTGATGGTCTTGTGTCTATGACTCCGAATGTGATTAACTTTGTAGAGCAGCAAGAAAACCCTAAAGAACCTTCCATCACATTCGATTCTAGTGAAACTATCAGGGCACCTGATGGTCCTTTATACATAGTTGCAAAAGTCAAGAATACACCTTGCCGTGGAGTGCTTATTGACCCTTCTTGCATGGTTAATGTTATTACTGAAGAATTTCTCTTTACTTTGCAATTGAATCAAGTGATCTATGACAAAACAGATGTGATTGTGAAATTATTTGATGCATTTTCTTCTCCTACAATTGATTCTATTACATTACCTATTGAAGTCCATAACAAATCCCTTGATGTGAACTTTGCTATTATTCCTTCATCTAAACAATTTTGTGTGAAGCTAGGCTATCCTTGGCTATCTTACATGAAGGCTATTGCTTCTCCTATTCATAAATGTTTGAAATTTCCCCATAATGGTGAAGTTGTTACTATCAATCATAGTCTCTTTAAACCACCTGAAAGAACTTCTAGCATTCCTATTGATTATTTTTGGCCTAAACAATTCCAATCTCTTCCTCCGTGAAGTGATCATCTTTTCAAATCTTATCAAAAGTGGAAAATAGATATGATCCTATCTCTAAGTGAACCTAGAACACCCAAACTTGATATCCCTATCATTCTTGAGAAGGAAGTTCTTCCTTCGAAAGATAAAACTAATGTCTTTCCTCAAGAAGATTCCCAACCCATTCCTATGGATGTGACTATGTCTATGTCTAAAATCAGACCTATACCTCCTCGTCATGATGGACTTGGTCTCCTTCCTAAACCAAATATTCTTCCTTTATATGGAGCAGTTCCTCCTCCTTCTTTTTATAGAGAGAAGAGACCTTCTTCTTCTCCTATCATCCAGCCTAAGAGACCACAACCCAAACACCCAAGTGATAAGGATGAGAACATTCCTCCTCCTCAATCTTCTCAACTTCCTACTAAGACTAGACGAAATCATTCTGCACGTGAACACCGATGAAAGCATCATCTTAGAGCTCAAGCAGCTGCTTCTCAAACTTTGCAATCCCCAAAAACACCTTCAGCTAGTATTCTTCCATTTTCTCCTCAGTCGAAAATTGAGCCAAAATCTCCTAAACATAAGATGCATGATGGTTTTGATCCTGTGCGAGTTAAAGATCCTATTTTTATAAATCTTGATGATGATATAGATGAAAATGTTATTCATGATGAAAATGTTACTTCTCTTGCTTCTGATAGTGAATATGAATTTGTTGATATTGATAACCATTTATCTAACGAATTTTCTAAAGCACTTATCCTAGCTCCTAGACAAGAACAACGTGGCTTGGAACATGAACATAGCCCTTGTTTGGATCTTGTGATAGCTCCATCTGCTGTGTTGAATGTTCCTCCTCTAGCATGTTTCCTGCCTTCCCGAAATATTGATCAGCAAGATCGGGGGGTGGATGACGTGCTAGACTAGTTTCATTAGCATAGCAGACTCTCTCCTCCTCTCTTTTGTTACTTCTTCTATGTGTTATTCTCATTCTTCTATTTTGTTGTCCTTAGTGTTGTCTACTTGAGGATGATGCAAAGCATTGAGATCTCTTTTGGTCTCTCTCATGTTGACTCAAAAGACACATGTGTTCCCTTCTTCTAGGTGACCTTCCTTGATTGGGCAATGAAGAACAATTATGCATACATACATATGATATACATGAATTATCATACAACATACTGACCCCGAGGAAAGCGAAGTCACCTCGTGCTTTGTGTTTTGTGTCTATTATCCTTGGATTTATCTCACACTTGGGGGCTAAATCTTTGTGATAACATGCTCCTTTCCCTTCTCATTTATTATGTGTATCACTACCTTAAAGCAATCACCCCTGTTGAGGCATGTGCGATCGCTTTAACGTAGGGGGGCATACACCCCGTCTATCCCTTCAGGATACTTGAAAATTTCTTGGCAAACTTAGCTTTGCCTTGAAAATTTTTGGTATTTTTCTTACATGACTCATAGTGAGGGAACCTTACTATTGACAGTCATGGTTCTCCCTCATGGTCTTCCCTTTTACTTTGTCAATCGAAGTCGTAAGATCCTTAGTCCACTGGGGGCTTGGTGTGTCTTGCCTCCTTGACGTGGTCAAAGTCTTTCAATATTGTTTCCTTGTACTTTACCGAAAGTATGGGCGTACACTTATACTCCCGCTAAAGTGGGGGCTAAATGTAGCATCCTAAAATTGTGACACTTGCAATTTCGACTGCATTTGGGTCTTCACGATGGTGATGCAACACTGAACCTGAATGGAGACCCTGAAACTTGTTCATGACACCAAAAACTGCATTTTTCAGCACCCTGGCCTGATCCTCCTTGCACCCTGCTGTCCCTAGAGGTGGGACCATGGCGCCCAGTGCCCTGGTCCTTCAGGACCATGGCGCCTAGTGCCTTGGTCCCCCAGGACCATGGCGCCCAGCGCCCTGGTCCCTGGCCCTATTTTGAGCCCGGTCTCTTATGGGGCTTCGGGTCTTTAAGTTTGCAAATTGGAAAATAATGTTTCTTGGTCGGCCTAAGGTCGAAAAAATCAGTCTTTCAACCCTAATTGACAAGTATATAAACTACATTTCCCCTCTCAAAAAGGGGAGATGGAAAAAAAGGTGGAAATGATATTCAAACATTCAAGCATTCAAGCATTCAAGCATTCCTTCAAGCAATTGATCATTCTAAGTCTCCATTCAAGGCTAAGTGTTGCATTTAAGACAAGGATTCAACCATTGAAGAGGAGATCACATACCACATACAACATACAACATACAACAACAATTACACCTTCGCATGTAAGAATACAAACATTCTTACAACAAGGTACTAGTACTTGTTTTACATTACAATCATTTACATTTACAGCATTCTCATTTCTTGGTTAATTCCAAAACCGGGGTTTGACCTAAGGGAAAACCCCTAATCCCTAACCCCCCAATCGTCCTCTCTTTTCTGTGTGTAGGTTGCAGGTACGTGGCTGTAATTGAAGATCTGGAATCCTTGTGCAGAGACGAACAGATCCCCCTTCATTTCGCGGATTTTTCGGAGGACCGTGTGCATGCCGGGCGCCATCGTCCCATCAAATTTTGCTAAAATTTGTAGGACAGCGTCATCTTGACATTTTACTGCTAATTCCAGGTCCGCAACTTCATCCTATATTCCTATCTCTGTTTATAAACGAATCTTTCTCACTTTACATGCATTCCTAGCTCGATCCTTCTATCTACATTCTTTACAAAAGAGGGTAGCCTTGCTGTCACAACCCTTGAAACTCATTTAGAATCCAATCTTGCATTGTGTGGGATTGGATCTTGTAGGTTTCAACCCCTCTTTTTAATGTAAAGTCTCTCTTAAGTGAAAACCGTCAACCCTAGTGACCCCCTTTCTCTCTCCTTGGAGTGGTGGGGGGAACACTTAGGGTTCGATCACGATTTTCCGCTTTACACATGGAAAACCTAAATAGGTAAAAAACAAGGTGAGATGAGACTCATAAGGATAGCTATCTAAACTCTTCTCAAGTTCGCCTTGTTAGGACCCAAGCCTGTTAAAGCTTTTACAATAAGTCCTGTTAAGAAATGATTCTGTTAGGAATCAACTGGTTAAGGGATTTACAAAAATTCCTTGATTAAAAGAACAATACCCTGTTAAGATTAAGCTCGGTAGAGGGTTTGAGAAATCCAAACTAATGGACCACCTTGTTAGAGGATTTATGAAGTGACCAAGCCTGTTAGAGCTTACCTGGTTAGGAGATTTCAATTCTGCCTTAATTTTAGAAAACAATAGGTTTTCTTGATTTTTCTAAATAGCACTACATTTGCTTGATCAGATCCTTCTTAATCTTCAATCTACCTTTACTCAAGCTGCAGATCCATTCTCTGGTTTGGCAACCACACACTCAATTGATTTCTGCCAACTTTGCCAACTTTGTTTCAAAACAGCTTCATTGACCTTAAATACAATTCAACTAGGTCGGTAACACAACAAAAACCTAATTCTCATCATCGAGATTACAATCAAGTCGATACAATCTTGACCCTTATAAATCATAACAATCTCTTCACATTAATCAATTAAATTCCAACCGCTCCATGATCACCGCTTCATCGGACTTGTAACTCACCACGTGCTATGCATTTGATGCAATCTACTTTGGTCCTTCCCAAGACAATCAAATAGGCCAAAATAACTTGAAATTATCATCATACAATGATCACACGTGTCTCCATCATTACTGCTCAATATTATATCTTTAATCAACAAACTTTGATCAGTTAGGGTTTGACAAAAACAACTGGTAGGGTTTACCAGTTACATAGCATAAAAAGGTTTAACCTTATACACCAGTTTAACTTACAAACTACCATACCGGTTTACAACATCTTCCACAAAGTTTATCCTACCAGTTACAAGACAAAAGCAATAACAACAATAACATCAACAATATCATGAATACCATTACCAGTTCAATTGATATCAATGACAACATAATATATCATTAATGCAATCTTCATGCAAATGCCAACACAAATCGGTTCTACAAATCATGAGCCACATGCCAAACACTATTTGGATGACTCAAACAAAATTTTATGAAAGATTGCTTCAAAAGTTTCCTCAAATAAGAATTTCTCAAATGTTTTTGAAATGGCAAAACCTTTTTATATTAAGATTAATCATGTATGCAACACGTGTTGTTGTAGGATTCATATTAAATTTTCCATGCACTATGATATTTTTTGCCATATTTGTTCTACTTTGCACACTAACGATGTTTTGAAGGAATTGCAATATACAAGCACCTCCTAAGTCGGTAAGAGAATTTATATACAAGTGTGCTATGTAATAGACATGATGGTTGCATTTATTATAAGATGCCTTGTTTGGAAGGTTCTTGTGCTATATGTGGTGGTTTGCAACATTTACCAAGATGTGTACATTTGAAGAGCACACATGAAATTGGTAGGAATCAAAATTATTTTGCAAAATACAAGATAGTCACATATGGAGTTAAAGATGGAAAAGATTTGAAGAGATGTAAGCTAGTGAAAAATGATATATGTGTAGCTGAATTTATGAATATGTTTTAAGAAAAACTAGTTTATGAGTACATAATGCATACACATAGAGCTTGATGGCTAGATGATAAATTCGAGTTATGTAAGGACACATTTCCTCTTGGCACCATTGTCTCTATCATTGATTTTGCTGAAAATTATACACTACAACCTCAAAATGAAGTACAATCTATATATTAACATTCTACACAAGTTTCAATTTTTATACACAAAACATTCATGCATGCAAATGATAGCACAGAGGATAGAAAGGTTGTAAGGGAGTGTCACTTCTACTTAAGTGATGATCATACTCATTCATCAGAGTTTTTACAAGGATGCTTTAAAGTTTTCTATGATAATTTAAAGGAAAGAAACATACAATACAAGCGACACTTAATATGGTCAGATAATTGTATTGCACAATTCAAGAATGCAAGGATGTTTTATTGGTTGACAAGGATGTATATGACAAGCGATGTACAATATTTTTGGAATTTCACTGAGGCTATACATGGTAAGGGAGAGAACAATGGTGCAGGAGCATGTGTAAAAGGAGCCCTAGCTAGAGAAGAATTGAAGTACGAAGGTGATGTGGAAACAATTGTGCGATAGTGTAACTCTACGATAGGTCTAGGTAATCCAGGTACATCAATGGTTCATAGATTATTTTGGTTGATCACTGAATCTAACATTAAAAACTATCTAGATTGTTGTACAGTTGCAAGATCAAGTGACATGTACTCATTTATGAGTTCAAATGCAAGTTCACTAGTAATTTATACAAGATAGATTGTATGTTTTTGCTCTTCATGCATGTATTGTTTGTGTGAACAATGTGAATCATAAGAGTGGGTTGACAAATGGTCTTGTAGACCATTGGTTCTCATTGATACATATCAAATTCCCAAAGCACTACAATTGAGCCTAATCAAGACATCTGTGGATTTTGACCATGTATCCAACCTAGTGGATTCAGGGGATTTTTTGAGTTATTTTTTTTTGCAAGTATTCATTTTGGTTCATTTTATTGTACATCACACTTTATTTTTAGTATTAATTATCACTTTATAATATGCAGGTCATGTGTATCCAGTTGTTATAGAAGAGAACAATGAAGAAGGAATGAATTACTATTTGTGTCATTGTGTTGAGCCTAAAAGAAAATTGACAACCACAATCATTGATAGAGAGGGTATTGAGTACCTAATAGGGTATGTTGTCGTGAGAGGAACATGGCTTAGGAGATACCCTATCAAGAATTATAACGTTTGGTTGTTTGAGGACTTTGAAACACACAAACATATTCTTCATTTCTCTAACCTTGTTGTTGCAACAAATATTCATTTGATGATTTTATGTAAAGTTTGTAAATCTGACCATGAGGCAATACTTGACACAATATGGGTTAGATTCGATCCTGAAGGCTCACTTGATTGATTCTACAGTTTAGAGTAGAATGATTTTGAGAATTTTATATATGTCATCAACGAATTGTTCTATATTCATTTTTTGTATATATAAATGCCCATGAGTTTATTTTTACATGTTTAGGGGCATAATTTTGTATATTTAAATGGCAATGAGCTTATTTGTACATATTTAGATGCCAATTTTTGTATATTAAAATGGCGATGAGCTGAATCACACATATTGTAATACCAAATTTTGTATAAAAGCCCATGAGATGATTTGTAAGACACTTTTATGTATATTAAAGTAGCCAAGAGTTGATTTGACCATATTTAGAGGTAAATTTTTGAATAATATGTGATAATATTATGTGACTATTTTTTGTGTCTATGTTTTGTGACTATGTTTTGAGTTCATGCAATGTGATAAGGTCAATCATGACCATTATTGATATGGTCAATCATGAGAATTATTAATTATTTTATAATCACAGAGAATTATTTCAGTCATTATTGGGTCATAGGAGTCATAGATTAAGTATAGATATAATTTGAGAAAAAAATGTCATTATTGTCAAAAAAATTGTCAAAAACATTGTCAAGCAACTTGTACATTGTGCCGGTAGGGTATGACTCTTGATGTTCCGATGCTTTGGGATGCATGAGAGGATAATTCCTAGCATAAACCAACCCACTAGATGTACTCATGACATTGGTTTGTGCACACGATGAACCGAATCAATTATATCCTCTTGCAACTTTGCATTGCATGCAACTGACAGTTTTTGTAGCAAGCGAAAAAATGCTACCAATTAAAAATGGCTTCGAGTCATCAAAAACCAAGATATTCCATTGTAGAGGATCCTCACGTGACCCCACAAGTTCAAACAGATGGATTATATGTGTCCTGGATTGGAAGAAACAATCTGTCAAAGTTTGACAATTTTTTGGACTCGGGACACTTGAGAGATCATGTCGTTAGGGTATGACTCTTGATGTTCTGGAGCTTTGGGATGCATGAGAGGAGAATTCCTAGCATAAACCTATCCACTCAAGCATTTTCATGATGTTGGTTTATGCACATGATGAACCGAATCAATTCTATCCTATCTTGCAACTTTGCATTGCATGTAACTAACAGTGTTTGCAACAGGCGAAAAATGTTGCCAATTGAAAATGGCTCTGAATCATCGAAAACCGAGATAGGCCATTGTAGAGGAGCCTCACATAGACCCAAAAGTTCAAAAAAATCAATTATATCCATCCTAGATTAGAAGAAACAGTTTGTCAAAGTTTGACAATTTTTTGGACCCAGGGCACTTCAGAAATTGCATTGGTAGGGTATGACTATCGATGTTCCAATGCTTTGGGATGCACAAGAGGGGAATTCCTAGTGTAAACCTTCCCACCCGGATGCGCTTGTAACATTGGTGTTTTCACACGAGAACCAAAATTTGACCATTGCGAGCATGAGGGTTCTCTCACACCACACACATATTGTTCTGATTAATTAAGAAAAATAGGTTTCCAAGACCCGAAACCTTTAACATAGGAAATTAAGATAAGACATAAAATATTCCAGAGAATATAAACCACTTACAAAATGACTGGCAACAAAGCCAACATACCAAAAAGACAACAAAAGATAGAAACAACAAAGAAACTAGGAAGGCACTACACAGCTATAGCCTTCATAAGGTCCTCCGTCTTTTTCACCAACTGGTCATAGGTGGCCCCAACAGCTTTGAGATCATCCAGGTCCTTGTTAGGTTTCTTTTCTTTCTTTTTTCCTTTGGTTCTAGTTTTGGGTCCTTGAGCCTCTCCTATGCCTTCAGAGTCAGGGTCAATATCTAGGGTCTCCTTCTCCTCATCCAATTTGCTGATGAGAGTTTTAGTATTGCTAGCAGAAATCTTTAGGATGCTTAAACTTTGTTCTACAATACTCTTGAGGCAATCCTCAATTTTTATTGGTAGTGCCTGAAATAGTTTGATCCATAGCGTTAGCAAGAGTTTTCCTCTCCAGCAGGTCTTTCTCTATTTTCTCAAATCTGGGGTTGAAGGAGTCTCTTATATTTTCAGCTTTTGCAATGGTATTTCTCAAGTCCTCAATGTAGTCAGCCATAGTCTTCCCTTCCCCAGTGTTGATAGTTTCCAGAATCTGAATTATGTGTGATGCCCTGCAAGATGGACAAGGTTAGTCAATGATAAACAACACACAAGAAACCAGAAAATCGTTAGTGTTAGTCAATCAAAAACTAATCTAAACAGGCATATCAAGAGAGTCACT